>NC_141135.1:24625131-24935297 GCF_053477565.2 Lygodium microphyllum
AAAAACATGAGGAGCTCCACACAATAGAGATAATTTCTTGGATAGTTACACAAAATCAATAAGAAAATGTACTAATATCAAAAGAGGCGGGTTAATAAGTAGGATTAGGGTACAAATCACTAGTGAAGAGAAGAAGAAAGGCCACTATCAAAGATACGACTTAACACTGCTATCTACATAGCCTCAAACATCCTCATTAATGACGAGGAAAATATATTGGTGTTTTAAAAAAAAAGATCCTTGATGGAGCACACTCAATATGTGCTTGCAAAGACAATACCCTTTATAGTTTTATTATTGCTAATGATGAGAAGGAGAAATGAAAACATGCTTGGAATATTATGAATTTGGCCCTAGCTTCTTCCTAGCATCACATTATCTCATGATCCACTCTTTGTGGTTAAAAAGCAAGTGAACACTCTGATCTTAAACAAATTGGACATTTGTGATGCATAATTATTAGTAGCGGTCACAATCAAAGCACTTATAGAATAATGCTCATCATACCTCATAGAGAAATATCTTAAATATTTTTTATAGTTTTCGGCAAGTAAAGAGAGGTGCTTATACTGCAAACTATTATTGAAACCTTGACAAGTGTGGGATAAATAAATTGTGCATAAGGTGATTGATCATGTTAGAAATAGTTGGTTATTGGAAAAAAATCAAGATAGGTTTTAATATACTTGTTTTTTAAATTATCCTTTGGCACACACGACCCTTAGAGTTAGACATTGCAAAAATATATGAAAAATGTTGAGAAAAATAAATTCAATTGATTGCATAAGAAATCCCAATCAAAAGCATGAACGTGGAACTCATAATTTTAAAACATGCAATTATATGTAGATAAGTATATATAGTCACTTAAATAATTTAATTTATCACTCTAATTAACTCAAATAATTGATCGATTAATTAACAAAGTCAATTAAATCAACTAAGTTAATTATTACTTTAAAACAATAAAGGTTGGTTATAAGCTGAGGGGGGTAGGGGGGGGGGGGGGGTAACGAAAGGGGGAAGGCTACCAATTAACTTCTCCCATAATCGTTACCCTCACCCCCACCCCTAAATCTTTTGGAGTGACCATCCCCCCTGTGGGATGAGAGAGAGAGAGAGAGAGAGAGAGAGAGAGAGAGAGAGAGAGAGAGAGAGAGAGAGAGAGAGAGAGAGAGAGAGAGAGAGAGAGAGAGAGAGAGAGAGAGAGAGAGAGAGAGAGAGAGAGAGAGAGAGAGAGAGAGAGAGAGAGAGAGAGAGAGAGAGAGAGAGAGAGAGAGCATAGGGGTAAGGCCACATGTGGGTAGCATTAAGGAGGAGATAGACATGCTAAACATGATATTGAGTTACGTGCTATGTGTCACAAACAAATGAGCCAAATTTCCAAGTTTATTTTGAAAATGTTTCTTTGAGTGTATTTGTGTAATATTATTCATTTCTATACATGTAATTATACAAAGATATCATAGCTTTCTCTTATTAGATGGTATATTCTATGATGAATAGAGCATTTTTGATAGAAGGATTGTGTCCTAATGATAGTTGTAGTGGTAAAAGTACGATAGAGGTGAGACCATCCCAAAGTAGCAATAGTGGTAGACAAGCTCATATACCTAAGTAGAAGGTGGTTGGGTGGTGACTAAAGTGTTGGTAGAGAAAAAAAGTCTTCCAAGCCCTTTTTTTTTGTACAACAACTTAAAGAAATCATCCCCATTTTGGAGATTGGCAATGCATAAGTACTTGTAACCAATGAAGCTGAGGCCTATTTCTTTATGGAGCATTCTTGACACGTCTCAGCAGCCCATTGGGAAGAGAGTCCAGAAGGTGCCGCTCAGCACTCCCATGGAATGTCATAGGGTTTACAATCTAGGTCTCCCCGAGTCTGCCATGTAGCGGAAGCATTCCGGCCATTCCCACTTAGGACCGATTTGAATCAGGGTTTTCCTAGTGGTCAAATTCCTAGAACGATAGCTAGCGTGGCGAACTACTTTACGCAGAATCGTCAGGGTCGAAGCAGATTCACGCTGCAGAGTCTCATTGAATGGTTGATGTGAGCAAGCAATGCATAGAATTGTACTAGGAAATCAGTTGTGTGACAATATAGTGCACTACTTGTTATTTCATGGCTAATGTTGAAAGAGTAACTTAATATATGTGTGGCAGAGGCTTTTAATGATACAAGGGAGGAGGCTGAAGGAACTAGTGGAATCGATCATGCCTTCATTGTTCTACATATGATTGTGAGTCAATTGAGGTTTTTAATGCTTTGTATTAAGCTTCTTTTTCTTTTTTCTCGATGCTTTGTTGCTTGATTGATTTAGGTTTTCCAGAAATTCAAGTGCCCCATTTGGCATTGTTGTTAGAGATATTACTTGTTACTTTTTAAAGTCGTGTTTCCATATACAACTATAATTATAGCTTGAAAAGTTGATATGCATTAGGGTTCCCACATATATCTACACTTATAGCTTAAAAAGTTGAGATGCATTAGAGGTTAGGAAAACCAAGCACACCATTGCAAATGGGGGATTAAAGTTTGTATTATAAGGATGTTCAATTAGATTGGGCATTATGGGTTTACTTGACCAAACTTAGTATGTGTTGATAGTAAGTACTTTTTGCACGTGTGGTGGTGTTATGGTCACTATTTGTGGCCTCACTCAAAATTTTTCTTTTCACTTAAGTTAGTGTCAATAGAAGTCTTCATCTCATGTGCATCTTTCATGCTATAGTTCATAGTTTGAAACTAGTGGCAAGTGAGCCTAAGCAAGCTTGCATTTGGCAGTTTGTTTTCACCATTAACTTCATGCATATATATCTATGAAATGGATGAGCATGCAATGACAACTATCTTTAACCAATTTTATTTAGAATAGTGCTCTTTGGCTAGTTGCTACAACCATGTTCAAACTACAATGGGCTATGCCTTTATAACCAAAGCTACGCACCTTGCCAATTTGTGTGTAGGCTAATTGCTCCATGGTGTTCAAAGAAAAATGGACCAAGAAATAGACTATGTCTAGAGAACTAAGGCTCCTCACATTATCAAGTTGATCATTCACCTCCACAATGACAAAGATCCATTTCCAATCTTGGATCACTTTGAGAAAATATGAGATACCTTATGATGTCAGTGATGCAACCTAGATACGGTCCTTTGTGGTCTAGTATTGGAGGTAAGCTTGAACAATGATAATTAGGTGCTACAAGTACAAAAACATGCAATGCACTCCAAATAGCCATAGTGATAAAAGAGATTAACTTGATGAGGAGAATTTTCTTAAATCTCTTATCCAATTGGAGATCAATACAATGTATATAAGAAACTTTTTTTAGTTATTGTGCTTCCAATCAAGAGGAGTCAATACATGCCAAACTAGTATGAAGTTGGAAAAGGCCTAGCCTTTGGTGCAATAAATTCCAATCAAGAGGAGTCGGTACACTCCAAACTAGTATGAAGTTGGAAAAGGCCTAGCCTTTGGTACAAAAATCCAAGCAATTCCACAAGAAAAGTGACCATGTGCTTACTTTGAGAAATTGAACTTGTCCTTAAAATGAAGCAATCAACATTAATATGGCAATCAAGTTGAAGCTTTCACAAATACACACAACAATATACTTGCATCACTCCAATAAACTAAGCATGTGTTGAAAATAATCCTTACTTGATTTGTAAGAAAATTTTGGAAAATGAATGAAAGTTGACAATTTGACAATTTCAATGCCAAAATAGAGGGGATTCATTAAAAAAGTAGTAATGTGTGATGATGCTTGTGAGTATATGCATGAAGGCCTTGATCTTTTTTAAAACATAAAATTTAGAAATGAAAAGTAAATGTGTCCATTTGACTCAAGCCAACACATGCTCTCAGACACCATTGATATTGATAATGAAAACTAACATATTCAACCCTTTTTGACCTCTCTCATGACAACACTTGTACTTGATTTGATATCTGATTGCACAATCAATGCCCATTGTCCCACCTAGAAATGTTGTATGAGTAAGGTTCTTACATACGATGAAGGTCTAGATGGCCTAACCACTGCTAAATTGCATAGCTTCTCCAATATGATGTTCTAATGTATGGTCAATTAAGCGTAGATGACATGGGCATAATTACAATCACATGAGTAGCCAAAATTCTAGTTGCAGTTTTCTTGCTAAAGGCATTTGGTCTTCTTTTTTGTTAAGCTTAAATGTGAAAATTTTGAGAATATGAATTAAACTCTTCTTTGGGAAAATCATGACTCCCTTTGGTAAAGTGCTTTCCCACCATTTATGTCAAGTAAAGGAATATGATTTTCCAAAAAGGGCCTAAATACTTGAAGGGAATTTTTTTCCAAAAAAGGCATAAATACTTGAAGGAAACTTTGGACTGCAACCTTAAAGAGTGAGATTCTTGGACACCTTCTTAAATGTGAGTGAATAGTATTGTGTGTGTGTGTGTGTGTGTGCACATACACACACATGTGAGTTTAGTGTGGGGTAGGGATTGTGTGTTGTGTAGGGGGTTTTGGGTGTTGGCTGTAGGTGTTTTGTGTATATGAGAAGGTGGGAGGAATATATGTTTGTGTGGGGTGACCTATGTAAGTGGGTGAGATGCATGTGAATAGTGTGCAAATGGGTCTATATGTGGCATAAGGGGCATGTTTGGTGTGATATGTGTGTGGGGTTTGCACGAGTGAATATGTGTACGTAAGGTTTTTCTATGGATAGTAGTATTATACCATATACAAGGATTCAAATTAGCTTTTTTGTATGGTGTGAGAGAGCCTCACCTCATTTGAGGTAGTAGTGAACAATGCAAGCTGAGTATTGCATATTCTTTACATTGTTGCTCTCCATCTCTCCTCTTTTGGCTCTAAAATGGCATCAGAGCCTTATTTTTTAGGCTTTCTTGTATTGGAGTGTCATTAGAGGATTTCGGCAAGTTTGTAAATGATGATTTTTTGGAGAAAATACATACAATCATGGTGAGAAAATGTGGCACCCCTAAAGGTCGGATAATTTGAAAGTTGAAATTTCATCCAACTACCTTGTCCTTTGGACACCAATCACAAACAATGCTGCTTGTTAACACAATCTACTCGGTGTTATAAGATTCGAGATACACACTCGACTTTCTTATATGCTTAAAAGATATATGGCGAATATTACGCTAGCGTATAGAGAGAACAGATGAGAGAAAAGAAAGATGTAGAGAGAGAGAGAGAGAGAGAGAGAGAGAGAGAGAGAGAGAGAGAGAGAGAGAGAGAGAGAGAGAGAGAGAGAGAGAGAGAGAGAGAGAGAGAGAGAGAACACTAGGGACTGGAAGATGGGCCAGTCCCCCCCTTGTGGAGTTATATTATTGACAAGGAGCAAGCTCCTTCATTACACATAAACCAGTTCTTAACTTGTAGATCTTGGAAACAAGATCACAGTTCCTTGCACGGTATACAATCGGCTAACACTTGCACAACTTGGAAGTTAGCACCTTTTGATCCTTCTTGAGCCTCTCCTTCTCTCCTACACAATATGTGTCGGGCTTTCCTCTTGGATCTTGATTTCAGCAGTGCTTCCACAGAAGCACTTGCACCTTCTCTCCTACACAATATGTGTAGGGATATTCTCTTGGAGCTTGATTTTAGTAGAGCTTCTGCAGCACTTGCACCTTCTCTTCTCCTCTTAGAACTTGATTTCAGCAGAGCTTCCACAGCACTTGCTCCTTCTCTTCTCCTCTTGGATGCATACAAAGTGATGCTTCCTTCATCTCTTCCACACCCAAGGAGAGCCTCCTCTTTTATAGGCTTCAAGAGCTTCTCTTCTTGGAGAGAGACTTGAGTGTCAAGATTGGAAAGGTTGATCTTCATGCAGGATGTGGATGTTCCAGGACCTACTATGCAGCACCAATTTCAAAATATCTCTCTATGCATTGCTCGAATGGGAAAACACCCAACACAAAAGTTGTAGATCTTGCCATTTCTAATTATGTTTTTAGAGATCAGCTTTCTATCACGGGATATTTTAAAAATGGTTTCATCTTGCCTATTTTAAAAAAAGTAGATTTTTAAACTCTACTCTTAACTTATGGTCCATGCAACCACCTTGAGCCATAGATAAGGAGAGTTCATTAGATTTCCTTGGGCCTCAACCTTAATATTGACTTCCTACAAAAGCTTGTGTCATCTTAGACCTTAGAAAGAGAATATCACTTCTCTCCTCACTTCTAGAGGATCACGTCTCTTGTCTTTCTTAGTGAGAGAATTACCTCTCGTTTTTCTTAGTGAAAGAATAACTCTCTTCTTAATTCATTAAGAGAGAAAAAACCTTAAACCTTGACTTGTAAGGGAGAGGATGACCCCAAATGAATGCAAGGCTCATTACACACGAGTAAACGTTCCCAGGTGTCCCCGGATGCACACATAAATACATATACACAATGCTAATGCACTTCCTCTTCTTAGAACTCAATCCATCTTCATTTATGTGTAACTCCTTGGTTCTTGTGTACACTCTTACACTTGGCAGACACTTCCTTCCCCCTTCATAACTTATATTGCCTGTACCAGATATCCTCATCACAGTGCTCTAATCACCCCATTAAGTGATGCACTAGGAATACTAGTCTCTAAATGGTCTCATGGCCATGCTAGATCATTATCAAGACTAAAGAAAAGTGAGTCATTAGTTGATTGATATAAATTTACTAAATAGAGAATGCATAATAAGCAATCAATTTAGTGACACTCGGAGTGTTGGACAACTTGACAGATTTAAAGGCAACAAAATTGTGCTATGTTACAACCATTAAATATTTTCCTAGGCACTTTGAATGCCAAGGACTTGGTTGCTTCTTTTAGATGTCTATAACAAAATACAAATCATATACACACCAAGCATTTTCATTACAAATAAAGCATGGAGCTTCACTGTTAGCGGTAACCAATAAGGCATGTTGAAGTATAAAATAGTAGCATATAAGTGTATCTAGTAATGAAATCAATCCAATCCTTAATAATTTAATAAGTATTCATAGTAATTCTCGATGATATTTATACACATGGATATGTGAGTTTGGTCACTCAACAAGGTAAATAATATTCGATTTTTATTTTGAGGCAAGAGGTAAAAATATCAAAAATCACTTTCAATCCATGTAGTGACAAACTTGGTTTCAACCCATCACCACATCCAAAGTAGGATTTGCGGGCTATAAAACTCAAGAGTTCCAATTCCAAAAACATATGAAGTAGACTGCACGATTGAAGGTTATTACGACTCTATCAAATGCTTTCTATAAAATCAATTGAAATTTGCACATTGGTAAATGATTATACCAAATCATGGCAAAGCTGTTGCTTTGCACATGTTGCATTTTGAGTGAGAGCTTGCAAGAAGGCATGTAGTTAAGCCTTATTGACAAGATTTCGATAAAATTCGTGACAACTTTCTGAGATTTAAATATCATGTGATCTTGGCAATTGTGAGTGTGCATTAAGGATATCTAGGTTATGTGTACTCCCCAATGTTAGTAGGTGTGTTCCATATTCTATCAACTCTCTATCTTGGGATAGTCGAAGCAACCCCACTTCATCCAATGAAACCTCTCAGAACACCTCCTTACCTTGTCTCATAGAAAGCATATTGACAATTACTTGTGTGAGCATTGAAGTCTCTTGCTAGTTTGAGCTTCCTGGTGCTTGCGAATTTCATGATATCCTCATAAAGTGATGCATATGGGGACTCTCCCTAGTGGTGAATCTTGAGTATGGTAGTGGAAAATAATATATTGTAGTGTAGATATCCTTAGTTCTATCTGTGCATGCTCTAATCCATATCTATCTCACATTGGCACCTTTATGTACCACATGGAACATATCTCAAAGCCCTTGTCTAAAATCACAAATACACCACATGAACCCCTTGTCCTCTAGGCCTCTTAGGCTTTGATAAATAATTGCTACTTGCACACACTGGTGTGTCTCTGTGTGCATGGCGGATATGCATGAGCTAAGTAGAGCACTAGAATTCTAGAAGATTGAGCGATAATGCCCTAGTCTACCTATACCCACTAGAAAAAATCTAAGAGGCTAACACATGGGAATGCAATGGGATCACAACCTCAAACTTCTAGTATAGCCAGATTGTTATGGAAGAAATGAATATGAAGAGATTAATAGCCTATGCAACAAAAACAATCTCATCACATGAAGGGATTAACTACAACATAGAATGGAAAAAGGTTTATTATGATAACTATATGGTCAATTCAACAACAAAAGTGAGCAACTATCCTTGTCTTACATAGATCATATGCTAGAACATGTAGAAAAAAAAAGCAGTGTTCATATTCTTAGATGAATTATTTGAATACAAACAAGTGTAATTCCACATACATGACATGCACAAAACAACTTAATGGGATGTGTTTAGTACATGGTCATTCCCTTTTACTTGACTATTGCATCAACTAGATTCTAATGCCTAATGTGCACCATCTTTAAATATCCTTTGCATATTTTTGGAGTTAAAGACAATGTTGTCACTGTCACAACGAACAACCACTTGTTTCTTTATGAATTGTCATTTGGGATATATGTCAATCATTGGAAAAGCTTTGCACCATTTGAACTATCTTTCTTGTCTAAATATTTATGATCTTGGCTTTTGTGAGCATTATCTCTTTGGAAAGTAAACAAAGATGTTATATAAGAGAGGTATAGGAGTAGGATATCATAATGTCTTGACTTGATTCATAGTGATTTGTGTGGGCCTAGGGTTGCATTAGGTGGAGCATCATACTTTATCACTTTTATAGATGATGTCATAGGAAGATTTAAGCTTATCCTCTTTACAAGAAGAGTGATGTGTTGGATGCATTTCACAAGTCCTTGGCATTCGCAGAGAACTAATTAGACTAGAAGGTTAAGGGCTTGAGGACTGATAATGGTGGAGAGTACACCTCGCACGCTTTTACAAACTTTTGTGCAAGCCATTGTATCAAGAGAGAGGTAATAGCTCCTAAGAATCCTACTCAGAATGGTGTGGTTGAGAAGATGAACATAACCATTTAGGAAAGGGTCTACTATATGCTCTCTAATGTTGGTCTCACTAATGAATTTTGGGTTGAGGTCTCCTAGTAGCAGGCCATTGGATGGAAAGACACTAAGGATTTATGGTCTGGCAAGAGACCTACTTATGATCACTTACATGCTTTTAGTTGTGAGATATTTATGCATATACCTAGAGACAAGCAAAGTAAGCTTGATCCTAGTAGGCCATTGCATGGCAAGATACCAAGGAGTTATGCTCTGGAAAGAGACCTTGTTATGATCACTTACATGTTTTTGGCTATAAGGTATTTATGTGTATACCTAGATACAAACAAAGTAATCTTGATCTTTGGTCTAAGAAATGCGTTATGGATAAATAGGTGGGAGAAGTAGAGGCTCCTATTGAGCTAGTTTTATGTGTGTCTACTACAAGGGTTTCTAAACTGCTAGATAGGTATACTGCATCTCCACACTATCATGGTCATGGAATATGGCGAGTCTTCTTATTATGCTCATGTTATAACTAGGGATGACAAGCATAAATGGAAGAGGGCTATGCAATTAGGACTTGGGTGTTAGCTCCTTTGCAATCAACTATGTGGAACTATGTCTTTCACTACATTACCACCGTCATTGCATGAGTCATCACTGTGCTATAGCCTCATGTGTATCAAAGTCAGTGCTCACAAGAATGGCCCTTCTCTATCTAGATCTTCTTCATTTCCTGTACATTCACCGGCTCAATGCTCTACCCTTAGCCTCCTCTTGAGCAACAGCCTCCATATCTTGAATCCCATGCTTTACTTGTCTTAAATGCACACTCTTCGTTATAATCCAATGATGTTATGTGCCATGCTTTTGATGTACCTGTATCTACAACTTGATTCTAAACCCTCTTCTTTTGAAGTAGAAAGTTACTTATATTATCAATTAATCAGGCAAGCACTTTTCTCAAGTACACTAAGAAAAAAGAAACTCTTAACTTGAGATATTATTGTTTCTTTGCAATCATAGTCATAATCTAGGGAAATCAAATTCTCTACCCAAGGCTCACACATCAATACCATCAACATCACTATCCTCTCTAACCTCCAAAGCTAGTACAAAAGTAGAGAGTTAATTATATTATCAATTATACTACCCAAGCTTATACATATTACTTCAATCTAATGCAAATAATAAGAATTCCAATAAAGTTATATAAATTAAAAAGCATGGACTCACTGATGAACCTTTAGGCATGAAAATGCTTGCTCTACTCACAGATCCAACTTCTTCAATAGCAATGACAGTAGTTACATCTATATCTTAACACACGCAAAAAGCCATGACTATAAAGATATAGCACCACACCAAAAAAGAAAAAAATAAACAAGAAACAAGAGTTTGCAGCAAAATTCTTAACTTGACATGTTGCTTATATAATGCATCACACCCAACATCACTTATGCAATGCTCTATAGTTTGTACATGTTGCAGAATTCATTGCAAGAAGCATTGCATAAGCATCACTTAAAAACCTTGTTTACATGACACTGATTGAGGTCACATATGTGAATAAGGAGCATCCTCCTTTCATTATAAAAACATAAGTCTTTTGCCTTAGGGGCTCAATGTTCTTTGTATATGCATAAGCGGCAAAGGTTAGACCCTAGGCTTTCCCACCTTAGGATTTTGCCACCTACCACCACCATAATCATTCCAAACCTTGCACTAAGTGCAAGGTGCAACCCATTTATACTTTTTTCTTGTAGGAATTGGTGTAGTGGGACCTTACGTGCCAAAGTTAAGGGTGTCTTACATTCCTCTTTAGGCATTTTAGGATCCACATTCCAGGGGTGGAATTTTACCCTTAGAGCATACTCATTAGGGCACATAGGGTAGTACTCTTACAATATGACACCCTTAGCCTTAGATAGGTTTACCATCATCTTTTGGGTGCATGCTAGACACAACTACTCACACATTTCCACTACTATGTTTTGGATACCTTGTGTAGGGTCACTAGGTCTTTAACCTTAGTATACTTCATTCATGCCTAGGCACAACCTTTTTAGGTTTAGATCATTAGCGAATAACTCACCTAGCACCTAGGCAGAACACATTAGATTTGAGACCACCTAGGATCATTTGGGATCACAATGCACAACCCACATAGTTACTTAGGATTTTAGGCATAAGGCACACCACAAGTTGTAGGGGGGATCACTCAAAAAAGTTGCCAAGTGTTGAATTCCAATCATTGCAAGGGCCCTATGAGAGAGGAATAGTTGTGATCGACTTAGTAAAGAGTATTTAGGTAAAGTCAAATCATTGTTAAGCCACATTCAAGAGTACACCAAGACCAAAGGATTGTGCGAGAAGCCAAAATTTGAGCCGATAATTTCAACATCATTAAAATTAAACTTGTATGAGACTTTCTTGGAAATTGAGATGCACCATTCCAAGCTTAGACCCAAATAATATTATGTTGCTTCCTCGAGTTAAAATCAAGTGAGTTTCACTCACTTCACTAACCAAGACTTGGAAAGTGGTTTGTCTTAGACATTACTACTTGACTTGGGACTTGCACCTTTGGTTGCTTGTTGAATCAGCTTGATTGGGAGACCAATCACGAGAGATAGTGAATCGCCAATTTGAGGAGACAAATCTAAAATACAAGATATTGAAGAGATAAAATTGAGAGATCAAGGAAAAATTAACTAGCCTAGAGATTCAAAGCGAAGAAGCACACACATGAGACATTGCATGGAGTCAAATAGCTTTTTATATTGGCTATTGAGATCCCAATACTCTACTAACATGTTGAAAAAATGGACTAGACTAGTGCAGCCTACAAGTCCTAAGACCTGATGCATCAACAACACAAAGAAAACAATTCTATCTACTACCCCCACTGATAAGATGACAGAGCTAGCAACATGAGAGCCCATCTAGTGTAAAATATTACACGGCGCAGCGAACAGAATCTGAGAAAGAGATAGAGAGTACACAATAGATAAGAGGAGAATTAGTAAATTCTTTAACTCCAAACAATTGATACAAAGATGGCTCTGTCCACCCGTGCGCTTCCACTGTGTGAAGCTTAGATGGCGATCTAGACAGAAGATAGGTGAAGAGCTTAAGGCTAGCTGGAACAACAACTCTGACTGGGTGAAAGATGAGTGAGTGATGGCTGTGAAGGGGTTTAGCTTTTATAGCCTGCGAAGGTCGTTAGGTCCGACCTACCATATGAGCCTCCACTAGTCGGCGAGGGAATATTCCCTTTACCATCGGGCCGGGGGCGCTGCCCCCGGAGCCCCGCCAGGGGGGCCGTTGGCCCCCTTGGGACCCCCTAGCCAGGGGCCGCTTCCACGGCCCCCGGACCCCACAATAGGGGCCCCTTTTAACTCCCTTATACCGCAACTCGATGCAATGCGCCTCGAGTTGCTACCAGCTTAACCACTCTGTCTAACCCAAAGATTAGACCCACAATGATCACCTTTTTGCCATCCGGTCACATAGACCTCATCTGATATACAAGTCAGGACTCCACCAATGTCCGGGCTCACACTTGGCTTCTCCTCATAATGGGGGCCTTACAACTTTGAGCACCATGGATCATTGGTAGCACCTAATGAGGGTGGGGCATTGATCATATCTAACACCCCCCCTCAATGTCCACCCATAGGTGAACTATCTCCTTGGCCCAATGCCGAGTCTCTGAAGATGAACTTGAAGCAAATCCTTCGTAAGTGCTTTGGTGAAGATATCTGCTCCATTCTCCTCTGTTGGACATTAGACCAATTCCACTATCCCATCCTCCATCAAATCACACACATAGTGATACTGGATCTCTATATGTTTGGTGCGTGCATGAAACACTGGATTTTTGGCAATGGCGATGCAACTCTGATTGTCACATCTCATCACAGTTGGTTCTTCATCCTGCACTCCCATATGCCATACAATCCTTCTCAACCATACGGCCTCACATGCAGCAAAACAAGCTGCCTTGTACTTTGCTTCGGTAGAAGAAAATGCCATTGTTGGTTGCTTCTTACTAATCCAAGAGAAAATTCCTGAACCCAAAGAGAAACAATAACCAGAAGCTGACTTCCTGGAATCAATGTCTCCTGCCCAATCTGAGTCACAGTTCCCACAAGAGAGATTCCGAAACTGTATGTGATACCATAGTCAAGAGTTTTCTTGAAGTATCTGAGCACCCGCATCCCAGCCTTCCAATGACTCTCATGAGGTTTGTTTGAGAACCTGCTCAAAACACCAACAGCAAAACTGATATTTAGTCTGGTGTTACACAAGTAGATCAGACTGCCGACCAACCTCCTATACCTCCCAATGTCTGCTAGTGCTGATGTATCCTCGACGGATAACTTTGCATTCACCTCCATAGGTGTAGCTATCTCCTTGCACTCGGTCATGCCAAATTCCTTCAAGATCTCCCATGCATACTTCTTCTGAGAGATGAAGATCTTTCCTGGCTCTTGCCAGACTTCAATCCCCAAACAATAGTGCAGCAAGCCCAAGTCTGTCATTTCAAACTCCGAACTCAAAGCCTTTCGAGTTTGGTTGATCATATCTTCATAGTCACCTGTAATAAGAAGGTCGTCCACATATAGGACAATCACTACAGACTTTTTACCATCCCTGTAAACATACAAGTTAGCATCTGAGGCACATCTTTTGAAGTTTAGGTTTAAAAAGAACCTATCTATCCGCTGGTACCATGCTCTGGGGGCTTGTTTCAGCCCATACAATGCCTTCTTCAGTTTACACACTTTGTTCTCAGAATGGGGGGCCTCAAACCCTGGTGGCTGAGCCATGTACACCTCCTCCTTGAGGTCACCATTTAAGAACGCTGACTTAACATCCATTTGGTATACTGGCCTCTTCTCATGGGCAGCCACTGCAAGTACCGTGCGAATAGTGGTCATTCTGGCAGTTGGGGCAAATGACTCTTGAAAATCAAACCCTTCAACTTTTGAAAATCCTTGGGCAACCAGTCTAGCTTTGTACTTTTCTAAGGTATCATCAGCCTTGTACTTTACCTTCCAGATCCACTTGGTGCCAATAACTTTCCGCTTTGATGGTCGATCCACTAGCTCCCAAGTGTCATTCTTCATTATGCTGTCATACTCCGCCTGCATAGCAGCCTTCCATGATGGATCTGCAAGTGCTTCTTCTAAGTCAGTTGGCTCCTTTACTTCTCTCATAATCTCAACCATCAAGGCCATATTGACTATGTGAGCAGAAGCCCTCCTTTGCTCCTCTATTCTCTGAGACCTCCTTGGTCCATCTGCCTTCTCCTCAACAGATGCAGGGATAGGATTATTGTGGTCATAGAGCTGCTTCACCCAGCGCGGCAATGGCTTTTCCGGTGGGGTGATGTCAGGTTGGTGAACTTTTTCCTCATCATCTGAAGATGATGCTTCCTTCTCCTTAAGGATAGGGATAGCTCTCAGGACAGGTTCATAATGGACTACTTCTTTGCTTGATGATAAAATGGAAGAACTTGCCTTCTCCTCCTCCACTGTATGCGGCTCCTCCTTGAACACCACATCACGACTCGCGATGATCTTCTTTGCCTCTTGGTCATATAACTTGTAAGCCTTCTGCTCATCACTATAACCCAAGAAGATACATTTTTTGCTTTTTGGTTGTAACTTGTTTCTCTTCTCATCTGGAACATGTGCATAACATTCACATCCAAAAATTCTGAAATGTGAGACAGATGGTTTCTTACCAGTGTAAGCCTCATGAGGTGTTTTTCCCTTGAGAGCCTTTGTATAGCTCCGATTTAGAATGTAGATTGCAGTATTAACAGCTTCAGCCCAAAAATGGTTAGGCAATCCCTTGCCCTTTAGCATGCATCTTGCCATCTCCACAATGGTGCGATTCCTGGATTCCACAACACCGTTCTACTGAGGTGTGTGAGGTGTTGTCAATTGATGCTTGATCCCTTTGCTCTTGCAAAAGCCTTCAAACTCCTTTGAGTTGAACTCACCACCACCATCTGTTCTAAATTTCTTCACACTTTTCCCTGTTTCATTCTCAACAAGTATTAGCCATTCTTTAAACTTACCAAAAGCTTGAGCCTTATCACGAAGGAAGTACACCCACATCTTCCTACTATAGTCGTCGACAATCAACATAAAATAAGAAGATCCCCCCAAGGCCTGTGTAGGCATCTTATCAACAAATCAACATGCACCAACTCTAGAGGAGCCTATGCTCTATTCTTGCTTTCTTGTGGAAATGCCTTTCTCTATTGCTTGCCCATCATACAAGCTTCACATGGTTCCTTCAATTCAGTTATTGTAGGTAGGTGAGCAACCATACATTGCTTTTGCATCTCCTTGAATACTGCAAATCCGATGTGTCCAAACCTTTCATGCCAAAGCTTACTTGTGCCCACTCCAGCGGTGGCTGTAAGAGCACTTAGCTCATACAGGTTGTTCCTTCTTTCTCCTTTGCCAACAATTGTGCCAGCACTATCAATAATTTCTGCACCTGTCTTCTTGAACCTCACTTCATGACCAAGATCAGTTATGGCGACAACTGATAAGAGATTTCTCCTGATTTCGGGAACATACAACACATTTGAACACTTTTTGACTTCACCATTTGCAGCAATAAAAGAAATAGTACCTATGCCCGCAGCAGGGCATTTAGCATCATTTCCAACCGTCACAGTGATGGATTCTTGTAGAGGCTGCATAGAACTGTTTAGACCTTTCTTGTTGGTCATGTGATGGGAGGCCCCACTATCCAACACCCATGAGTCAGTGGTAGATTGTTCTTGCGGCACTAAGGAGCACACTTCCTTAATGGTCACCATGAATAATTCCAACTCTGCTTCAGCCGTATTGGCTGTCTCTTTCCCTTTACTTTTAAGGGTACCATTCTTTTCATCTGCCTTCTTGACACGACAAGCTGCAATTGCATGTCCTTTCTTCTTACAGTAGAAGCACTCTCCTCGAAACTTCTTCTTGCCGCCCTTCTTCTTTTTGTCACCATCATTTTTGGTGGAGGAAACACCTTTGCCTTTTGCATTGGCAGAGAATGCAGCATCTCCATTGTTGCTTCCTTCTCGGGCTTTCAGCCTCAACTCCTCCTCCATTAATAATGCACAAAACTCCTCAAAAGTCAAAGCTTGAGGTCTCACCTGAGTATTAAGGGCAGTTACTAGTCCATCAAACTTTTGTGGACAAATCCGAAGACACCTCCGAGCTAGCTCTTCACTAGTCTTTTGTATCCCAGCTCCAGCCATCTGGTCGCGGAGATTCTTAATCCGAGTGATGAATGCTTCAACCGTCTCTCCTTCAGCAAACTTCTCCGCTGCTAGTTTATTCTCCAAGTTTTGAATCCTTGTTTGGTTTCGTGTTTCATACTGACTCCTTAGTACATTCCAAGCATCTGACGCTTTGGTTGTATGCTGAATCAGAGTCAAAACACTGCCAGAATAGCTTGTAACTAAGGCACACAATGCATCTGCATTCCTTTGTTTCCAAGCTCGTAGAAGATCTGCATTTGGAGGAATCATCACACTAGGATTTGATGGGTCGGGGGTAGGCTGTGGTTCTGCGTCAGTCCCTAGCACAGTCTCCAGAAGCTCATAAGAATCAAGGATAGTTGTAATTTTGAACTTCCACAAGGTGTAGTTTGTACCATCTAACTTGCCTTCGCTGAAGGTTGGTGGACGAATCCTCAGTGTTTGAATAGGCGGTATAGCAGCACCACCTCCTGTACCGCTTCCTGATGCGCCAGAACCGCTTCCCGGAGTCGACATAGTTTCTCTTTGCTGTTGAAGCCTTTGCCTCTTGCACGCTCTCCGATCTCTAGAGCCCCCTGGGCTCTGATTTCATGTAAAATATTACACGGCGCAGCGAACAGAATCTGAGAAAGAGATAGAGAGTACACAATAGATAAGAGGAGAATCAGTAAATTCTTTAACTCCAAACAATTGATACAAAGATGGCTCTGTCCACCCGTGCGCTTCCACTGTGTGAAGCTTAGATGGCGATCTAGACAGAAGATAGGTGAAGAGCTTAAGGCTAGCTGGAACAACAACTCTGACTGGGTGAAAGATGAGTGAGTGATGGCTGCGAAGGGGTTTAGCTTTTATAGCCTGTGAAGGTCATTAGGTCCGACCTATCATATGAGCCTCCACTAGTCGGCGAGGGAATATTCCAGGGAATATTCCCTTTACCATCGGGCCGGGGGCGCTGCCCCCGGAGCCCCGCCAGGGGGGCCGCTGGCCCCCTTGGGACCCCCTAGCCAGGGGCCGCTTCCGCGGCCCTTGGACCCCACAATAGGGGCCCCATTTAACTCCCTTACACCGCAACTTGATGCAATGCGCCTCGAGTTGCTACCAGCTTAACCACTCTATCTAACCCAAAGATTAGACCCACAATGGTCGCCTTTTTGCCATCCGGTCACATAGACCTCATCTGATATACAAGTCAGGACTCCACCAATGTCCGGGCTCACACTTGGCTTCTCCTCATAAAGGGGGCCTTACAACTTTGAGCACCATGGATCATTGATAGCACCTAATGAGGGTGGGGCATTGATCATATCTAACATCTAGCACATAGGATGGAGGCCACCAAATTCACAAAGGTTGACCTAAGATGCATTAAATGTGATGTTACTCACATGTATCATGATTGCCCAATGTACAAGGCATCTACTAGTACCCTAACCAAGTTTACCTAGTCTAACACCCAAAAGGTGTTAAAGCCATAAACCTTGACCTTGAAGACGGATAGTAGATGCCTCTAGCATACCTTAGGGTCAAACTAAGTAGGATGTGAGAGCTTTTCATTGATCCTCTCATTGATGAAGTTCATATTAAATATCTTGACCTATGATGAATGTACTAAGATTGGTCAACTTGAACTCGTCTCTCTACAAATGCAACTATTTGAACTTATGGAAGATCACCATATTCCCTCCTAGGAAAATTAAAAATTCTTATGATTTTAGAGATTGAAAGCATTCCATTCATGTTTTGTATGTTCCTAAATCAATAAGATATGGGGAAGAAAGTCCTACTTGGAAGTCCTTTCAAGTGCACAACCAAATGCAAAGTGGACTATGTAGCACACTAGATGCACTTGAGCTTACTAGGTGTCAAGGATAGTAAAAAATTCAATAAAGGAAACCTTACCTCTTATCCAAAGAAGGTTAAATATCTTGATATAGAGTCAAACAAGAGCCCTAGTGATGATAGACAAGAGTGCTAAAAGAACTAGTCAAGGCACAAGAGGACGAGGGGGAACCAATGAGAGGGAACCAACACAATAAGAATCCTCCAAGAACTAAAGGATGTTAGCATATTTGATACATGATCATGAGAACTAGACTTAGAAGAGTGGACGGATAAGGATAACTAGTTGGGTGGACAAGTGGATGGGTGAGTTGACACTAAAGAATGGCCATAAGCAATGTACTAGATTGTAAAGCTTGCCTATTGAAAGAGGCACCAACTAATGGAAATGTGCTCTCTATTCTATTCTCATATATTCTCAAATCTATGGCTCTCATTGTGTTTGACCTTCCTTAGCATATTCTTCATGTGGTATTAGAGCCACCTCCTTGTGGTTGTGAGGCATCCATAACCTTATACAAAGTCGAAGACTCCAAGCTAATAAAGAGATGATGTCTAAGAGATTGCAACCATTATCATTCCAGCAAGAATTAAGGCATACTATTCATTAAACCACCATACTATTCTAGGTCCATTTGGTAGCTTTCATTTATTTCAAGCAAGGGGGAAGCTTTAGAACACAAGCTCAAGCCTTGCTCCCTACAAGAAGCTAGGGGCCTGCTCCGAGTTTGAATTAGATAGAGAGAGAAGAAAGAAGACTCAACAAGAGTGGAAGGGGAGGAGCGAAGTGCTCCAGATTTCATTGTGTGATGTGAGAGGTTGTTCTCTAGAACGTCAACTCCAACTAGGACATCATATGGGGTTCAACATACTAATGGATATTATGCAGGAAATCAATGGGGATCTGGTTGCCAAAACTACCTATGAATCCAACTCCACATATCACAATATAAGTCCCATCAATATCAAGGAAAAATAAAAAAATACCCAAATGTGGATCTAGGATGAAGATAAGTGAGGAGACCCAACTAGACATAGCCACAAACTGAGAATTTAATGCTTAAGATAAAAAAGCTACTTCTTGTCTATCAAGAAAAAATGCTTAAGGGTAAAATATTTGAAGTGCAATAGTCTAATTACATTGCAACTCCACCACAAACACCCTTGGTCTTTAAGAAGTCATTAACTCAAAATGAGGACATGAAGCAACCACATCCTTGTGATACTACTCAAACCAACAAAGATAGTCCAAAGATGGATGTGATAAGCCACCAAGCATTGATATGCAATAAACCAAGGTAGTTGCTAGTGCTTCTAAATGACTAATGTCTCCCAAACCCAAACAACCTTGGTCACCTAAGGAGAAATTGAAGATCCAATAGCACTAGCCTAGTGCAACCACTCAATCTAAGAAAAAAGGATCCAAAAGGAACAACCAAGAAAATATCCAAATACCAATGGCCTCCCTTAGAGAGCATGATAACAAATAGAACTAGGAATTCTAAGATCAAGTCTACTTGTAATCAGTCTAAGGATTCGAGTGGACAATCATCTTTGACTAACAAGATTGACCAATCTACTGGGATCAACTATTACTACTTCCAAAATTGATGTGGAACCCATAGAGTCATGATCTTCAACTATGACCAAGACTATTACCTAAGTTGAGAAACAAGCCTTTAGTGCTTCTCCATTATAAAAGAATGTGAACTCTAGGACAATGACCAAAATGAATCCAATGCTACACAAGGCATGTTCTTCTCAACCAAAAGCTAGTGAGTTTGAAGCCTAAGTTTATCAAAAGATCCCTCATGGTGGAGACTACATAAGAGATAGCACAAAAAGAAGATAAAAGCAACTTAAGTGCCACTAGAGAATTGGATGATACAATGACCAACATTTAAAAAAAATATCTCTTAAAAAATTAATTGTTATTTGGCAATAAGGTCCTCAACTTAAGAGGTACCTTATCACATGTTGTTATATGCTATTGTATATATATATGTGGATATCTATACCTTTCCTATGTAGAAATAGCCATTTTAGGCTATCAAAACTCAAATTTTATGCCAAAAATCTCAATATCAGGCGATCATTATGATTTTGGGGGACTAAAAAATGGCCCTGCTTTTTGCCTAATTTGTTCAGGGAGGACCAATATATTTAGCCTAAAAAGCAAAATTATGCCTAAAAGAAAAATATTAATAATGACATCACTTTCTCATACATATGTGATGCCAGGAGGTATATTTCACGGTGGATTCTGTGAGGTTTTACAGTGGATTCCGTAAACTTTGTTGACTGGGGCTCATACACAAAGTGGATTCTTTGTGCGAGAAGTTGATGGGGACGCCTATCTTTTCAGGTGTTTCATTAATTTAGTGTGTACATGGGTGATTCCATAGCGGGTGATTCCACAAAATACATATTAAATTAATAAATGTTTATGAGTTTAGAGTGCGCACTCGTGATAAATTAAGGTTAGGATTGATTTCTAACTAGTTGATTTATTTATGTAGCTGAAGATTGCTAGGTATTCACTTTTGTTGGTTTAATTGTATTATTTTACTAACGATTGTGAATGCTTCAGTTGATGTGTAGAGATAGCAGCACTAGCGGAGGAAAGCATTGGAGGATAGCGTGTATTCGAGTTATCACTTATATTTTGATGGGCGCATACCTTAGGCATGGCGCCTATATTTTGTTGTGCCTATTTATTAAGGAGTTGGATATTTAGTTATTATTTTGTATGCGCATGGGCGCATGATTATGATACTTGTATTTGGACATTGTATTGGGTATGCCAGACTCTTTGGGTGCCCGCCCATTAGCTTTATTTCTATTTTGTGCTAAAGCAAACTCAAAAGCCAAAAGCGTGCTATTTTGTAATTTGGGCTATTATTTGAGCTTGAAGATGATTAATACATAAAATATATGCTTTGTGGAGCGCTCACACAAGGCATGGGGGGAGATTGCACCCAATTGGTCTCTTGTTCATATCGTGCATGCTTTCTACCTTGAGTTTTGTGCAAAAAGTAGAGTTCTTTTGTTCTTGGGGACCTTCCGACGCACTACGCGAGCATACATCATCCAATCTATGTACCAGTGGTATTAGAGTGAAGCTGAGATCGAGAGTTCCAATTGCTACCCATCTTGCACGAAGGTGGAGCTCCTGGAACGATCAAGCTCTACAGTCAGTCTCATCATGAACGGTCGATACGGGTGGATTCCTGGCGGTCAAGAACCTCTGTCTACAGCCTCTGATCGCAAAGGACCGGCTGAGGAGGCGGAGGACCACGTCAACATCTCCTTCTCCAAGTCGTTTTTCTCAGAAAAAAGAGATAAGTTTCATATCTTCTATTAAGCTTAAAAGCTTCAAAACTAAGCTTTTTAAAATCTTAGCTTCATAATTCTTCAAATCGGCGCAGGGCGGCAAAATCCCGTGAATTTCGGCATCAGAAAACGGCCCCCCCTCCCCCCTAAAATTCAATGTTTTATTTAGCTTAGCTTTAAGCTAAGTCAATCAAGGCCTAACTTACACAAATCTTCAAAGTCTACAAGTTCAGATTCTACAAGTCTAAATTTACTTACTTTGCAAGTTACGAAGGTCTAACAAGTCACCAAAAAGTTAGAACCGACTTATGCCAAAAACTCCCATAAGGACTGTTCGTGCGGCGCAGACTCACTGAACTGCAAAGTTGTTCCCTGGAAGACTCTGTTCGCATACGCAGACTTGCTGCACCAGTTTCAGCACACGCAGAAGGTCATACGCAGATTTTACGAAGATTTCAAATCCCACAACCGCAAAAGTCGAAGACCGTGAAAGCCAAACAAAAATCTATAAGCCTTGTACACCCGACTTTGAGCTACACTCATCCCGATAATTGGATTTTGAGAGTGTGAGGTCTTTTGAATTTTTACAGGATGATGGAACAAAATATGGATGATTTAATGGCTGAAGGCAATCTTCCTGAACCTATGATGGAACAAAAATTGGATTTAATTATGATGTAGTTGGACGAAGAATGAAGATCCCGGCAAGCCTTGCAAGTTCAATTGGCCAATTTACAAAGAGATAGACCGTAACCCGAAGATCTTATCTGACGGACCATTGATGTGACTCTTGAAGCTCAATCCATCCGCAAAGAAACAAAGATAAGTAAAAGAAATTTTAAATTCTGTACTTTCAATGGTACTCGAGATGGAAAAACTGTTCTTGCATTCATCAGTCAGTTTGATGATTACTTTCATGAAGAGACATACGCTGAAAAAGATAAAATCAAGTGTGTCACCAGTCATTTAGTGGATAGAGCATCTCTTTGGTGGACTATGGTTCGTAAGAGTATAGATTGTCCCACTACCTGGGAGAGTTTCAAGAAGTTTATGCAGAATATCCTTCCTCCACAATTCCATGAAAAAGCCATAAAGCAATGGGACCTTCTTCAGCAAAGAGATTGTGAGCCTATTTCTCAGTACACCGAACGCTTTTGGAATGCCTGACTCCAACTACGCATGTTTGAAGACGTACCTGAAACGACTCACAAGTGCAAGTATATGTCTGGATTGCTTGGGCATTACTACGCTAAAGTCAATATGTTCAAGCTTGCAACTCTTGAAGATGCAATTTCTTTAGCTCATGACACTGAAGACAAGCTCTGAGGAAGAGACAAGCGTACACAACAATTTCAAGCAAATGGTAACTATGGTTCTAAGAAATTCAATTCAAATTTTAGAAGATTCAACCAAAGTCGATTTCCTTCATCATCTTTCCGTAAGACTTGGACAAAACCACCTGCTTTACCATCAAATACCAATCAAAACTCTAAGCCATCTTCACAGCCAAATCCTAATATTCCTAGACTTCCTGCCATTGCAAACAATGTATCTAAAGCCAAACCTATAGTGTGTTACAAATGTCATCAACCTGGACATCTAGCAACCAATTGCCAATCGAAGAAGCCACCTGTCCATATCAACTATCTTGGAGCAATGGAAGATGAAGAACATGAGAAAATGCCTAACTTTACAAAAGATGAGTTATTTTGACGCTGAGTGACACTAAATTTAATCTTTTCTCTTCTTTTGCTACCATTTGGAATGCCTCTACATTGAATGACATGAATATATATATATATATATATATATATATATATATATATATATATATATATATATATATATATATATATATATAAATAATGAACCACGATACAATAGCAAAAAACATGAGAGTCCAAACCTTGCAACAAAAGCTATTGAAATCCCTACATATCCAACTACAAATTAGACAAACTTGAGCTTGCTAAGACCCAATGGCTTTTGATGAGGTTGTTGAGACCCATTCATAGATCTATTCCCTTAAACATGGTACTCTTGTTGATCTTAGGCCTCTTCTCATTTTCCAATCTCTTCATATTGTGGCTACTAATTTGGCCACACAAGACAATTATCTTTAAACAAAGAAGTCACTCTCCAACTTGGCTCTATCTTGAACTTCTATTCCATAGTTAAACTACCTATTCATTGGTGGATAGTATTGCTATTGGTAAGACTAAGGATGTGGAAGGCTTCTTGGTAGTCATATGCATGGCCTCATGGCCCGTTCTCTTGCAATTTGTACAAGTGCATGGCTGAGGGTGTGGACATTCTGACAATAGGAGATGGTTACAACCACATTGGGTGCATTGGGCATTTAGTCTTATGTGTCACTGTAATTCATCTTGAATCTTTGCTAGTTCCAACTTAAGTCCTAAAACTTCTTATGATATTTCTACACTTTCCCTTTTCCCCAGATGTCTATTAAAGGTTGGTCCCTACAGATTATGGATTTGCAATTAAGGATGGTAAGACTAACAATAGGTTGCATAGATTTGTCATTTCTCTCCTTTAGTAGGCCATCCACATGGATTGCTTCTTTGAAAACCCTAGCTAGTGTGTCTCTTGCAAACTTGGATTGCTAGCACTTTGTAGAGTTCCTCATCCTTTATCCCATTAATGAATGCAACGGAGAACCTTCCAAGTGGGTCATTCAGCTATGGGAATCCTTTAGTAGAGACTCCAAATGTGAGTAATGTAATCAAGGATCTCCTCTTTGTCCTTCTTTTGATGCTCATCATCTTGATAATTAGATTATTTGCATATCTTGCTTTGGAGAATCTCTTAATAAAGAGGTCCTTCAAGATATCAAAATTGTTGCATTTAGCGATATCATGACCAGTCAACCATGTGTGTCCCCTTTCTTCGAAGCATAGCCCAAAAGCTTGTGCAGCTTGGAGGTTATTGGCCCCATAGACCTATTCCAATTGCTCCAAAAAAATGTAAGGGCCCTCCCCTACCTTGTATTGTTAATTTCTTTGTGACTATCAGGATTCTAGTTTGGTTACTACTTGGGTGCATTTCCTAATCCAGCTAGGGTTGAGGAGCTAGTGCCATGCTATTTTTCTTGTTGGCTAAATTGTCCAACAATTGCTTTGGTTAGGAGTTTGGCTTGACTAAGATCATCTTGAGTGCTCTTTCTAGATTTGCATTGGCTTCTAGTCTAATACATCTTGCAAATGCCAAGATGCATTGCATTTAGTCAAGCTCGGCCTCTTTCCTTTGCCTATTAATCTTTATGCTTGTGTACCTTGCAACATAATGCAATAAGACCTTCCCCAGCTTCAATCTTTTTCTATTTCTCATGTGTTCATCTATCCACATGCATTATTCATGCTTTTTTTTGTAGGTGCTAGGATTTGTTGGATTTCAACTCGAAATTCTTGAGAGTCAATTCTTTTGTCATCAACACTTGATCTTCATGTTGACATGGTCACTTTTTGCTCTTATGCAACTAATGTTTTGATACTAATGAGGTCAGGTAGAGTAGCGGGTTTCCTTGTCAAAGACACCTCTTTTAGGATCTTGTCACACTAGGGTTCATCTTTCTTGACCTATATAATCAACATGTTTTGTTGTGTAATCTTTCCCCCCCTTGTGTCAATATTGCTGTGGCTTAGTTTTATGTGGTTCTTGAGTTTTGTTTTCTCATTTGATCTCTTGTGATTGGTTGATTTTTCTCTCTTTTTGAATGACTTGACAAGTACACATAGTTCTTTCAACCAGACAATCTCTTTCTTGCCTAATACAATTAGTAGTGAGAATAGTGCACAGACATGATTTTGATATTTTCCAAATAGTGTGAACATATATAATGTAGCTTTTTGTGACACATATAACACAACACCCAAGAATTTCATGTCAACTTCCTTGATTTGGTAATTAGAGGGAGATTGTGAGTAAGAGTGTTAGGGGGGAGAGAGAGAGAGAGAGAGAGAGAGAGAGAGAGAGAGAGAGAGAGAGAGAGAGAGAGAGAGAGAGAGAGAGAGAGAGAGAGAGAGAGAGAGAGAGAGAGAGAGAGAGAGAGAGAGAGAGAGAGAGAGAGAGAGAGAGAGAGAGAGAGAGAGAGAGAGAGAGAGAGAGAGTGTGTGTGTGTGTGTGTGTGTGTGTGTGTTAGAGTGTTAGGGTTTTGAGAGAGGGAGGTTTATTAAAATTAGAGAGAGAGGGTTAGTGGTTAGAAGGGTTAGGGGGATTAGTGGTTAGAAGGGAGAGTTAGTATGAGAGTGTGTGTTGGAGTGTTAGGGTTTGAGAGAGTGTGTATTTTTAGATATCGAGAGAGAGGGTTATATATAATCAAGTGTAGGTTTGAGTCCCTACTTGCTAGATCTAGATGAGAAATGCATATCACTCATGTGCCCCCTCTAACAAAGTTTGCTCATGGTCTTTCACTATGTGAACTCTCCTTCCATTGAATCCCACTCACTTGGCTAGCTACAGATAGGTACCCACAGCCCGTAGAAAGCAATAAGAATACCAAAAGAGAATAGTAGAAACATGAGGCTTAGTGTGTTGTAGTCTAGATGAGTGTTGTGAGCTCCAAAGCTCCAACAACTCCACCAATGTGTACATTTGAGCTCCACACTTCTTGCTCTATCATCCCTTACACATACGCAAAGTAGATCCTCTTACTCGTTTGTCCAAGTTGAGATGGTTCCACCTTCGATCTCTCTCTCTCTCTTCGTCTCTCTCAAGGTCCCTCAAGCTCTTTGCACCTGATGTAGCAACTCGATCTCTCTACTTATCAATCTGGGAAGGAATCCCAAGAAGGTGAGAAGAAAGGGTAGAGGAGCAAACACAAAGTAAGAACCAACACACAAGCTCTCACAAGACTTCTCTCTTCCTGCCGCCTGAGAAAGCTCACATGCATAGAGTGCTTGGAGGTGAAGAAATAGAGTAGTGGTAGAGAAGTAGATAAGCTTTTGTTGCATTAGTTGTGGAATAAGTTACAAATAAGGTTTCTCACCTTATATATGATGTTTTAATTTTTTGAAGCTTGGGCATGACCCTATTCTCTGTTGGTGCATGCCCCCACTTAAAACCCACCTTCAAGGTGTGTGGCCGTTCAAGCTATCTATTGTCCACAAGAGACTGACTCACACATGTGCATCATTAATTGCACTTTTGATTTTACAAGTTGCACGGAAGTGAGCATAACGCTTGAGAAAATTTAATTTTATAACTTCTATCCCCATAGGTGGTGTGGCATTAAATGTTGACACATTTAATGTTGGCCCCTTGTCTTTTCTCACTGCCCGTGCTCTCTTTGACTCTTTTCCAATCTTTCACTTGATTTTCTCTTTTTCCTAT
The DNA here is from genome assembly GCF_053477565.2 of Lygodium microphyllum. Taxonomy (NCBI): domain Eukaryota; kingdom Viridiplantae; phylum Streptophyta; class Polypodiopsida; order Schizaeales; family Lygodiaceae; genus Lygodium; species Lygodium microphyllum. The sequence continues at coordinate 24,651,962 of NC_141135.1, forward strand.
TGCTTTTTCCTGTTGCCTTGGTTGTTTTCTCTCACATACTCCACTTTTGCCCCATTTTGTCATTATTTATCAAACCAGTTAATGTTATCCCCCTCACTATTGTGATGCTAGTCCCATGGCATCTATAAAAGTGCATGGAAGCTGTGTGGAATGATGAGAGGTGGGGCTAAGAGGTTGAGTTGAATATGAAGGAATGGCAAATATCATTGGGTCTTCCTGGCTCCTCAAGGTACCTGTTGCAAGAAAGTGTGTGTGTGTGTAGTGTGGAAAGGTGGGTGGTTGGTGTGATTGGGAGATGGGCTTGTGCTAGAGAAGCCAAGACTCTCTAGTAGAGGTGGTAATGTGCTACGCACTAATGTTCAAGGAGATAGGTCTACCAATTGCATGGGGTGTCCTATTGTTAGGGACCTTGAACTTTTTGTGGTGGAAAAATGGGCTAGGGGATTGAGGATGGAGCCAATTGACAATAGTCACTAGGCACTCTCAAGCTTAAGAACCCCCAGGTGTTGTGCAAATGCAGTGATGTTTAGGGAGACATGTCTATCAATTGCTTGGGGTATCCTGCCATTAAGTACCTTGAACCTATTGTGGGGGAAAAATGGGCTATGAGTTGAGGACCAACTAATAATAGTCACCATGCACTCTCAAGCTTAAGAACCCTTAGGTGTTGTGCAAGGTGGGGGATATATATATATATATATATATATATATACATACATACATACATACATAAAACGTTTTTACACTTTTTCTTCCAAAGATATAAAGATGTATACTATTCCCTTTCTTTTCCCTTTTTGCAAGGTGGAGGGAGGAGGGGTTTTAATGAGACTACTCAAGATAGGGTTTGCTTATGATATAAGGCTTTATAGATAGTCGAACTACCAAGGGAGTTTGTAGGTAGGAAGGGATGACTACAACTGGTGAAATGTGTGGCGTTCATGTCTTCCAATAGGTTCAAATAGTAGATTGGTGGCATGGTGGTGCGTAGAATGAGATGGGGCATATCATATTTGTCAATACCTATGATGATGTCAAAGAACAAAGGGTGGAGCCCTTCCTCCTCTGGTGCTCTCTTTTGGTTTAGTAAGACCAATAGGAGTTTGTGATAGTTGCATGTGGAAATGAAGTTTGGGTCTATGTGGAATGTATCCAGAAAGTTTTAAAGATTGGTGTCAAGTCCCTTTCTTGGAACTTAAGATAGTCATTTGACCCTGTGGGTCTTACAAGCATTAGATAGTGATATTTGGCATGAATGTTGGGGTCATAATCCACTCCATGCCTCCCAGGGTAAGATAGAAAAGGTGGGTTTCCTCTTTTAGTTGATGTAGCATTGCAAAAAGCCATCCATGCCATGTTGCTGGTTTTTAGAATGGATCTTTGCCAAGCCCCTATTGTGCCTCAAATCCTAGAACCCTTCTAGGTACTTCTCTACCCTTGTCACTCCAATAATGCTCCTTGTGTGCCATGACCCTTGGTCTTGCAATTTTTGGTCAATCCAGCATTGCCCTAAGGCTTCTTCAGTTTGGATGACCTATTCCATGACATTGATAGGGGGGGTCCATTTGAGCTTCCCTTCTATCATGTAAAATTTAAATTGCTTGGGTTTGCCCCCTAGCTCAACTCTTCTCAAGGTGGCAATCTCATCCTCCAAATGAATTGATGACTGTCTCTCTCATATTCTCAAAGGGGGTGTCCAGAACCTCTTGGAATGTTGCCTTGCACCATTCTCTGAGTTCACTTATCCTTGCAAGTCTCTTCTACTTTGGGCCTGTGTTCAATGTTCTTGATGAATTAGATTGATTTGACAAATTCCGTATGGTAGACTAGTCAGGAGGAGTGGCTTCTTCGATATCTGGCATGTTGTACTCCTCCACATCTAGTGGCAAGGGTGACAATGGTGGTTGTTCTATCTCCAAGAAGCCCTATGTGGTTAAGCACTCATTTGAGAAGCCATTTTCTTTGAGTTGATGCACTACTTCATCTCTTGTGGGCTTGTACTCAAGTAAGTGTGGTAGAGGTCCCATAGTGTTCTAAAGTGCCTCTCTGGACATTTGGAATTTTCTTTTGAGGTCTACTATGAAACTCTCTTGCTGAATCTTCATTATTCTCTTTGACACTTTTGCCCTATCTAAGGCCACTTTCTTATCATGTTTTGCCTTTGCTGATTTACAAGCTAGCTCCTATACATGGGTTCTTCACTTCTTGTTTCTAGTTGTTCCATCTTCTTATTGGCTTGTTCTAACCCTCTATTTTGCCACTTTGTCAAGGTTTCCAAAGTGGCAGTTTGGTCCCTTATATTTCACTGAAGTTCTTCTTTCTCTTTGCTGAGTTCTTCTAATATTTGATCAAGGTCTTGTTTGTTCCTATTGGCTTTCTCCTATTGCCATTCCAATTGAAACATCCAGTCCTTCACCTGCATAATTTCTTCTCTGTCTTGTTGCAATTGGTTGATCTGGTCTTCTTGTTGCTTTACCTTCTCTTCTAGTTGAGCCATGGTGGCCATGGCCTCTTTGAGCTGTGCTTTCCATTTTTCCCTAGTCTCCTTCTCTTGTGTGTGCTACCATAGTCCTTTGTACTTGTTATTGCCTACCCCTCTCTTTGCTAGTGAATCTCTCTCCATCCTTACGGTGTAGACATCCCTTGTGTAGTATTGTTGTAGGGTGACATAGGCTCTTTTTCTTTTTCTAGTGCTAGGATGGCCTATTTGCTCTCCTCTTCCTTACGGTCCCTTTGCTTTTCTAGGGTATTTATTAAATCATCAAAGTCCTATCCAGGCCCTTGTGTGATGAGTGGCAGGTGAGATGACATTTCTTCTACACTTGGGATCTTCTCACCCCTCCTCTATGATTCTACTTCCTATGTGGCTAGTCTCTTTGATCTACTGATCACTAGTTCTTTTGATTTGCTTCTAGAGACCATCAAATATATTGCATCCAGCCATTGTGCTAGTAAGGCAGTTTGGTTACTCCCTTCTCCTATAGGGGTTAAGGGTAGGGATGGTAGGTTTAGGGGTGGTAAGTTCAGGGGCGGTGTGGATTTTTTTGCCTATTGACTTGGTGGTGGGAGTGGTGGTAATGGTCTTGGTTGGATTAGATCTTTCCCCTTATCTTCAGCCCCATGGTGTCCTCTACTCAACTGAACTTCCTACTTTCTCTATGATTTTACTTGATCTTGCTTCAAGTTGGGGTGGGTTGGGCAAAGCATCCATGTCTACTCTTCTTTCCCCTCCTATCTGATTGAGAGAGTTTCGAATAGCATGATGATAGTCCTTATTCTCCTGTCTTTCCTTGGCTTGGCATTCCTCTTTTGCCTTTCGAGATTCCGCCATGGCCATTTCTAGTGCATCCTTTTCTTTTGAGGGTGTGTTTTCCTCTTTACCCTAGTTCTTGATGGTGTCTTTTTTTTTCTAAAACTCTTATCCTTGCTTTTTTCTTGGTTATATTTCCATTCATTTTCTCCATTTCTAGCTTTCTCCTCTTTTTACTTTTTGATGGCTTCAAGCTTTGCTTACTGTGCATCTTCTACCCTATTCCTTCTCTCTTCTTTGATATCTTTATTCCTCAGCATTTGTACTTTTCTTCTGCCTTGGGTGGTCTACGCACTCTCCCCTTATTGGGTTTGACTTTTCTTCTCCTGTGTATTGGATCTTGCTTTGCTTGTGGTCTTTCCCTTTGAGGTTGCTTCCTATATTGAGGAGGTAAACATGTGCTCCTATGTGCTTGTTACCCACTATGTGCTGACTACATTTGAGTCATTTAGAGCTTCCTTCACAATGGCAATTACTAGACTACCAAAAGCCACCATGGCAGCTCTTCCTATACCTTTTCCTCTAGTCAGGTTTTGGCTTCCCCCAGTGACTTTCTTAGACTCCATAGCCTTCATAAGTAATTTGGTTGCTGCATGTATTGCGTTTCTTGTTTATGCATTTAGGCCCACATCCTTCAAGTGCCCTGTGATCGAGCCTTTAAACATGGTTAAGTGGATCCTATTCATTGCAGCATTGTGGTGAGCATCGGAAAGCAATGAGTTATAAATTTGGCATGTAGCTATAAATCAGTATCAAGGATTGCCTCTAGCTTGATGCTGTCAATACCCATTTTTTGCTTTGTAAAATTGAACTAAGCCACAACATCTTTTGTTTCTTTTGGTTTGAAAGGGCACTATGGTAGGCCTAGAGCTCGATGCACCAATTATGCTCAAAGAGAAATCTCCATCTTCTATAGTCCCTTTGTTGTTTTCATCGTAATATTCCTTGCTCTTTTGTCTACATCATCATAATTTGTCAAGAACTCAGTACATCTTGGATGGTTAACTCTGCTTCCAAACTTCTCCACATAGATAAGGAGGACACTTCCACCAATTCTTTGGCTTTCTGCTCTTTGTCAACAACTTGTTTTAAGGTTTTGGATTTGTTTGTACCTCAGGTCTCCATTTCTCAAGATATCCGCATTCATGTTATATTTTTCTTGCATCTATAAAAGAAATACGTCTCTTCCCATGCCTCTCATGGAAAACCTTCTCATCGACTCCTATTATTTTTTGATGTGTCTATAAAAAGGAGAATTTGTGATGAGAAATAAATTTGAAATTATGTAACCTCACACATTTTGTTTGTTCAAAAATTAATTACTACTTTATTCCTTGTAAAAATTGCAAATTGTGAAAGAAATTAACTTTAAGAAAATGATTGACTCCCTCCCCTCCCCGAAAGTTTAGCAATGCTTCCTAGCATGTGGGGTTGGAATGGTGGAGGAAATGACACATGGCTCAACTATGCTTATTAGAGAATGACAAAAAAAATAAAATGAAAGAACATAAATGAAATTTTTACAAAGTGAAAATTGTAGACATAGACAAGAATGTAGGCTAATGAGATGTTGTAGGACTCTCTTATGCAAAAGCCAATCATATTCCATGGCAGCATAGTGGTCCATGTCACTTGGTTTGATGTCCACATGGGTAATATAGGTGAGAACATTTGTGAGGAAATCACCTCTAAACAACCCCCATGGCCTCACAGCCATGAGCATCTAGATGCTATGAAATGATTTATCTAGCTAACGTGTTTGCAAATATGAGTTTGAAAATTGTAGTCCAATGTAATGCCCATCCCAACTCCAAGCACAGGGAGTATCCCATACATATGGGTGACCTAACATCTCATCATACAGACAAATAGAGCACCCTCCAGCTGATTGCTGTGGCTCCTGGATCTCCTACACCCTAGGGATTGGCCCCCAGATATGCGCCATCTCAAACATAAAGAATGAATGTGACAAGATCCTCTCATAATACATATAATGATTTAGGAATATTTCAACCTCACATAACATATCCCCAAAGATTTGTGTGCTACCCTATAGCAAAGGAACCTCACACCCTTAGCATATGTCACAACTAGGCATACAAGTGCTATGCATCCAGGGTTTTCCCTTTTGATACCATGCTCAAATGCAAATGCGACATGTATGACTCATTATTTTCAAACAATTTCAACTATAAATCAGCCATGTGTCATGCAAAAATAACATTTTCATGATTTTATTTCTCTAATGTTATGCTGTGTTGCAAATGGATAGTACATGCTATTATTCCTCTTCACACTTAAATAAACCAAAGCCTGTACGCCATAATATTCAGGTTGAAGCTCAAGGACTACTTGGCTTGGAATTACAATTTTTTCATTATTAAGAACATAAGTAGGATTGGGTACATTTGCTTTTGCGCATAGGTGTAAAAGGATTTTATAATTATTTTTTTGTATAAATAAGTAATAAATACACACTTTTCACACATAAATGGAGGTAAAAATGAGGCAAATCCTCATGCCCTACCCTCATTATACATCCACACACACTCTCTTAGATTTTTGATTATTTTTTGTCCATTAAAACTATTTTTTCTATTTTTTCTCTTTAAAAATAATATTTTAATGATTTTTTTCATTTATTTAAACATAAATTAATGATTTTTCTTGATCTTCTGATTTATGTGACAAATATAGATGGTGGTCTATCAACGTATCAATTATTATTCCATGTGAACAACATTAAACCCACAAAATTCATCACAATTTCCATTTCTACATTAAATCTTACATCTTGGGTTTTGTGATTTTAGTCTTTTTTATATAAATGATTGAAAGTGACTTAGCTTTTTAACTCAAGAATTTTCAACCATATTCCATGATAGACACAAGAGATATGTCATAATATGCAATAAGTCGACACTTATTCTAAATCCCACACACGTGATGGATTGTATTTTAAAAAACAGAGTCAATGACGCCATTGAAAGGTGAGAAGGATTGAAGCTTGCACGGGAGAGCTATGGCGAAAGAGCAAGAGCAAGAGCAAGAGCAAGAGCAAGAGCAAGAGAGAGAGAGAGACTCACAATGTGGGAACTCCAACAGTCAGAATGTGTGACTGGCCTTCCCTTTATTCATCTGTCAATAAAATAATAAAGAATAAAGTGACGGTGACAGGCACCCGCTGCCTGCAATGTGCAGGTGTGGGTATACATTAGGAGAAATATAGACACTCTTTTTTGCCCCTTAAGGAGTGAATAAAGAAATATAGGCCTAACCAATGAGAGAGCTGGGATTCTAGATTCATGTAACATGAATCTTTTAGCCATATCTTGGCCCAAATATTCCCTCAGCAATAAAATAAAGGGAAATGTAGGGAATACAATGTTGACACTTCCTGGAAGTTTGTGACTCGAATTTACATTTTCTTATTTTTTAATGTTTGACTTTTCATTTCTCCCCTTTTCAATTTTCCCCTCTTTCTTAGGCGGAACTCAAATTTATCATATCTCTTTCTCCACTTCTTCTTTCTTCTTGACGAAATCTTACAGCCTCATTGTTGCTTGCCCTATCTGTAACCCTATGAAATTTCATTTCCTCTACACAAACAAAAAGTGAGTTTTACGTGTTTTACGAGAGTAGAGCTTGTTCTACCAAAGACCTAATATTTTCTTTACAAAACTTTACAGGTATATTGTTCTCGTCCAATAAAGTTTTATCTCATTTGGACAAAACCTGTGCAAGTTATGTGCATTCTCTGACATGTAATTTCTTTTGTTTTGGTACTCTAGGAGTCTCTTACAGTCAAGAACAATGATCTTTTGAACACTCAACTTTTTCTTCACCCCTTTGTAAACAAAGCTACAGGTATGTTGTCTTGTTTTTTTGCTGCTCCATGGTTAAATTTTATCGCGTTTGGAAAAAATGTATGCAAGTTATATATGCATATTGAGTTTTCATTTGTTTTTTTTACTCCCAGAGTCTTTGAGGGTGGAGAACAATGATTTTTTAAAACCTTAGCTTCTTCAACATCTTTGGGCTTCTCTGCAAACAGAGCCACATGTATATTGCCACTTTTTTTTGTTACTCCATGTTTAAGTTTCAACTCATTTGGACAAAGCCTATGTAAGTTATATGTATGCTCTGACTCGACATTTCTTTTGTTTTTGTACTATAGGAATTTGTCAGTGAAGGAACAATGGTCTTGTTACAAGTCAACTTCTTGTTCAATATCTTTGGGCTTCTTTGTGAAAAGAATTGCTCCATTTAAATTTCTCCATTTAAATTTAATTTCATTTGGAGAGAACATTTGCAAATTATACACATGCTTATAGGTAACTTTTCTATTTGGTTATCATAGATGTCTTCACGGAGGAAAAACATTAGTAACATACTTACAGTGGAGGTTTTCAATAGGAAAGATAGTGGCAGTAATTGGATTTGTGATAAGTACTATAAGTTGGATTGAATTTTGATGCACCCAAGTACTCAAGGGAGTTTCAAGGTCAGGTGTAAGGATGTTGCAAACCCTAGCAAACATTGGAAAGGTAGAATTTTAGAGTTCAGAAAAGTGTTCAATGGAACAAGTAGAGTAACAAAAGTGTTGATCCAACATGTTTATACACACAAACAAATCTCTATACACGACAAGAACTACATTGCAAATTATAAACAAAATAGTAAGTTTTTAAATTTTATCATTGTTTATTCTTTTGCATCAGAGTTTTTTCTAAAAATCTTTGCAGTGTTCTAATTCAATCTTTGTTTTACTGACAGCTCTATATCTATCAACTTTGCATGAATGGCAGAATGTGGAATGTTTGAGCGGCAAGATACATGTTTGGCATGAAGACATAGGTTCTTTGATCTATGATAATAACTCTGCAAGTCAACTTACAACTCAAAATATATATTTTTATAATTCATTGTATGTAGTAGAATGCCAAAGATTGTAGCATGTCCCATTGCCGCCACTATCTAATGGTGAATGGTTGATTGGTAGCTTGGATTTGTCAGGAGCATGTAAGTCCAAGATAAAATTTGATATTAATAGTGCTATGAAACCCACCATAGGCTACAAAGATGTGTATCTTAGTTGCTTTATTTCCATTCTCATTGTTTGCATATTTGTTTGGTTCATGTGATGTTCTAAAGAAAACAAAGATTACTTATCAATGTAAGTGTCCATCCGAGGAATGGATGAGTGAGCTATTGGGTGAATCTTGGCAAGTCAAAAGAACACATTTTGATTTGATGAGACGATTGAATGCAGGGTCAACAATCTAATCTCACATTCAGGTAAATCTTTTAAACTACTTTGAATGCCTTGATTTAATTGACATAGGTCTTGCTTAGATGAATTGTTGTGTTATTCGTATTTACTTACCATTATTTTTATTTTTATTACATGTATTTCATTGCTAGACAAACTCTGTGCATTCGCTTTCGACATAGAAAATGGCAGCTTTTGCAGGGGAGTGGATCAGCTTGGATCAAGATACTCGAGATGAGACACATATAGCTCTCATAGATGTGGTTATATTGTGGAATGGTCATAATCCTTTTATGGTCAGCATAGAGAGCCATTGGCCCATTTCTTTTCTAAGACAAGAAATCTAATTAATGTCCAATGAGCCCCTCTCCAACTTCTATTTCAAGTTAGATAATAGAAAAGTCAAGATTCGTAGTAAGCAATCCATGACATGTAAACAATGTGCTTCTCCACATATCCTTGAGATAGTGGAATCCTTGTAATTTAAAAAAAATAAAGAACGAATATAAACTTTTTTTAAACTTCTGAGTACTTTCAATTTAGATAATCTTAGTTTACTATGATCTAAGCATGCGATAATACATACTGTAATTAGTCAATTGTACTGGTTAAAATCATAATTAAATTGCAAGCTGGAGTTCTATAATCTATGTAATATTGTCTTTGCATAATGATATATTGTAGCTCATCTCTTCTACTTATTTCTTAAAATTAAATATTAAATTAGATCCAAGGGATTTTGAAGGTCTTTCATATTTCTTTTCTTAAAACTTTTCTATATTTTATGTAGTTGGACTTGAATATGCTCAGCGATCCAAGTATATTTGAGGATATAATAATGTAGAACGAAGCATTTGTCTGTATGAGTAATTTTAACGGTTACTTTAAAGTATTGAAATAAAGAAAATAAGGTAAGATTTTTCATTTGAAACTTCAGGGTTAAAAAAGAACCTTTATTTAAAACCCTAGATACATAAAAGCTATAACTCCAAACTCATTTTCACTTTCATTCTCTACTTCCCTACACTTGTGCTCTCCTCCCTTCTGTTAACCCTCAAACAAACAAAGGTGGAAAATCTGGAAAAGATGAAGCAGAAGATAAGGCCAAGGAAAAAGTGAAACAAAAGGCGAAGGCGCGCCAAGAAAAATATGGAAACACAAGAAGTGCAAAAAAGGCCTAAATAAGGGAAAAAGGCACACAAGGAAAAGCACAAGTCAGTACTTTTGTAAAAGAGCGCAAGTGTATCATGATTTAATTTAAGGAGCGTCGCGCTCTCACCCGTGCAATTTGTAAATGTAGATGGTCGGGCGGTGGAAAGGAAGCTAGGAAGATAGAAGGACAATGGGGAAAATGGCCTAGGCCATGGCCGACCAAGTAAAAAAGGGGGGATAAGGGGATGACCATCCAAAAGGGATTTAGGGTTTTGTATATAAAGTTGAAAAATGAATGAGAAGCTCATTCTTGTGTGTGGCCAAAAGTGGCTCTCCTCTTCTTCTTCTTCTTCTTGTTCTTTCTTGCTTGAGCTTGTGCTTGAGAGAGGGAGTGTGAGAGTGTGAGGGAGTGAGTGTGTGAGGGCGAGGGACCGGGAAGGAGAAGCTCTCCATCTTCTCCTCTCTTATTCTCTTTTCTTGTCTTGCTTGCAGCGATGGAGCTTGGAGCTTGAGGATGGAGCTTGCTTGAAGCTTGCACTTGGATCGTGAAGCTACCGGAGTTGGCAGGAGAGGAGGTAACTTGATCGGCATGGAGGTAAGCTCACTACACTTGTAGATATGGATGGTGCATCGGCTATGTGAGAGGTAGCCATTAGTGCTCGGCTTGGAACGCTTGAACAATAAGCAGTCCATGGGTCTTGGCGGTTGAGCGAAAGCTCCCACATTTTGGTTCCATTGCCGGGACAAACAGATTCAAGCCTTGAGCGCTTGCACGCTTTGAATCAAGCACTGAAGTAGGGTTTTTCTCCGAACCGGTGCTTGAGATAGACAGTTAGGAAGCAAGGGAGTTTGAAGAGATATTCGATCTCCTTAGCAAGTAGGTTTTTGTTGTTTTGGACTTGGGAAAGCATGATGGAGTAGTGTAGGTATTTTTCTTATAATTTTTTCTTGCATTTAGGAAGGATAGGAGCAAAACATTGGAGCAAACAGTAGAGTTTTTTGTTGCTGTATAACAGGCTGAAACAGGGAAACAAGGGCACATATTCAGATTTCTGGCTAGAAGAGTATGAGGGATTAATTTCTGAGGTTACATCAGGCTGGGATGGGGGAATAAGAGGCCCAGGGAGCTAGGAAAGATTAAAATGAGTTTGAGAGTCACGGAGAGAGTGAGAGAAAGAGAGAGCTGCGGGGAGATCATTGAAGCACCGATCGATTTAAGCGCTGCATTGATTCCAGGTATGCTTGGCTGTTCCTTCTATTGTTTTGCACCTATTTGGAAGGCACGTCACGATTCTGTGGAGTATACATTGACCTTGAGGCATCGTGCGCAACTTGCGGGCCGTCATCCACGCCGTCGGACTAGTCCATCCGAGTCCCAAAATAGGACCACCCGATTTTTGGAGTTAAACTGTTCGACTTAAAAAATCGGACCACTTTTTTGGTCCGAGTCCTGCACTCCAAAAATCGGACCACTTTTCCGGTTCGAGTCCCAGAATCTGACTGCTCCAAAAATCAGACCATTATGTACAATTGTTATAATCGGATCCAATATCAAAATCGGACACTTGAACCTTGGAAATCGGACACAAGGAATCGGATGACTCAAAATAGAACCCCTGTCAAAATCAGATGTATGATTCCAAAAATTGGATGTGACCAAAATTGGACCACTGGGCCGATCAGACCAACCCAAAATTGGACGTCCGATTCTGATAATCATGAAAAATATTACACGGCGCAGCGAATAGAATCTGAGAATGAGATAGAGAGTACACAACAGATAAGAGGAGAATCAGTAAATTCTTTAACTCCAAACAACTGATACAAAGATGGCTCTGTCCACCCGTGCGCTTCCACTGTGTGAAGCTTAGATGGCGATCTAGATAGAAGATAGGTGAAGAGCTTAAGGCTAGCTGGAATAACAACTCTGACTGGGTGAAAGATAAGTGAAATATGGCTGCGAAGGGGTTTAGCTTTTATAGCCCGCGAAGGTTGTTAGGTCGGCCTACTGACCGACCTACCATATGAGCCTCCACTAGTCGACCAGGGAATATTCCAGGGAATATTCCCTTTACCATCAGGTGCGGGGCGCTGCTCCCGGACCCCCGCCAGGGGGGCCACTGGCCCCCTTGGGACCCCCCCAGCCAGGGGCTACTTCCATGGCCCCCGGACCCCACAATAGAGGCCCCTTTTAACTCCCTTACACCGTAACTCGATGCAATGCGCCTCGAGTTGCTACCAGCTTAAGCACTCCGTCTAACCCAAAGATTAGACCCACAACAGTCACCTTTTTGCCATCCGGTCACATAGACCTCATCTGATATACAAGTCAGGACTTAACCAATGTCCGGGCTCACATTTGGCTTCTCCTCATAATGGGGGCCTTACAACTTTGAGCACCATGGATCATTGGTAGCACCTAATGGGGGTGGGGCATTGATCATATCTAACACCCCCCCTCAATGTCCACCCATAGGTGAACTATCTCCTCGTCCCAATGCCGAGTCTCTGAAGATGAACTTGAAGCAGATCCTTCGTAAGTGCTTTGGTGAAGATATCTGCTCCATTATCCTCTGTTGGACAGTAGACCAATTCCACTATCCCATCCTCCATCAAATCACGCACATAGTGATACTGGATCTCTATATGTTTGGTGCGTGCATGAAACACTGGATTTTTGGCAATGGCGATGCAACTCTGATTGTCACTGATGCTAGGAGGCATATTCCACGGAATTCATACACAAAGAGGATTCTTTGTGCGAGAAGTTGATGGGGACGCCTGTCCTTTTCGGGCGTTTCATTAATTTAGTGTGTACGTGGGTGATTCCGCAAAATGCATATTAAATTAATAAACGTTTATGAGTTTAGAGTGCGCACTCGTAATAAATTAAGGTTAGGCTTTATTTCTAACCAGTTGATTTATTTATGTAGCTGAAGACTGCTAGGTATTCACTTTTGTCGGTTTAATTGTATTAATTTACTAACGATTGTGAATGCTTTAGTTGATGTGTAGAGATAGCAGCAGTGGCGGAGGAAAGCATTGGAGTCTAGCGAGTATTCAACCTTTGGATTATATTTTGATAGGCACCACGCCTATATTTTGTTATGTCTATTGAGACATCGATTATTGATTATTATTTTGTATGCGTCTATGCGCACGGATATGTTATTTCTATTTTTGGACATTGAGATTGGGCGTGCTAGACTCTATGGGCACCGTCCATTAGCTTTATTTCCTATTTTTGTAGAAAGCAAACTCAAAAGCTAAAAGCTTGTCATATTTTTGTAAATTGGGCTATTATTGAGCATGAAGATGGAAATATACATAAAATACATGCTTTGTGAAGTGCTCACACAAGGCATGGGGGGAGATTGAACCCAATTGGTCTCTTGCTTCTTGTCATTCATGCTTTTACATTGTTTTTTGTGCAAAAAGGTAGAGTTCATTGTTCTTGGGGACCTTCCGGGATTCACTACGTGAGCATTCTGCAACCGATCTGTGCACCAGTCACATCTCAGCACAGTTGGTTCTTCATCCTACACTCCCATATGCCATAGAATCCTTCTCAGCCATACGGCCTCACATGCAGCAAAACAAGCTGCCTTGTACTTTGCTTCCGTAGAAGACAATGCCACTGTTGGTTGCTTCTTACTAATCCAAGAGAAAATTCCTGAACCCAAAGAGAAACAATAACCAGAAGCTGACTTCCTGGAATCAATGTCTCCTGCCTAATCTGAGTCACAGTTCCCCACAAGAGAGATTCCGAAACTGTATGTGATACCATAGTCAAGAGTTTTCTTGAAGTATCTGAGCACCCGCATCCCAGCCTTCCAATGACTCTCATGAAGTTTGTTTGAGAACCTGCTCAAAACACCAACAGCAAAACTGATATTTAGTCTGGTGTTACACAAGTAGATCAGACTGCCGACCAACCTCCTATACCTCCCAATGTCTGCTAGTGCTGATGTATCCTCGACGGATAACTTTGCATTCACCTCCATAGGTGTAGCTATCTCCTTGCACTCGGTCATGCCAAATTCCTTCAAGATCTCCCATGCATACTTCTTCTGAGAGATGAAGATCTTTCCTGGCTCTTGCCAGACTTCAATCCCCAAACAATAGTGCAGCAAGCCCAAGTCTGTCATTTCAAACTCCGAACTCAAAGCCTTTCGAGTTTGGTTGATCATATCTTCATAGTCACCTGTAATAAGAAGGTCATCCACATATAGGACAATCACTACAGACTTTTTACCATCCATGTAAACATACGTTAGTATCTGAGGCACATCTTTTGAAGTTTAGGTTTAAAAAGAACCTATCTATCCGTTGGTACCATGCTCTGGGGGCTTGTTTCAGCCCATACAATGCCTTCTTCAGTTTACACACTTTGTTCTCAGAATGGGGGGCCTCAAACCCTGGTGGTTGAGCTACGTACACCTCCTCCTTGAGGTCACCATTTAAGAACGCTGACTTAACATCCATTTGGTACACTGGCCACTTCTTGTGGGCAGACACTGCAAGTACCGTGCGAATAGTGGTCATTCTGGCAGTTGGGGCAAATGACTCTTGAAAATCAAACCCTTCAACTTGTGAAAATCCTTGGGCAAACAGTCTAGCTTTGTACTTTTCTAAGGTACCACCAGCCTTGTACTTTACCTTCCAGATCCACTTGGTGCCAATAACCTTCCGCTTTGCTGGTCGATCCACTAGCTCCCAAGTGGCATTCTTCATTATGCTGTCATACTCCGCCTGCATAGCAGCCTTCCATGATGGATCTGCAAGTGCTTCTTCTAAGTCAGTTGGCTCCTTTACTTCTCTCATAATCTCAACCATCAAGGCCATATTGACTATGTGAGCAGAAGCCCTCCTTTGCTCCTCTATTCTCTGAGACCTCCTTGGTCCATCTGCCTTCTCCTCAACAGATGCAGGGATAGGATTATTGTGGTCATAGAGCTGCTTCACCCAGCGCGGCAATGGCTTTTCCGGTGGGGTGATGTCAGGTTGGTGAACTTTTTCCTCATCATCTGAAGATGATGCTTCCTTCTCCTTAAGGATAGGGATAGCTCTCAGGACAGGTTCATAATGGACTACTTCTTTGCTTGATGATAAAATGGAAGAACTTGCCTTCTCCTCCTCCACTGTATGCGGCTCCTCCTTGAACACCACATCACGACTCGCGATGATCTTCTTTGCCTCTTGGTCATATAACTTGTAAGCCTTCTGCTCATCACTATAACCCAAGAAGATACATTTTTTGCTTTTTGGTTGTAACTTGTTTCTCTTCTCATCTGGAACATGTGCATAACATTCACATCCAAAAATTCTGAAATGTGAGACAGATGGTTTCTTACCAGTGTAAGCCTCATGAGGTGTTTTTCCCTTGAGAGCCTTTGTATAGCTCCGATTTAGAATGTAGATTGCAGTATTAACAGCTTCAGCCCAAAAATGGTTAGGCAATCCCTTGCCCTTTAGCATGCATCTTGCCATCTCCACAATGGTGCGATTCCTGCGTTCCACAACACCGTTCTGCTGAGGTGTGTGAGGCGTCGTCAATTGACGCTTGATCCCTTTGCTCTTGCAAAAGCCTTCAAACTCCTTTGAGTTGAACTCACCACCACCATCTGTTCTAAATTTCTTCACACTTTTCCCTGTTTCATTCTCAACAAGTATTAGCCATTCTTTAAACTTACCAAAAGCTTGAGCCTTATCACGAAGGAAGTACACCCACATCTTCCTACTATAGTCATCGACAATCAACATAAAATAAGAAGATCCCCCCAAGGCCTGTGTAGGCATCTTACCACACAAGTTAGCATGCACCAACTCTAGAGGAGCCTGTGCTCTATTCTTGCTTTCTTGTGGAAATGCCTTTCTCTGTTGCTTGCCCATCATACAAGCTTCACATGGTTCCTTCAATTCAGTTATTGTAGGTAGGTGAGCAACCATACATTGCTTTTGCATCTCCTTCAATACTGTGAATCTGATGTGTCCAAACCTTTCATGCCAAAGCTTACTTGTGCCCATTCCAGCTGTGGCTGTAAGAGTACTTAGCTCATACAGGTTGTTCCTTCTTTCTCCTTTGCCAACAATTGTGCTAGCACTATCAATAATTTCTGCACCTGTCTTCTTGAACCTCACTTCATGACCAAGATCAGTTATGGCAGCAACTGATAAGAGATTTCTCCTGATTTCGGGAACAAAAAACACATTTGAAAGCTTTTTGACTTCACCATTTGCAGCAATAAAAGAAATAGTACCTGTGCCCGCAGCAGGGCATTTAGCATCATTTCCAACCGTCACAGTGATGGATTCTTGTAGAGGCTGCATAGAACTGTTTAGACCTTTCTTGTTGGTCATGTGACGGGAGGCCCCACTATCCAACACCCATGAGTCAGTGGTAGATTCTTCTTGCGCTGAGGAGCACACTTCCTCAATGGTCGCCATGAATAATTCCAACTCTGCTTCAGCCGTATTGGCTGTCTCTTTCCCTTTACCTTTAAGGGTACCATTCTTTTCATCTGCCTTCTTGACATGACAATCTGCAATTGCATGTCCTTTCTTCTTACAGTAGAAGCACTCTCCTTGAAACTTCTTCTTACTGCACTTCTTCTTTTTGTCACCATCATTTTTGGTAGAGGAAACACCTTTGCCTTTTGCATTTGCAGAGAATGCAACATCTCCATTGTTGTTTTCTTCTCGGGCTTTCAGCCTCAAGTCCTCCTCCATTAATAATGCACAAAACTCCTCAAAAGTCAAAGCTTGAGGTCTCACCTGAGTATTAAGGGCAGTTACTAGTCCATCAAACTTTTGTGGACAAATCCAAAGACACCTCCAAGCTAGCTCTTCACTAGTCTTTTGTATCCCAGCGCCAGCCATCTGGTCGCGCAGATTCTTAATCCGAGTGATGAATGCTTCAACCGTCTCTCCTTCAGCAAAATTCTTTGCTACTAGTTGATTTGTTTCGTGTTTCATACTGACTCCTTAGTACATTCCAAGCATCTGACGCTTTGGTTGTATGCTGAATCAGAGTCAAAACACTATAAGAATAGCTTGTAACTAAGGCACACAATGCATCCGCATTCCTTCGTTTCCAAGCTCGTAGAAGATCTGCATTCGGAGGAATCATCACACTAGGATTTGATGGGTCGGGGGTAGGCTGTGGTTCTGCGTCAGTCCCCAGCACAGTCTCCAGAAGCTCATAAGAATCAAGGATAGTTGTAATTTTGAACTTCCACAAGGTGTAGTTTGTACCATCTAACTTGCCTTCGCTGAAGGTTGGTGGACGAATCCTCAGTGTTTGAATAGTCGGTACAGTAGCACCACCTCCTGTACCGCTTCCTGATGCGCCAGAACCACTTCCCAGAGTCGACATAGTTTCTCTTTGCTGTTGAAGCCTTTGCCTCTTGCACGCTCTCCAATCTCTAGAGCCCCCTGGGCTCTGATACCATGTAAAATATTACACAGCGTAGCGAACAGAATCTGAGAAAGAGATAGAGAGTACACAACAGATAAGAGGAGAATCAGTAAATTCTTTAACTCCAAACAACTGATACAAAGATGGCTCTGTCCACCCGTGTGCTTCCACTGTGTGAAGCTTAGATGGCGATGTAGACAGAAGATAGGTGAAGAGCTTAAGGCTAGCTGGAATAACAACTCTGACTGGGTGAAAGACAAGTGAAAGATGGCTGCGAAGGGGTTTAGCTTTTATAGCCCGCGAAGGTCGTTAGGTCGGCCTGCTGACCGAACTACCATATGAGCCTCCACTAGTCGGCCAGGGAATATTCCAGGGAATATTCCCTTTACCATCGGGCCGGGGGCAGTCAGGACTTAACCAATGTTCGGGCTCACATTTGGCTTCTCCTCATAATGGGGGCCTTACAACTTTGAGCACCATGGATCATTGGTAGCATCTAATGAGGGTGGGACATTGATCATATCTACCAAATCGGACTCCTGAAAATTAAACATCTGAGAATCGGACGGAAATCTGTCAAAATCGGACATATATCTAGAACACAAATTTTGACGCATCTAAACCTCGAGATGGATCCCAAAGGCTACGTAGAGCTAAAGGCACATTACAGATCCATCACTGGGCTGAAATTTAGAGCAAGTAGTTTAAAATTTTGCGTCCTCCAAATTGCGCATGGCGTTTATCGTACCGGCGGTGTGGGTCAGGGGGACTGCCCCCCGGACCCATGCAGAGGGGGCTCTTCCCCCTCCGCACCTCCCCCAAGTAGGTTGGAGAGAAAACATGCATCGTGAAAGGTGCTTCAGACTAGGCCCTAGTGTAGTAATGGCTCTACACAAGCATAGATCTTCACTTACAAAGCAGCAAACAAAAGCCCACACCTAAACAAAGACAAAAAGAGACCCTAGAACCTCAACATGCCAATCTAGCCAACAAGGGCAAAAAGGCCACACTGCAAAAACACATAGTGTTGCATTCGGACTGCATCTAGTCCAAGCGAAAAGCAACAACATCAAGCTACAACATCGAGAATGAATAGATATGATAGTCCTGATGATAGATGCTCCTTGAATAGCACTGCACTGACGATTCAAGACATTAGTGGAGAATCCACATCTGGTCGTGCAGTTGGGGACTCAAGGGCATTTGTCAGAACGCTTAAATTTACAAGCCAAGACCCGGAAGACGAAGACATAGTACCACCTGCTTATCTCAGGGTCAAACTCACTGCGACAAGAGAGCATACTATCGATGCTTTGATTGATGAAGGAGTAGATTTTAATATCTTGGCCTACGAATCATGGACCCTACTAGGCCAACTAGAGCTCACACCGACTAATGCAACTCTTAGCCCTTATGGGGACACCCACAAGCACTCATAGGGAAGTGCAAAGTCCTTGCGACAATTGAAACTGAAAGCTTGCCTATTCTTTTCATGTTCCTCTAAATAGTGCTAATTACAGGAAGGAAACCCTCCTTGGAAGACCCTTCAAAAGGGAAACCAAGTGTGAGGCCGACTATGTAGCACAGAGGATACACTTGACACTACCGGGTGTGAGGATAGTCGCAAACTTTAGCAAGGGTGACCTCATCAAACCTCAAGGGAAAGGCAAAGAGGGTGCTGACATAACAGTCAAGCTTGCTAACGAGAGCAAGGACTTGTTGGAAGAGTCTGCACAACCACATGTCGAACAATGAGAACTAGCAAGTGAAGCCATGCCTGAAACAAGAAGGTCAAGAGATAAGGCCAAGGACGGGGGCTTTGAACTTACAAATATTGTAGAAGACCCCAAAAGAAGCCCAAGCCTTATAAACAAAGACATCGACGGAGGGTCAGCACAACACTGCGATGGATATCCAAAGCGTTGCTACGTGCTCAAGGGTATTACACAGGTAACCGATGGATTTGGGTGCCAAAACCCCCTGCTAAACCTCCTCTATCTATTGAAGGCCGGATCGTATCAAGAGCAAAGAAGCGTAGGAGGAGATCTAAATGAAAAAACAAGTCTCGAGTCAACAACAATGGAGTGACCGAGCCCCTCATGGTCGAAATCAAGAAACCAAACGGGACCAATCGGAGGGTAGATCCTCAGCCTAGCATGCTTGATAAGCAGATAGCAGATGTAATCATTGAGGATGCACAAAAGCCACTAGTGCCCAAGGAGCCTTTGATTTCCCAAGAGGATAGCAGGCATCATAGGCTCAACATTGCTCATGGAAAGGTTAAATGCTCAACAAAACAAATAGCAAAATCATCTAACAGCCAAACGAGGAAATCTCCCAGCTAGTATCAAAGCCACTTAGGAGTCCCAAGTCTCCTACACCCTCTTTCCCTAAACGGACACAGGAAGCACAACAGTCGTCAAGTGAGGCTACTCAATCCCAATCTCTACCTACATCAGATCTTCCAACTGTCTAGGAGGTAGGACACGACACCACCCTTAGCTCTCAACCTAAGGACATGCCTGTGCAATCCACCGTGGCTAGCTCAACTGATACTCAATCTACGCAAGTGAATGCTCTAAGGGAAAAAAAAGACGCGACCACTTCCAATCTACCTAAGGACTTGACACCGAAATCCACCAATAATAGCAAGTCCACTGAACTAGCTGCTACTACTTCCAATCAGGGATCAAAGCAGTCACATCCCTTGGCCGTGACAATGCCCCTTGCGGAACGTGTCCTTAGTAGTTTACCAGTGGAGGAGGTGTCGCAACCAACTTCATTGACAACTCCAACACTTTCAAAGCACCTAAAGTCTAAGATGGAGGAGATAAACAGAAGGGAAGAGCTAGACTCTTTAAAAAGGGAGGCAATTGTACCCTCACAACCTAGCGAGGCTGTTCAGCAGGCCACGGCTATGTCCCATAAGAACACACTAGAGAAAGAGAATATTGAGGCCCAACCAAGCACATCAATGGTTAACCTAGTCCAAGGTCCTGAGTCATTGAGAGATGCACCTTCATTGACCAAGAAAAAGAGGAGAAAACAGTGAAAACAACAACAGTTATAGGTGGTTGTGGACCCCAAGAACATTGAGACCAAGAGCGCTGGAGAGCTGACAAATAAAGCATCGAGTCCATCCACCAATGAACCCATTGATGTCTCTCCTAATAGCGGTGAAACCTCAGACACATCCGTGTGCTTTGAAAAATCAAAGCAGCCATTACCATCAATGGTTGCTTTCAACACTCAATCCACCGGCAGTAGAACTCGTAGTGACCAATCAAGAGTGGATACAATGTTGTCACAATAGGGTGACAAATTTATACCAATCACATCCAAGGAGAACCATGATGCAATAACAAAGCCTCAAGAGAAACATGGAAACCTCGAGAGCATAAGAAATCCTAGCATTGACCAATCTTGCTCTATTAGGCATGAGCCCTCAACTATGCTAAAGCCTAGGCAAACTCCTAGAACCTTGCATGAGATAGCAACTTAGCAAGCCCTCGTTGAACATAGAAGTGTCACAGAATGCTTAACCTAGTTGGATGCTAAGCTCAAAGTGTTTGCACGTGTCTATGTCCTGGCAGACATGGGCGGATTCCCTAAAGAGCAGCTTGAGGAATACTTGCCATTTCCCTTATCCTGGGAAGAGCAAGAACATCTTGATGCGAGCACTATACCAGGCTCTTGTATGAACGCATGTGACTCATCTCTGACGAGGAAGTCGATGAACTATGCTTAACTGTAACATTCAATGATGTGCTCTACCAACCAAATCTCTTAGAGATAGAGCAACTAAAGTGACTATTAGAGTGTTGACGTCAATTTGAACAACGTTGGTGTGAAAACCGCGTTGCAATGGCCGAACTAGGAGCCCAGATCATGATAGTCTCAGAGGAGTGATTGGCCAAATAGCGGTCTCAAATAGACCCAACCTATGTGGCACCAACTTTCTTTCGAGTGCTGACTGCCATTCGGGGTATGGACTTAGCTGGAACTAGCCAAGAGAACTCTTTGTATGATAAGGTTCTCACTGAGGAGGAGTTACATGTTGCTAGTAGACTCAGACAAGGTTCCATGCTACTCAATGTTGCAAAATATCTATTGGTATTGAGTAAGCTGCCACGAGTAATAGATGCATGTGCCACGCTCTAGTACAATCAGAGTTCCAAAATTGGCTTTTATCCTCGTGAAGTGACATGGATTCGTAGATATGTATATAAATAAACAATGACCTTTATGACCCTGTATAGACAATGTCAACACACACAAGCAACGATAGTAAAGGGCAGGGAGAAGAGTTGGGTTCAATAGGCTAAGCTCCTCAGGTCCTCCTCTCACCACACATTTAGAAGTTGTGTGACCATTCCCGCCTCTAGGTGGAGGGCAACCCTCATCACCACCATAGGAAGCTCTAACCAACATCTCTGAGGGTGTTGACAGGGTACCGTCCCTTTCTATACACCTTTTCCCCTTTTCGGTCTATCCTTTTGAGGATGAGCCCTGCCCCACTCCATGACAACCAGTCCACGCAACTTAGCATAAGCCAAGATCTGCTAATGGTTGGAGGCAAAATGAACATCATCATAGGGGCCATCCCTCTATTACAAACACTGCATGCCTCACCTCTCCCCTCCTCGTCATTTGTGCTTGATAACCCATTGCATAATCCCTTCCATGCGAATGGTTTTATCCTATCTCAAGGCCTAATCCTTGGTTCACATTTTGCAGGTCCCCCTACGGTAGCAGACATGGAGCACCCAGTGCAGCTGGCTTGCAAAGACGCTATCCGCCATTGAAGGGAGCATGCAACATAAGCTCCTCCACCGGAACGCTACGTACCTAGCCTCAAAAGATATGCAAAGAAACGAGGCCCCAAGCGACACCGCTCCAAACGTAGTTTGAAAAATCCCCAGGCCAGGGGAATAGAAGATCAAGGGAGCACACAAGGCATGGCAACACCAGTCGTGCGAGCCCCAAACAGATGCTTGGGTATCAGGTGCTCGAATGAGGAGAGGGCAGCTCGAGACAAGTAGGAATTTGACGCATTGTTTAAAAGCATTCTGGAAACAGTTGTAGCCAGGGACTACACCATCCGGGTCCCAGCTGACATCTTCCCCAACTAGCCTCACATGAACCCCTCACCAGCACAGCCTCAATCGCCCGATCACCCAGACTCGCCCCGCCTCGTACAAATATAGTAGCCCCATGTTGTATAAAAGGCTTATCAAATGCTACCTGGCCATGACTTTTTGTCTTTAAATGGTTAAGTGTTGACATGTTTCCCAATTGTACAAACTTTTCATATCTGCGTTTAATATATTTCACATTTTTAGCAAAAGAAAAAGATAATCAAGCACAGGTGATAAGTATCTAAGTCAACACCATGGAATTCCTATAAGTGATGTCTCCTTGCGTTGCACTAGTTTATTATAGTTGCGGCATATACTGTGCATGTACTCTCATAAAGTGACAAGTGGATGCAAGATGACATAGATCTTTGTGCGAAAGTGTTCAATGTCCAAGTCACCGCAAGACCACCGACCCCACAAAGAGCCGCGACAAAGCCACACTGCCAAAAGCAAATATCACCCGTGCGAGTACCCACATCGCATGGCCCAAAGCATGATCTTAACCACTTCCTCTTTCTGGGTTACACTCTGCGCTGAGCACTCATGGTAGGTGATACCCCAATTGTACCAACATCGCACGTTCCAAAGAGGGTTGCAATATCTCAAGTGTATCTCCCCATCTCAACGACTGCTTCTCTAACAACGATTGCTTCTCTAACAACAAGGCTAGGGAACAATCATCACTGTAATATCCATTTCTTGAGCCTTTGAAGCTTGACATTCCCCAACCCATTGAAAGGCTGATAACCTCAACATATTGCAATGGTTGTACTTAGGCAAGTCCAAAAAAAGAAAAAAAAAGAAAAAAAGAAAAGAAAAAGAAGAAGAAAAAGCACAAGAAAAAGAAAACGGAAAAGCAAAAAAAAAGAAAAATAAAAAGAAAAAGAAGAAGAAAAAGAAAAGAAAAGAAAAGAAAAGAAAAGAAAAGCTGAAAAGATATGAAGCACGCACGATCACAGCACAACACCTAGGGGTCCTCAAATTAGGTACATCCAGTGACCTTGGTTGGCTAGTTCCGTCCCTAGTCCCCTAGCCCTTTAGCATCACCCACAATTGTTCAGGGCACATCAAGGGTAGGACATACCTAGGGAGCTTGTCTTGCCTATGGTTAGACTTGTCACCCTGACCCATTTGCACGATTCCCTCTTGCACTCTGCCTTAATACCATTGCATTCAATTGTGGTAAGCCCCACACAAATGGCCATGACAAGTTCACCATCCTCATCAAGCAAGTCCACTAGCTCCCAGCTACCGAAAGTGCAGTGTCCTTGTGTTCAATTATGCTACGTCATGCAGTCACAATGCAAATGATGTCTCATACACCTTTATGTGTACCTTTTCTCAACATGGACAACTTTGCTTCATCCACACATTGTTACGAGAAACTAGCCAGCGGTCTTCTAACTATGTAATATCTAATTATGCATGAGCACTCACATAATATCTACACCAAAATATATACATAGTTTGGGTCCTCAAGTGCATGACAATACTCTCAGCTTGCTTAGAGTTTGACCTATCTCCCAAACTGATTGAACCATGTCTTGTGCATGATAGAGAAGATTAGCACTAACACCTAGGGAGAGACCACCTATGAGAGATTTTCAATTGCAGATATTGAAGACTCCAACGAAAGTGTTGTTCGCTCTTCATCGACACCCAGTTTTGAACTCTTATCCTTTATCATCCTGCAAGCCTGCCAAGAATCGTCATGTGTAGAATCCCCAACAAACCAACACTTGTGTTGGCCATCAGTGCAATCCCCAACAAAGAACAGCCCTACCACCAACTCCAACAACCCTACCACCAGCCACCTAAGCCACCAATGTGCCCCCAACGACCTTCCTCCACACCACCACCAACACTCCTCCACGGCCACCATCGATGTCCCTTTCACCCACATCTTCAGTGCATGCCAAAGTCTACTACCTATGACGGTGAGTGCCATGGGACTGGCACTCGTCTAGGAGGGGGGTAATGTTAACCCTCAAATGAAAAAAGGTGGAAAATCCAAAAAAGCTGAAGCACAAGATAAGGCCAAGGCAAAAGTGAAACAAAAGGCCAAGGCGCGCTAAGAAAAATATGGAAACACAAGAAGTGTAGAAAATGCCTAAATAAGGGAAAAAGGCACACAAGGAAAAGCACAAGTCAATACTTTTGTAAAAAAGCGCAAACGCATCATGATTTAATTTAAGGAGTGTTGGGGCTCTCACCTGTGCAATTTGTAAATGTAGATGGGCGGTGGAAAGGAAGCTAGGAAGATAGAAGGACAATGGGGAAAAGGGCCTAGGCCACGGCTGGCCATGTAAAAAAGGGGACCGCCCAAAAGGGATTTAGGGTTTTGTATATAAAGTTGAAAAGTGAATGAGAAGCTCATTCTTGTGTGTGGCCAAAAGTGGCTCTCCTCTTCTTCTTCTTCTTCTTGTTCTTTCTTACTTGAGCTTGTGCTTGAGAGAGGGAATTTGAGAGTGTGAGGGAGTGAGTGTGTGAGGGTGAGGGACCGAGGAGGAGAAGCTCTCCATCTTCTCCTCTCTTCTTCTCTTCTCTTCTCTTCTCTTCTCTTCTCTTGTCTTGCTCGCAGCGATGGATCTTGGAGCGTGGAGCTTGAGGATGGAGCTTGCTTGAAGCTTGCACTTGGATCATGGAGCTACCGGAGTGCACAGGAGAGGAGGTAACTTGATCGGCATGGAGGTAAGCTCACTACACTTGTAGATATGGATGGTGCGTCGGCTATGTGAGAGGTAGCCATTAGTGCTCGGCTTGGAATGCTTAAACAATAAGCAGACCATGGGTCTTGGCGGTTGAGCGAAAGCTCCCACACCTTCTCTCTTCATGTGCCATGGCTACCACTCCCGCCTTCACCGCATGGATTAGCTCCACATACTATGCACACATAGGAGACTAGATATACCCTAGGTTTTGCATGACCTTGAGTCTAGAGAGCTCGCTTTTCGTCGTAGACCCTAGCTCTAGTATATTAGCATCGTTTTGTGATGTGGAAAACCCTCTCACCTACTCTATTCCCGAATCTGCTCTCAGATGGGTCCCCATAGATTTCCTATATAGTTTATGTGCTAGATCAAGCCATGAAAAGGTAATAAATTGAGCCCTCATGCATGCGGGGTAGCATCTTTGTGCCAGAGTAGTGCCCACCTCCTCCTAGGATCATGCCACGATGGATCTAATTGAGCGCAATGCAGCATTTGCCATATATGTTTTGTGCATTGAGGTGTAAGAGAATAGTGAGGAAGGCATCGACACACCCTCTCGACCACAGCTAGAGTATTTTGAGAGGCAGCCTGAAGAGATCACACTCGATCCAAGAGTAGAGGTAGCACAAAGCTTAGCCATTGTGCACCCACCTCCTTGCCCTGTTGAGATGCCGACAAGAGATGAGCCACCCCTCGCTTCTCTCCATGCTATCATCATCAAGGGGGTGGAATATTTACTTATGTAGGATGCACTAACAATTTTAGAGCCAAGGGAAGAAAAGCTATATTGTATCATGGTGCGTGATGCACCTGATGATTTTATCGATTTTGATATACAAGATGTGCTAGCACATGTTGATGAGGTGGCTCGATATGATGGCACGAGTGTCGATGACATCTCTACCATTGTGAGCATCCAAGAGCAGATTGAGAATGTGGCACCACAGTATGAGATCTTAGACGAGGAGTTCGAGCGGTTGTAAGAAAGCATTTTTGGACCTCGACCTGACTACGCAATACCTTCCCAAGAGAGAGATGAGGATGGCTTAGTTGCAAAAGTAGACTTGGATGCTCCATTACAACAACAGATAGATGATGCAAAAAAGGTAATGTTATCAGATTAATGTTATTAGATTTGCATCAAAATTTACCACTAGGGCCTTTAGGGCATCGGGAGTATGCACATCAAATTTTGAAGGGATCGGGCCCCCAGAGCTACCCTGGCCGGAGGCTCACGCATGGGGGTCTGAATCAGCACAACTTTGGGGGCACGATCCCGATAAAGTTTGATGTGCATACTCCCAAGGGCATCGAGAGTATGCACAAATTCAGGCCCCTAGACGTGAGCCTCCAGACAGGGTAGCTTTGGGGGCTCGATCCTGACAAAATTTGATGTATATACTCTCGATGCCCTAGAGGCCCTATTGGTAACTTTCGATGCAAATTTGATGCATATATCTTTACCACACTCCATGTATAATGAGTTTGACACTGAACTTGTGTGATACATGACATTGTCTATATAGATGAATTTTCATCTAGACAAGGTGGCCGATCTGGTAGCCAAGGAAGGGTGTAGGACTCAGCATTGAAGGAGTATATCGGCTAGCTTGTGAGTGACATTTTTGTATTCCATAAGACATCCTCTTTGGCTTTTTCTAAGAACTTCTTGAAGTTGAGGGCACTAACAAAGGCTAGGCCCTTCAAGACCATCCCAACAAACTCTAGCTTGGAGAAAGTAGTGTTGCTTCGATGTTCGAAGCTCCTTTACTTATTCTCTAGTACTAGGTTTGGGCCACTTTTTTCCATGGTGGCCCATGGCATGGTTGCTGGTGTTGAAGACCCCAATTTCATTGGGTAGGAACTACTAGGGAAGAATATGTTGCTGCCTATGATCAAGAATAGCTCTCTAACCATGGGGAGTCTAGCTCAAAGAAGCCTAGGAGAGAGTAGATGTACTTAGTGCCAAATGATATCTCATCATTAATTTAACGTAATTTATAATCTTCTCTTGAAGTAATGAAAATCGATATTTGTTGGATTTGCGTGCAATGTATTTTGTCATACGCATAGTTTATTATTGTTTTTAACTTGAATATTACGTTTATTTATCGGATTTATACGCAACACGATTTGTACCCTAAATTTAATGCGTAGTGCTTTATCGAGTTTGTGCACAACATGTATTCGTTCGAACGCATGTAATGATAGCTCAAAGATATAAATAAAACAAATAACAAGCGAATAAACAAAAATAAGATGTGACAAAAAATTTGTATTCATATTCATAACATTTTACATGGG
Organism: Lygodium microphyllum; assembly: GCF_053477565.2. Lineage (NCBI taxonomy): Eukaryota > Viridiplantae > Streptophyta > Polypodiopsida > Schizaeales > Lygodiaceae > Lygodium > Lygodium microphyllum. The sequence continues at coordinate 24,679,266 of NC_141135.1, forward strand.
ATCCATTACAACTAGGGTTTTACAAAATCTCTTTGGAAGCTATATTCTGTTTATGTTTTGGTAGTACACCTTTATCATTGTTGATCTCCGCGAGGACTATCCTTCCATCGTCGGAAGAACCTCACTATCCGCAAATCCCTATCGGTGACGGTGACTCTCCTTGCATGAACTACTGCATAGACCGAGTCTCTGAACAAGTGGATGACATAAGCTTTGTCAGATTCCTATAGTGCAAGGAGGGCTTGGGCAGTCCAATGATTGGATTGTTGTAAGCATGTTTCATCTAGGAAGTGCCTCCTACTATTCTTAATGAGTATGCCGTCCATAATCTCACGCACTAGCTTTTGGAGTGGAGCCTTTGGTATCAGGAGGTGTGTGGTCTTTTGGTAATGGCGGATCTCACAAAGAGCCACTATGCCTAGCTTCCATCGACGCTTGCGATGTTGGCGTGGTGGTGATGGTGGAGTTGGGGGAGGTGGCCTCTACATAGGATTTCTAGGGGGATGTCTCCGGGCCGCTTGCTTGGTGCGTGCCATGTCTTCTAGGAGAAAAATCCAAAACTCAAAAGTGAAATGTGTAAAATGAGGTGAAACTTTAAACTTATAGCAAAACTTTCAAAAAAAACCCTTAAACCTAAATTAATGTATCCAGGCTTTGGAAAAATATGACCAGTGATCTGATTGACGTGAAATTTTACATGTGGACTCCTCTAGGGTACATCAACCACCAATTTTTTTTTTGGCCTCATCAGAAGTCTCTAGGAGACCTGTCCGGAGGCTAGCGTCTGGGGCCTTGAATCCCCAGATTTAGAGCCCCAGATGCCAGCCTCTGGACAAGTGTCCCAGAGACTTCGGATGGGGCCAATTTTTTAATATCCATGATTTTTTATGATGCCCGAGATATGGGTGAAGTTTCACCAGATTTAGATTTATAAAATTGACGGTTTTTGAAAATGCATTAACTAGATTATACTTCACTGATAACAGAAAAACTCACCACTGCAACGAGTGTGTACAACTGTATATTAAATATGTTGTCAACCAAACCACGTGAAATATTGAAAACTCAAAATTCATAAAAAATAAGTCATGGGTCAAATGGAATATCACATATCGGATATAGTGTTGCCAAATCTCTAAATATAGTAAATATATAGTGCATCGGCCCATGTACAACTGATCACTAATGTGTGTGTGATTGCGCATTGAATTTATCCTTAACAAAACTACTTTCAAAATTAGAAACTTGGAAATATGCACAATGCAAATCATAGCAAAATAGAAGATCAAATATTAGATTTGGCATTACGAAAACATGAAATACACAATAGATAGTGCATTACACCAAGTACAACTAGAGCTAGGCAAAATTTAGCTCTATTTTGTCGACCATTGCTATCAAATACTTGAAGGTCTACTAGAAAGATAAACCAAAACTAAGCTCCTTACAATCTACAACCAAACTTGAGCTAAAAACATAGATCCAATTACAAGGTAGCTTCTCAAAGCATATTGTTGACATTAAGATTAAATGCATCCTTGTTGTTGCGGATCCTACGAACAAGAACCATATTTATGGGCATAATAGTGATACGTCGGGCATGAATGGCTAAAACTTGAGAATCACCCATTAGATCAATCAAGTAACTTTTGAGTACTTCTTGGAGAGCAAGCAAGGCTTGGCTTGACCATCGCCCCTTATTCCTTGCCTGGTTCCTTGAAAAGAACTTGTGATGATTCCCTAATTGCAGATCTTGCAGTATTTCTCACAGCAATCTAGAGAATGGTGCCGTAGGAATAATCAAGTTGGCACTCTTTTGGAATTTCCTTATCTCACATAGCATAGTTGTGCATGGTTTCCATCTTTTCTTCTTATGTGCTGGAGGACATGTACTACCAATTGGAGCAGTAGTGGGAGGTGGAGCAAATGGAGCACGTGGACCACCATTTCCGGACAATGGCAAACCATCATTATTGACCACACTAGGGCCACCATTGTTGGACACAGTAGCACCGCCATTTTTAGCTACAGTAGGGCCATCGTTGTCGGCCACCAAGGGACCTTTGTCACTCATAGTACGCTCACTAGATTTGGAAGAGTGTTGAGCTCTTGCTCTTGCAGGCACCTTCTTGATAGGAAGCTTGGAATGTGCCATGGTTGTGATAACAAAGGATAGAAAGGTGGAGGGTAGAGTGAAGAGTAATGGGAAAAAATGAAAGGAGAGACTTGACTTAAGTACGAAAATTTTAAACTTACTGTGGTGTAAATGACTTTTAAAATTAAAAAACATAGTTCGAAATCGACTTTGAAAAACATAGTGACAAACCTTTGAAATTTTAAACAAAATTGGCAAGACATCTCATGTTAAAGATATGAGTATTGATGTGTCATATCCTGGGTACCTATGCTCTCTCGTGGACTCTAAATGCATCAAAATTATTATCTTTATCTAGGTCTCCATTTCTTGCCATCTCTCTCTTGGGTTGCCAACCATTTTGCGTGGCATTGTCTAACTGTGATGTTTTCATATCTTGCTTTTCTCACTTCATATATTTCCCTACTTATAAATTCTGCTTGAGAGGTTATGGACTTCTTTTCTTTTTCCTCGTATCATATCCTAATCTCCTATACCACCATTGTAATAATTGCCTCATAGAATTGGAATCATTGATGCCATCTCCATGATCAATTGCCTTTTGAAAAGCACAGCGAGCTTGCCAATGAGATCGTTCCATGCCTTGAGTTGACCATACTGCCAAATTTCCTTGATTTGCAAAGTATGGACCATGTGCTTCAAGTATATGTTGCACAAGAAGAGAGATTAGAAACACAAAATAATTCGAAATGATGATACTTTTTTGTAATGGTGACAATATTGACCATGAAGTGTGTTATACTGTTTGTAGTCCATGCCTCCACCATGGACTTATGAAATTTAGCAACTGTCTCTTTAAACGTATTCACATCACCATCCCTAAATCTCAACTTTTGTAAGAGAACTACTAATCTATCTAGGTGTATCCACACTTCTACCTTTTCAATCCTCGTTCGTCCCCCATTGCTCCAATCTGGAACATCAAGGTGCAACTTTTTCCATGCTTCATACTTCTCTAGTTGTTTTACAAGTATATTACCTTCCTCATCTCTAGGTGGAGATATAAACTTCCTAGCCTTGGTCATGGTTTACAAGGGATATTTCCACTCTTTTCTGATTTTTTCTCATCCTTTTTTATTTCTACTTGGCCCTTTGTGCAATCCAACTTCAGAGAGGACTCGTTCTACCTTCTTGCATGTAGCATTAGCTTTTGACATAGGCTGCATCTTGTTTGCAAAGCATATATATTCATATACTAGCTTCTCAATTATTCTAACCAAACAATGCAATGTGCAAAATTGAACCCTTGTTAGTGTATTTCCAAAATAGGGCACCAGTTTGGATCCACTGGAACTAACATTTCATTTCTCATGACTTTTTGATCACGTGTTGGAGCACCTTGTTGTCTTACCTTGGCAAGCCATTCTTTTTTTCCATCTTTCCCTTTCTTCTTAGTTTGCATACAGTATATGCACAAAATTTTTGCATTCGCTGCATTTGATAAACTAAATATACACTTCAATGTTTTTAAATCACACGCAAGATGCCATTCAACTTGATAGTCCCCAAACCCCTCGATGTGTAAAATTGCTCCATTATTTTGCTGTTGAATAACACTGGGTATATTAGTGAGGTTTAAAAAAAATTTAAGTACTTCATGGTCCTCCTTTGGTACTTCAAATGCTGCAAGCCACCATATTTCATTCTCTAACTATACATTGAATTATAAAGGATGATTTTCATCGATGTTGGGATCCAATGCTTGATTCATAAGTGTTATAATCACACATTCAAGTTTTTGCCCCTTAATAATCTCACTCTCATCAAGTTTGAGGACAAACTTAACCTTGCTTCTACATTCTTCCATAGAAATATTGTAGAACTTGACTATAGCAATCTGAACCCTACATATATCCAATACAAAGTTGTTGGATGCATTCAATACAAATGCAACTTCTTTGGAATCATACTTCAACATGTGTGTATTTTCCAGATGCGTTGGCTCACCAATTAGTTCTAAAACTTTCTCATTTAGTTGTTTTTGAGCCTTTTTCATGTGAAATGGTTTTGGTAGAGGCATTACTCGCTTAGTTTTGAAGACTTGCTTAAATCATGTATCCAATTGTTGATAGAGCATACTATATGACTTAGAACTCATTCCCACCTTGTGACATAATCCTTGAGCATTTGTAGTATTAAACAAGTTGCTCACATCCCTAAGATGTTCACTTGCAACACCATCTACAATATCCATGAATTTACGATTTTCCAATGCATTTTTGACCATATCCTTGCTTAGGACTTTGGCAATAATATCATTCTCTACATGAGGGAATATATTTTCCATTGTAGTAGATTGAGCATATATCCATCTATGATATTGTCCACTTCCTTTGGTTAATTGGTGAATTGGTTTAACTAATTGGATGCACCGACGTGCTTCTTTGGTTTTTAAAGTGAGCCCAATCTCCAAAGTTTTTGTGAGCTTCCTCTTTATGTTTTGATTCTCCTTTTCCAAGTCCATAACTTTAGACTTGTGGGAACTTTTACTCAACCGCCAAGACCCACAGACCGCTTATTGCTTCAAGTGTTCCAAGCCGAGTATTAATGGCTACCTCTCACATAATTGATGTGCCATCCATATCTACGGGTGTAGTGAGCTTACCTCCATACTGATCGAGTTACCTCCTCTCCTGCGCACTCTGGTAGCTCCACAATCCAAGTGTAAGCTTCAAGGAAGCTCCATCCTCAAGCTCCACACTCCAAGATCCATTGCTGCAAGCAAGAGAAGAGAAGAGAAGAAGAGAGGAAAAGATGGAGAGCCTCTCCTCCCCGTTCCCTCACCCTCACATGCTCACTCCATCATACTCTCACACTCCCTCTCTTAAGCACAAGATCAAGCAAGCAAGAAGAAGAAGAAGAAGAAGAAGAAGAGGAGAGACACTTTTGGCCACACACAAGATTGAGCTTCTCATTCACTTTTCAACTTTATATACAAAACCCTAAATCCCTTTTGGGCGGTCATCCCCTTATCCCCTTTTTTACATGGTCAGCCATGGTGTAGGACCTTTTTCCCATTGTCCTCCTATATTCCTAGCTTCCTTTCCACCGCCCGTCTACATTTACAAATTGCACAGGTGAGAGCCCAGCACTCTTAAAATAAATCATGGTACAACTTGCACTTTTTTACAACAGTATACACTCACGCTTTTCCTCAAGTGCATTTTTCCTTGATTTAGGACTTTTCTATGCTTCTTATGTTTCTAGATTCTTCTTGGCGTGCCTTTGTCTTCTGTTTCACTTTTTCCTTGGTCTTATCTTCTGCTTTAGATTTTTCAACTTTTCCACCTTGTTCGTTTGAGGGTTAACATTACCCTCCTCCTAGACGAGTGCCAGTCCCATGGCACTCACTATCATAGGTAGCAAGCTTTGGCATGCGCCAAAGATGTGGGACATCTGTGGTTACCGTGAAGGCATGTTGGTGGTGGTGCAGAGGAAGGTCGTTGGGGCATGTTGTTGGCCTGGGTGGCTATTGATAGGGTTGTTGGAGTTGGTGATAGGGCTGTTCTTTGTTGGGGATTGCACTGAGGGCTGGCATAGGTATTGGTTTTTGGGGATTTTGCACATGAAAATTCTTGGTGGGCTTGAAGGATGATAAATGATAAGAATTTAGAGGTGAGTGTCAATGAAGAGCGAACGACACTTTCATTGGAGTCTTTAATACTTGCAATTGAAAACCTCTCGTATGTGGTCTCTCCCTTGGGGTAGTGCTAGTATTCTTTATCATGCACAAGATGTACTTCAATTAGTTTGGGAGACATGTCAAACTCTAAGCAAGCTGAGAGCATTGTCCTGCACTTGAGGACCCAAACTGTGTATATATTTTGGTGCAGATATTATGTGAGTGCTCGTGCATACTTAGATATTACGTAGTTAGAAGACCATGGGTTGGTTCCTCCTAACAATGTGTGGATGAAGCAAAGTTTTCCGTATTGGCCAAGTCGGTTAGGCCAAGGGCTGAGTAGTGAATTCGGCCAGGCCGAATGGCAACTTGTTCATGGGCCAAGTTGGCAGGGCCGAGGGTCGAATATCAAGTTGGTCCAAATGCTTGAATTGGACGGGCCGAGTGGAGGGCGCCCAAGTAAGATGGACCGAAGGGTTGATTTGGCCGCCGAGGGCCGAATGGCCGAGTGGTTCGAGGGCGGCCGAATGGCCGAGTGGTCCGAGGGCCAATTCTGGGACTCGGCCCAGAATCGTCATCACTTAGACGGGCCGAGTGCGACACGATTTTTACTGAACTTCAAAGAATTCATTGCATCGAGCAATCAAGGCCTTCCTACTTGTTGAACACCTCTAGATTCAAGCTACTCATGTAGGGGAAGGTGTGAAATTACCTATGCTGGGCAAATAACTCCTAGATGACCAGATTGAAGCAGGTCCATGCAATGAAGCTTTCTCCCTCTCTCCAGCTCTCTTGAAACCCTAGAATGCAAAATGTGGCCTTTCTTGCCACTCCTGGCCCTTATCACCTTGCCCAGGCCTACACTCACCTTAGTCTTGCTCCCTTCACTAACATTTAACCCAAAATTTTATTTTTTTCCCCTTCTTTTCCATGTTTCAGCCTGCTATATAGCAACAGAAAACCCTACCACGTGCTCCAATGTTTTTGCTCCTATTCTTCCTAAATGTAAGAAAAAATCATAAGGAAAATACCTACATTACTCCATCATGCTTTTTCAAGTCCAAAAACCAAAAACCTACTTGCTAAGGAGATCGAATATCTCTTCAAAATCCCTCACTTCCTACCTATCTACCTCAAGCACCGGTTTTGAGAAAACCCTACTTTGATGCTCGATTCGAAGCACGCAAGCGCTCAAGGCTTGAATCTGTTGGTCCGAACACAACGGGACCAAAATGTGGGAGCTTTCGCTCAACCGCCAAGACCCACGGACCACTTATTGCTTCAAGCATTCCAAGTCGAGTACTAATGGCTACCTCTCACATAGCCGACGTGCCATCCATATCTACGGGTGTAGTGAGCTTACCTCCATACCGATTGAGTTACCTCCTCTCCCGCGCACTTTGGTAGCTCCACGATCTAAGTGCAAGCTTCAAGCAAGCTCCATCCTCAAGCTCCACGCTCCAAGCTCATTGCCACGAGCAAGACAAGAGAAGAGAAGGAAAGAAGAGAGGAGAAGATGGAGAGCTTCTCCTCCCTAGTCCCTCACCCTCACACGCTCACTCCCTCATACTCTCACACTTCCTCTCTCAAGCACAAGCTCAAGCAAGCAAGAAGAAGAAGAAGAGGAGAGCCGCTTTTGGCCACACACAAGAATGAGCTTCTCATTTGCTTTTCAACTTTATATACAAAATCCTAAATCCCTTTTGGATGGCCATCCCCTTATCCCCTTTTTTACATGGCTGGCCATAGGCCCTTTTTTCCATTGTCCTCCTATCTTCCTAGCTTCCTTTGCACTGCCCGTCTACATTTACAAATTGCACGGGTGAGAGCTCGGCACTCTTAAAATAAATCATGGTGCACCTTGCGCTTTTTTACAATAGTATAGACTCGCGCTTTTTCTCATGCATCTTTTTCCTTGATTTAGGAATTTTCTGCACTTCTTGTGTTTCCAGATTCTTCTTGGCACGCCTTCGTCTTCTGTTTCACTTTTGCCTTGGCCTTGTCTTCTGCTTTAGATTTTCTAGCTTTTTCACCTTGTTCGTTTGAGGGTTAACAAGATTGTAACTCCATATTTTTCACATGTGTAGCTTGCATAGCATCTTCAATGACAGACATTGTTTGTTGTAGGCTCTGGTTCTCCCTATCCTTCTCAACCAATAATATATCCTTTTCCATCAAAGATTGCATATTCCCTTGTAATCTTGTTTGCATATTTGTCAAGGCTAATGAACCCTTGCTAATCCTTGTGTGACAAGTTTGCATGTGTATCCATACAATCCTTCATTACCTTCACAAACAAACTTTACAAATGATGTAAGCCCTTCAAATTGTGGTGGCCTTTAGTGACTGGATCGGGTAGATAAATGCACCCATCAATCCAAAGGTCCACGTTTTTTTTCCCTGCATTTATTTCTTGTTTCATCCTGTATCTTATTGCATCATCCCTTTCTATAGTTCTTTTGAACATTGGTGCATATTTATCCTCCAATTGAAAGTGAATATCTCTCTTTCTCTTGGTACATCCAGCACCTCCATCTTGTAAAGAAAAATATATACCAATTTTAACATTCACAATTACACCCGTTTGATTAATAGTAAGCTAAGGAGTCGATGCCAATTTTTTGATCAGTAGCAGCAAGAATGTCAAAATATATGGGAGCTGCAGGTCAGCATCAATCCAGTAGCATGCAACTAATTCTAGATTGGCTCAAATCACACAACTACATCCCTTTGATTCACTATATTTGTGTTCTTTTTTACCCAGTTGGATCTTGTCTTTTTCTCTTGATTTCAGTCATGATAGACCCTAATCAACCCCTAATCTTCTTATAATCTACCTCCAATCAACATCCAATCTTATCTTCTGTTCTATCCAAAATATTCTCTCTCTCTCTCTCTTTCTCTCTCTCTCTCTCTCTCTCTCTCCCCCCCCCTCAAGAAGAATTGATCAAAGTTATTTAAACACATTTATACAGAATCTTGGCTAGTGGAGAACAATAACATCATCTTATCTTCTACCCTAATTTACTCTCTGTCACTCTATCACTTATTTTCTTAGTTCATCTCACGCAGTCCTCTCTCTTCCCCCCCTCCCTTCTCCCTCTTTCCCTCTCTCTCTCTCTCTCTCTATGAATTGACACTCAAGGATTAAAAAACAAATATGAAGAATAATAACATCACAAAGATTAAAAAACAAAGATACATCCATTATCACTTGATTGCTTGTAGTATAGAGTGTTGAAGAGGAAGATATCTTATAGCACAGTACTGAAGAGGGAGATTGCTTGTAGCAGGGTAGAGAGTGTTGTAGATAGAGATTATCTGATTTCAAAGAATGCTATCAAAACCACTCTTGAGACTGCTTGTAGCAGGGTGTAGAGAGTGATGTAGATAGTACTGAGTATTGCTTCAGAAGAATTTGTATGCAATAAACCATATTCTAGAGGGAAGGAGAAGAGTACACAAAATTTCTCGGACAAAACCAGAGCTTTGAGAGGGAATGAAAAAATGCCCAAAAATAGGCATATACTTGTCCAAAAATAATAAAAATTTACAAGGAAACTCTCAAGTCAAAAAGGTGTCTCTAGGAAAAAAAAACTTAAAATATGATGTGTACGTCATTTTATATCATTTTTTAACTTCCGCCCTTTTAAGAAGCAATAAGAGTCAGAATGATTTTAATATATTTTCATGTTGAAAAGTGAGGGCATTAAAGAGTTGTATATTAATGATTGGCTTCATTTTTACAGAAAATAGAATTGTATTTTTTTAGTTATGAGGATTTTGAGAAAAAGTGACCTTATCCTACAGTTTGAGAATAAAATAATAGGTGAAATCTATTGAAAATACAAATATGATATTTTCTTGATTGTAGAAGATCTCTTATTCTAATATTATTTTGGAATCCCTTTTTAGAGAGAGAGGTGAGAGAAACCCCCTAAGGGGAAAAAAAGAGAGTCCATATTTCTCCTAATGATACACGGGTGGCTAGGCAGAGGCAAAGATCCATCACTAGCATTCTTTGTGTACAAACACAGATCCATGGTACTACGATTGTAGCTTTGTGACTGCATAAAGGCATCGAATTTATGATACCATTCCCTAGGTGCCTACTTCAAGCCATAAAGACTTTTCTTCAACTTGCACACTAGGTGCTCCCTGCCAAATTCTACAAAGGCCTTAGGCTACTCCATGTAAATCTCATAATGAAAGTCCCCATGTAAGAAAGCCTTCTTGACATCCATTTGGTATAAGTCTAAGTGAAGCTATGCAACCAAAGCCAAGACTAAGCGCAAGGTGGTCATCTTAACTACAGGAGAGAAGACCTCATCAAAGTCAATACCATGCTCCTGCTTAAAACCCTTTGCTACCAATCTAGCCTTGTATGCTGGCTTGGGGTGTCCAGGGGTACTTTTCAGCTTGTACACCCATTTGCATGGTAGAGACTTCTTGCCACTAGGCAAGGAAACCAAATCCAAGTCTCATTTTTATGCAATGAGTCTATCTCAGACTACATAGCCCTCTCTCAGGAGTGATTGTCACCCCTGTGCATAGCCTCATCATAGGTGAGAGGCTCTCCTGCATCCGTTACCAAGACATAGTGCATGGAGGGCTCAAATCTATCAGGTGGGCATCTATCTCTAGTAGAACGCCACACTGCAAGCTCTGTTTCCTGCCCAATATTCTGTCCAACACCCTAGCCATGAGCATTTGTGCTATTGCAAGTTGTCTAGCTGGCTGTATGGGAGCTCGTTGCTCCTCCTGAAATATAACCCTACATATCTCCATGACTCTCTCAGGTTGCCTATGCATCTTGCCTTCATGGAAGACTATATCATGGCTACAGATAACTTTCCATGCCCGCAGATTCCATAGATGGTAACCCATCTCTCCTGCATCTTCATAACCAAGGAATATGCATTTAACACTCTTAGGATCCAGCTTATTACGCTTGTCCTTGGGGCACATGGCAGAATGCCTCACATCCAAAGATATGTAAATGTGCATAAGAGGGAGGCTTTTCTATCCATACCTCCTCTACAACCTAAAAATAAATGGCACTACAAGGCAATCTATTAATGATATGCATGACAATCGTAACTGCCTTAGCCCAAAAGTGTTGGGGTAGGTCTACATGGCTAAGCATACTACGAATTCTCCCATGGATGGCCCTATTCATCTGCTTAGTCCTACCATTCTGGGGAGAGGTGTAGGGGGCGGTCAACTAATGCTTAATACCCCTGTCATCACATAATTGCTCAAAAGCATGTGGTACATACTCACCTCCATTATCTGTCTTTAGGAATTTCAGTCTATGCCCACACTAGTTTTTTGCTAAAGCAAGCCATCTCTGAAAAACTGCCAATACATTGGACTTTGATTTATGGGATAAGCCTATACTTTATGTGAAAAATCATCTATGAAAGTAACAAAATACTTTGCACTACCAATACACTGATAGGGCATGGACCCACAGGCATCAGAATGAACCAAAGCCAAAGGCTCACTCATGTGTGACATACTAGACTTCTTATGCGTAGACCTAGTCTGCTTGCCACAAAGACAATGATCACAAGAATCAAAATGAGAATATTCAAGGGGCGGTAAGTACTGAAAACCAAAAAGCATTTTCATTTCCTTAATGGACATGTGCCCCAAATGGGCATGCCAAAGAGATACGCGAGGTAAAGACCCCACAGACAAAGCATGATCAACTGTAGAGCCAGAAACAACTAAGGGGTAGAGATTGCCATCCTTGGTACCTCTTGCAAGCACAAGCTTGCCATGAGTTATCTTCCATGCAGAGTCTCCAAAAGATACATGATATCCTGTCATCAAGCTACCCATCGGACATGAGACTACATATCAATACAAGTACATGACATACATTGTGCATAACAAAAATGCTACTAGAAGGAAACCGTAGCATAACATCACCAATGTCGACAATCTCAAGAGACCTCTTATCACCCAAGCGCATAGAACCTGAAAAAAATAGTATGACTGGAACCACTCTTGGCAAGGTCACATGAGAGGACACACTTGAGTCCAAGAGCCAACACCCTGCATAGATAGAGTATATCTCTGTCATTTATGAAGCACTAGATGAAGCTGTTGCAAGGATATAATCCTCATCACTATCCTCGGGTTGCATAACATTGATCTCTTCAGTTTTAACACTTGACTTAGCAAGTATTATGCTGCAATCGGAAGACTTTTCTTGCACTTTCTCTTTTCCCGTGTCTTTGTGCCTTTCATTGCGTAATTCATGACATTTTGGCCTTATGTGGCCTTTCTTTCCACAATGATGACAAGTCAGATTTACATTTCTCCCACGAGACTTACTGCGTGACTTGCCACGTGACTTGGATCGAGATTTCTATGAATCCTGTCCATGGCCATTACCATGGTCATTCTTTGCATTTCCATCATGTTGGCCTCTAATTTTCAAAGCATGAGACACATGAGAGGCATCCAAATTATTACGGTTTATCTCTTCCTATAGAAGAGAGCTCTCAACATCAAATAGCTTAGAGTAGTGGCAGAAGCACATAAGGCAGTACAAAATACATCCCAAGACTCATTAAGAGTTCCAAACAAGAACAATGGAGTGACATCCTCTTTGAAATCAATGCCTTGTGAAACCAAGTTCTTAAAATAGCATGAAACTGGCTCAAATGAGCTGAAATGGTCACATTCTCTTTCATGCAAAGATCCATAAGCTGTTTTAGCCTATACATTTGACTTGCAAGACTTTTTTTGTCATAGAGTTTCTTGATCTTATCCCAAAGCTGCCAAGCACTTTGTGCTTCCTCAATCACATTGTAATCCACTTATTCAGTGAGAGACAAGATGAGGGTGGACTTGCATAACTCATCAAGCTCCATTCATTCATCATTAGTCATAGTTTCAGGCTACTCTCTACTTAACCTTAGTGGCTTTATCTGTAATTTCTACACCAATACTTGCCAAACTTGGTTCTTCCAATAGGCATAATTCATACCGTCAAGCTTAATGATGTTGAAGATAGCATTGTCAGTGGAAGAAGATGCCATACTGTAAGTTGAAACAGTGCAGACAGTTCAAAACAACTCTTTATAAACTGTAGAAAATGACTAAAAACCCACTAAAAATAAGGTAAAATGGCAAGAAACGAGTATTTAATGATGCTGCCCACCAAGTACCATCAAAAGTACATAAAATCAGGATGATTCAACATGAAAAATACATGACAGTCTGGAGATAAATGCTTGTTGTAATTTATGACAGCAATGTAAAATGAGAGTTGACAGTAGGCAAAACCCAATATTCAAAGTCAGTCACACTGATTTTCAATGCAAAACTAGCATCAAGTGGGCATAAACAAGCATGTAACAATCAAATTGATATGAGCCAACACCCAAGCATGTCAGACAAAGTCCATTAGTAAAGTCGGTACACCTCCCAATCAACAGGGAAAAATGTACATACCACTGCCAAGACTTAACACAAGTTGCTGACACAAGTCAGTGTCTACTCAGTGAATACAAAGCTGAATCAGCCCAAGTACATCTACACAAAACAAGGCATATCAACCATACATCATCCACAAGGACATATCAGTCTCAAAGATCCAAAAGCTCAATATGCATTGCATAACCCGCATAGCTCAATGTTTGATAAGCATACAAAGATGCTCCCACTAGCACAAAATCCATAAGTGTCAAGCAAATAAGCTCAAAAAAAGGATGTAAGAGCACTAGTAATGGAGTATCCAAGATCATACATCAGTAAGACATCCAGAGCATGTGAGCGGTCAAGTATCCAATGATAGCATCCAATATCATGAAGACAATCCCAATCAATCTCTGACGAGCCAAAGCAATACCAAAATAAGCTCCAGAATATCCAAAGTCAAGCACAACGAAGCTCCAGTAGAATTCAAGTCCAAATAATGTGACTAGCATGTGTAGGTAACATAAGCATCAAGCATGTACCAATGGGTCATACATAGACCATAGGTATAACCTCTATCACAAAGCATGCTAGTGTATACAAATGTCAAGTAAATGCCAACCAATAGAGATCTCAAATAAGGCTCAAAATACATTTCGAAACCATCCAAAGCATTTTCTAACCTTCATTTACATCCCATTAGTCATATGAAACACCCGGGAAGCACTCATGACCAATATGCAAAGCATAAAGTGACTAAATAAGCTTCAGCACTGGAGTGTAAAACAATGCTTTAGTATGTAAAATTGAGTATTTCAGCCCACTAAATCAGCTCCAAATGATGGCCAATCAATAGGCATACATTCCCCTAACATTCGGGGACCATTCGGGACCAACCGAGTATCAAATGTCAATGCTATCCAAGCATAAACATAAAGTGGTGATGTAACACTATTTGTGGCTGCCTGTGGACTGTGAAAAATAGTCATGGGCTGAGATAAATCAGTCCACAAATTAATGCCAATGATAAACCGCCAATGTCAAGCATCAAGGGGGTGTTCCCAAGTGGCAAATGAAGTGTTTTCAAGTTGCCAATGAGTGCTAAGGGAGGGCTAAACTAAAAAACGATTTTTTTTTTTTTTTTTGGGAACCCCTTCATGTTGTACCCTACAAACTGAAATAAAACTCAAAAGAATTCTTCAATACCTCTAAAGGAATGCCCTGAGGGTGTGTAAATGGGTCAGGTAGGTTCTCGGGAAGCCGGCAGAGCTCGAAGGATTCGGATATGGCTACCAAGAGTGAGAACCAATGGTGTAGGGATTTGAATGAATACTAAAGGAGTCATGGACCAAGCTCAAATGCTCAAGAAACCATGCTTTGATACCAGTTGAAAGGTGAGAAGGATCGAAGTTTGCACAGAAGAGCTATGGCGGGAGAGCAAGGGCAAGAGAGAGAGAGACTCACAATGTGGGAACTCCAACAGTCACAATGTGTAACCGGCCTTCCCTTTATTCATATGTTACTAAAAGAATAAAGAATAAAGTGATAGTGATAGGCACCCCCAGCTTGCAGTGTTGTGCAGGCATGGGTACTATTAGTGTAGTAATATACGAGTGGCTAGGCGGAGGTGCTTTTACCCCCAACAACCATCACACAACTACTAATGCTCACCTTTGTGCTTCCTTGCTCCATTCCTTGCATCTTATCATGAACCAACACCCATTCCCCCTCATCCTCTTAGCCCACATAAATAGTAATTATGGTGAGAGAGAAAGACTAAAATTTGAACTTTCCTTAGAATGCATTATTTCTCTTACTTTTTTTAGTGATATGGAGCGAAGAAATTAGGGATCTCAGAGATAGGAGGAGGAGGAGGCATGATTTAGAGATGCACAAAATGCCATTTTTTGATTAAAAAATGGGATGCTGAAAAAATGGCACCCCCTCCCCCCCCATTCGTGATGTTTCTTGAGATTTTTCCTCTCTTAAGCCTAATTAAACTCTAACTTGCCAATAACCGGTTCGATCCCATCATGTTATCATTGTTCAGAAGTGGTTTCAGGACAAACAGAGAGAGAAATGACCTTGGATTTGCAATCCAATTGGACAAGTGGCTTCTTAGCATTAAAAACTATTTCTCTAGCCTCCGTCACTTGCTTTTTGTTTTCTAGATCAGGTAGCCGCTTTATAACACCAAACATTGTGGCCATTAAACGGGGGGTCAAATAGACTACGATCGATGAACAAACACTTGCATTCGATTTTTGCCATCGAAATGCACCTTGAAAAACTCTAGCTCATTGATTTGTGATTGATACATTTTCTACCAAAAATGCCATTTTTATGGATCTCAAGTCACCTTTGCACTTTAATTCCACCTTAAAATTATCTCTCAATAGGGCGACTCAAGTCATCAAACCCACGAACTAATATGTACACACATAAAGCATAGAGAGTATCAAGCTGCTTCGAATTAAATACACAACATAACACAACACAACTCTCGCCCTGCCCCTCGACAAAATTCAAGGCATGAATTCCACAAGGGATCAAGAGCTAGCTACAAACCAACTACTCCAACATAGACTGGCTAAGTGGTCAAAGGGGTCATTCTAAGTGGTGGTTTGACCTGGCTACCTGATGTAAGAGAGGGACCGATGATAATTGGACTAGGAACTCCTACTAGGTGAGTAATCTTATAGCATGTCTCATTTATATTTATTTTCTTTTGGAATAATCTCTATTTTTCATTATTTTATACTTGGATATGTAAAAAGGAGGAAGTTGAGTGTATTGTGATCCAAGGAGAATATGGCATTGACCTTAGGTCCAGTCTTAGTACCCAAGAATCTACTAAGTTCTTGTTGCGAGGCAATACAAATTTCCTTTTTTTTTCCGCTCATTTTTATTTTTGCTCTAACTATCCTTATGTCATTTTGGCAAAATGCCACCCCCAAGAAGATAAAGCATCACCCTGGCCCTAGGGGTGTCCCTAGGAACCTACCAAGCCTTGCAAGGCAATGAACATCAACTCTTTGAAATTTTTTTCCTTTTTATTTTCCTATTTCAAGGGCTAGAACCCCTTTTTACACACCTCCGTATTATATATATGTATATTAGATATATTTATCATTTTTCTCTTTTATTTATCAAGCTTCTTTAACTGCCTCAAACTAACAGGGATTTCTAGAACTATCTTCCTTATAGGCTAGAAGGATAGGGTCACTAGGACTATCCTCTAAAACATCTTGTTATATGCCCAAAAATGTCTTTACAAAAGGCGGTAGGCTCAAACCTCTCTAGACATACCTTACCTAATCTTAGGACGTCATGGCCTGATTACCGATCCTTAGCAAAAGAAAGAAAAGTCTCCAAAATACACATACGACATTCAGCTTAAGGAAAAAAAACATGGAAATGAAAGATATCACCTAGACCAACCACAAAAAGTGTCCATGTAGCAAATTTCTCCCTCTAGGTGGGCTCCTTCAAACCTATCTGGTGCAGCACTAAAACAAAGAATCATTAAATGCACCTGCATTGAATAGACACATGGCCCTCTTGACCTAATGAAATAGAACATTTAACTACAAAAGAAATGGCCCTCTTGGCCTAATGGAATCAACCATAAAGCACATCTTTCAACAACCTAGTACTAAAAGAAAACCCTTGATCCCCACATAAACCCTACTGAAGCACAAAACTAGACCAAGGGGGTGGGCTACTTGGACCTACACTAAATGCATTGAATTATTAGGTAAGCCCCCTACATAAATGGCAAAGGGAGTCCAATGAAAATGCCATTGAATGATCCGATGAGTCCATGAAAGAATAGGAAGATGGTTAATTGCTACCTAGCTCATAATCCATACTAACCATTGATGGCCATAACATGACATATCAGCAAGTAGTGCCCATAGAAGCCTTGGGGGGATGATATCAAATATAGGAAATTGTAAAAGCCCCTTAGGATCACAATTGAGAAAGACACCTTCGACAAAGGTATAATTAGCCAGGGATTCCACTAATAGGAAATCAATTGGCAAGTCACTGCCTCAAAGATCTCAGGGATATTCAAGGCTGCATATGGTGGTAAATTGTTATAATGGGATCTCTCACACTTTGAGTCCCATTCAATTGGTTGATCACTAATTGTGAGTCACCTTTCACCAATAACTACTGAATGCCATTACGTCTATCTAGATTCATCCCCATAAGCAAAGCCTTATATTTCACTGTGTTATTAGTAAAAGTGATACCTAAATACACTACTCCCATTTTCAAAACCACTTGATGATGAGGGTTTTTTATGACAATTCCAATACTCACATTCTTAGCAGGTCCTCAAGAAGTTCCATCAAAATATAATGTATAAACCAAGGCTTCATTGATATAATTTGCCATAATGATCAACCTACTGTACTTATGATAATCAAAGTCTAATCAAGAGAGGGGATGTAAGACAAGTAAAATCCCTTCTTCCTCACTAAACTCAATGGGGATGCTAGTAAGAACCCGATGACATTGATGGAAATAGACTTGAGTGTCCCATGTGAAAGATCCATCTTGCCACTTAGTAATGTGATAACCCTCACTCCACTAGATCACATTGACTTGGTGGTAACGCTGCTCTAAATATGGATGCTCAAGATAAGGAATGGCTTTTTCCATCCAATATTCTTGGTAACCTCTGTAAGTTTAAGTTGAATCTTGAAGGACTTGCAAAGGCACCAAGTCATCCCGACATCAGTCCCTATACATAATAAGGCTCCAGTTTGTTGAAATTTACTTTAGTTTTGAACTCTATACCTTGAAAATCCACTAAAAGAGCTGTAGAGCCATTCTTTCCTATATGAACAATCTTATAAGGGCCATCCCACTTGGGTTCTAACTTACTAGGAAATAGCTCACGCCAAGCATCATAATAGAGGACCAATTGACCCTTGGAAAATTTATATCTCCTAGCATGAAGACCATGAATCATTTTCATATGTTTCTTCCCTACTTCTTGATGTAACAAGGCTTGTAATCTAATCTCATCAAGATGTGCAAGGGAAGTGAACATTTCTTGCAACACTTCCTCTTCACCCAAAGAATGGTTTAGAGTGAACCTTATTATAGGTAGTTTAATCTCTAAAGGTAAAACACACTCTTCCCCATATTCTAATTTGAAACAAGTACGGCATGTAGCTCTTTTAAATGTCGTATTATAAGCCCAAACAGCCACATATAACTTTTTAACTCAATCATCCATATATTAATCTGAAAGGGGTATGGCATGTAGCTATTTTAGATATTGTATTATAAGCCCAAACAGACACATACAACTTTTTATCCCAATCACACTTACCTTTGGATATTATATTAGATAAAATCCCTACAAGCTGCTTATTAGTACTCTCTACTTGCTCATTTGCTTGGGGTTTGTAAGGTGTAGTCTTATTATATTTAATGTTTAAAACTTCTGTCAAAGCCTCAATCACTTTATTCAAAAAATGTGTTCCACGGTTAGACACGAGCTCTTTAGGTGGACCAAATCGGGAAGCAATTTTCTCCAAAATGAAACTAGTCATCTCTTGGCATTATCCTTCATCATAGCATGGGCTTCATAAAACTTTATAAATAGTTTGGTGCCATAATGATATAATTTTTGCATGATAGAAGAAGGATGCACATGTCCAATGAAATCAATGCTCCACTTCTCAAAGAGAAAGTTAACCAAAATGGGATTGAGAGTAGAGTTTTGAGCCCGGGATGTGCCTAAAATTTCCCAAAAAAATCTGGAATTTAGGGGAAAAATATTCAACATCGAAGGCAGCGGTTGCAGCTAGGACGATTTTAAGCACCAAGTGAAAGACAACTTTTAAAAGGTGCTTGAGTGACACTTGTGGATTTTTGATAAATTTTCAGACTGTAGTGCGGGATGTTAGGAGTTGCCAGCTAGTGCGGGATGTCAAGCCGGACGCCCAGGATTTTTCAGAGCTCGAATCGGAGCCAGGATGAGGACGGGGCCACAAAATGGCCAAGATATGAAAAGGTGGATATTAAGAGGACCAAAGGGGGGGTGCCCTTTGGAGCCTTGAACCCCCCCTAAAAATTTTATGCAAAAGAATATGAAAAAAACGTGAAGAATGGTGTGAGATATGGCGACAGGATGCGTTGAAATTTGCGCCCTTTCCCATCATGATGGAGCATGCAGGCTGTGAAGAACCTATGGAACAGACATTGGGGCTGAACTTCTCCTTCTTTGCTGATCTTATCACCGCCCTTCGCATGAGGAATGGCTATCTGAATGAAGAGAACATATTCTAGTCTTTCTCTCTCCTTCCTCTCTCTCTTCTCTATGGGCTGTTCATGTGTGTCATCTTGAAAGAGGAACCGGGGAAGGAGAATGAAGGAAGTGATGATGGATATTGATGGAGATGCTGAAGATTGATGAGCAGCATTGGATTGAGAGCAATGGAGGCTCCGTTTTCTGATTATGCAATCATTCAAGGCGTCTCAGGTTACGTAAAAACACGGTATGATCATTTTTATGAAGAAAATGAAGGATTTTTTATAGTTTATGATGATAATTATGTTCTTATTGGATGAAAATTTGTGTGAGTGCTATTTTCATAATGAGTAATTATTGTTTATCAGAAAATCTTGGTTTTGTAATGATTTACATGCTTTATTTAATTCTCGTAAACTCGAAATGCAGTTTTTAAGTGGCAAAATGGTAGTTTTTCCGTTTCGGGTGGGGGAAAGATGTTCCCATGGGGGGAATATGGAAGATAAATTGAATGATGGTATGCTGAAGTGATTAGAATAAGAAAAACCAGAAAATAGCATATTTTTTTGCCAAATAAATCAAGAAAATAGAAAAAATAAGGGAAAAAATAGAAATATGTATTGGAAAAATAAAGAAAAATATAATGATTGTTTGTGGATGTATGGTAGTGGCAAAGCATGAGGTTTAGCCTCAGCTTGCCTATCTCTTTGTCAAAGTTTGTGATTTATTACTTTTTATACATTAAAACATGACTAAATGAACCTCTACACCTATACAACGAAAGCAATACCTAAACGTAGGGGGTTGAGATGTTTGAATGGTGTGATTTGTGTACTGATTGTTGCTAATTTTTTGATGCACATCATGTCATAGAGTTCGTGTTAGGTTAATTAAGAGGATAGTAGCATGAGTATTATCTTGGTGCTATCCTTTCATTATCGCAACGGGTTAGTCACAATGCATTTTAAAAGCCTGATTGTGCACAAGCACGTTGCTGATCTGAAAATTATATTTGAGTGCTTTAGAATCATTCACTCTTACATGAGCATGATTGATCATGGTATCGGAATATAAAACCTAGATGCATAGCATCTGTTTTCAATGACAATGACCCACGTTGAGTGTGGAAAGGCATCCTAAGCCATAGGATATACGTTCGTTTCTTGTGGGATTATTTGGTAAGGAAACATGGTATATCTCCTGGATTCGAAATGAAGAGTGGAGTTTGTTCGTTTGTATTATATGTTGAGCAGCGCATCAAGGGGCCAATCTCTATGATGTAGGAGAGCTGCAATGGGGCCGCGGTGTTTCTACCGAGAGGTTGCCTCCCATGTATGTGATTATCATGGTATTTATTGCCAATATGTATGGGTTCTCCCTTTGTGGAGTTTATAGAAAGGGAAACGTTGGACTACGAAACTATGAAACTATAAACACATAGATTAGGCTTTAGGGCAGTTTGTCCTTTAGCAGTAGAAAGACGCTCCTGGTCTGCGAGGCTGTGAGGGTGTGTTTGTTTGTTATGAGTATGAGGTCCGGCTAGTGCCATAGCCAGTGCCGGCCCATTTCAGGTCCCATCAGGGATTTAGCAACATCTTACAATTTTACCTAGCATTGTGTCTCTGACAGATATTACAATGCTTAACATCATCAACCACCCAATAACTACCACATAAAACTTTATGGGTAGTAAGCCATTGAGCAAAATGACCCCACAATCATTTAAATGGTTAGTTCAAGCCTTTTGGCATTCCCATCTCTCTTGTACAACTATATGCAGGCTCAAAATAAAGAATTCAAGTGGCAAGATTGCTTCTATTCCATACGTTAGATTGAATGGCATTTGTCTACTAGCCAATTTGTAGGTAGTGCAATATGCCCATAGGGTTTCCATCAGTTTATTGTTCCAATCACTTCATGAAGTAAAGATAGTTTTCATCAATACATTGAGCAAGATTTTGTTTGTTGCCTCTGCTTGATCATTGGCCTAGGGATAGTATGGCAATGAATTTTGATAGATAACCAGAAAGGTGGACAACCGATGCTTAATCACTTCATTGATGAAGTGTGTGTATTGATTGCTAACTAATTCAATGTGATAGCCAAGCTAAGAAATAACTTACTCCTAAAGAAATTTAGTAGTGGTCCTTGCATCATTCTTCCTCGTTGCTCATGCTTTAGCCCACTTTGTAAGATAAGTGGTGGGGTCCAATGAAGTTGATGCCCCATTTTTTAAATGGTTGGTGTGCTATTACTAGCATAGACTCCATTTTCTCCTTTTTTATAGGAACTTTTGTATACTAACACTCATCACAGTGCTTAACAAACTTGGCAGTATCACAGAATAGTGTAGGCCACCACAATTGAGATTGCAGAACCTTACGTGTAGTGGTGTCTCCATTGTAGTATCCTCGTGCAATCTTGCCATGTGCTTTAATGAGCACATCATACATCTTATTTTCACAAATGCATCATCTCAATAGGCCATCCTGCCCTAATCGATAAAGCTGACTGGCAATCAAGTTTGAGCTTTCAAAATGAGGTGCCTAAGTCTAGCTTTCTTGATTGGGCAATCAGGAATTCCATTTTTTAGAATTTGCACTATATCATCTATCTAGTAAGGTATAAGGCATGCTTTATAAAGCTCATTTTTACTAGATATTCTAAAAAGGTGAGCATAAGGTAGATTGTCCATAATGCCTTTCTCAATAGATTATCTAGTGGGTATGCAAGACATATGGTGAGCCTTATAATGTTTCTTTCTTCTTCACACTGCCACTAAGAAGTCAAATTCCAATAAGAGCAATAACCATATGGCAATGCACCTTGTCAAGAAAGGTTTATTAACAAGGTAATGATCAACAAAGAAGGTGAATGGTGTGCCTAAAAGATAATGCCTAAACTTGTTAACAACAAACACCATTGCCAACCCTGCTCGCTTTATTGTCAAATAGTTTATCTCTATGTCAGTGAGTTGCATGCTTGTAAAACTCATTGGAAAATCCATGTTTTATTCACTACACTGGCACAACACTGCTCCCACAGAAAAATTCAAAGCATCAATGTGAACATGGAAAGTGATGGACCGATGTGGGGCTCTTAAAATAGGTGCTACTATTAGAACCTCCTTAAGCCACTCATAGACTTACTGACACTCCTTTGTCCACTCGAACACAATTAAAAATTTGTATAGTGGCCTAGCAATTAATGCAAAATTCAACATAAACCATTGATAATATCAGGTTTGACCTAGGAAGCATTGAACTACCTTATAGTTGGTTGGATGTGGAAGATAAAAAATCACCTAAGCTTTTGAGAAGTTTGTGGTGGCAATTCCATTCCTTGACATAATGTGCTCTAATATATACTCGTGTTCAATCCAAAATCAACACTTTAAGGGGTTCAACAAGAGACCATATTGTCTACACCATTCAAAGATTACAGGGAATTTCTTTAGGTATTCTTCCTAATTGGTGTGAACACATAGGTCATCAACAAACACTTCTAACCACTTCTTGAGCATGTATTTGAAAATTGCACACATGAGGCATTGAAAGGTAGTAGGGGTACTCGTTAGCCCAAAGGGCATGACTATGTAAGTAAACACCCCTCATTCGGTGGTGAATGGCATTTTTTTCTTGTCATTCGAGTGGACTTTCACCTGGTTGTATCCTGAAAACCCATCCAAGAAGCCATATTCTTCCTTCCTTTCCACTCTCTCAAGCATGTGTTCAATGTAAGGCGAAGGATTGTTATCTCTCTTAGTAGTTACATGGACTTTTTTGTAGTTTATACACACTCGAATCTTTCCATTCTTTTTTAGTATAATCACAATGGATGATACTCAGTCCATGTGCTTGATCTCATAAATGAATCTTGCGCCCAAAAGTTTGTCAATTTCTTCTTTTACAACATGAGCATGCTTTGAATTTATGGTGTAAGGCCTTTGTTTGATGAGTGTTGCATCAAGGACCATAGGAATGTTATGGGTTACTATGCTTAGATCAATACCTTTTAACTCCTCTATGGACCATGCGAACACATCAAAGAATTCCTTTAAGAAACCAATGAGGTTAGTCCACTAGGTCCTCTATTATGAGTACCAATTGGGGATTTTCACCTTTAGTAGCTAAGTTGACTTCCTTGACCTTGGTAGGCCCTTCAATGGGCTTACTGGTTTGGCCTTCTCTTGGCTCCTAGTAACACCACTATTCAATCGCCCTTTTTGAATTTTGTGAATTGCTTAGGTAGGTCATGTGGTTTCTTTTTCTTTTTAGCATTTGAATCCTAAGATTGCTTCCTCTTTTCCTCCTTCAACCATTTGCACCTTAGGTGGATTGGGAGGTCTCCTTTGATGTGTTGGTTCCTAGGGGGCTTTGGAATCTCAGGATTTCTGTTTGAGATTATCTTAGAATCGGATGTAAATTTGCAATCTTAGCTAGAAGAGGGAGTCTCACCAAGAAGTCCGAGATCTTGATTACTAATCCTATTTCATATAATGTTGTGGATGCAGGTTCAATCAATCGTGCTTGCTCATAGTCAACCACATCTAGATGCTCTAGCCAAATCTGATCACAATCCACCTTGATGATCCGTTTTTCTATCTTGAAGGCATTAATGTCTTTGGGTTTAGAGTCGATAATTATCTATTCTATTATCCACCTACCATTAGTGTCATAATCAATGGTTTCTGCTTCTTTGTCACTCTCCTCCCTTCTCGAGTTATAGTCCACATATTCATCATCAAAATCCTCTTGTTCAAAGAGCTTGTCCTCTACCGCCTTGCACATTTCCATCGTCCTTAAGTAGAGAAAAATTGTATAAGAGGTTTAAATCATGCGCTCTCATCCATTTCCACTTTGTCTCTTCCAAGAGATCTTTGAGAGATTTCGTTGGCTGCAGGGTCACATGCTAATCTCCTTGTCATATATTCAAGGATCCTATGTAGATCCAATTTGTTTGTTGGAATGTGGTATGTCATAGAAAATAGTCTGTTTCTTGAGTCTTTGTGTTGTCATGCATAGAGCTACCGCAGGTAAGGTATTGCTCTTGGGCGCAAATGCCTTAGCCTCTTTGTTAAAGGTGCTTGCCTTTTCCATAGCCCTCTTGTAATCATCCTCATTGTCAGAGAACAATAAGTCAATGGTTGCTAGCACATACATCCAATCATGCTCATCCTCAGGATAGGAATGTATTTGGTTAATGGATCGTAGTTGGGCTTGCTCTATGATTCTCCTTTGAGCATGTCAAAAATGGCATCGAGTTGACTAGTGATGTTTTTGAAGTGTCCATCTCCACTCAAACTGTCTCTTTATTTCCAAATGGTTGCTAGCACATACATCAATCATGCTCATGCTCAGGATAGGAATGTATTTGGTTAATGGATTGTAGTTGGGCTTGCTCTATGATTCTCCTTTGAGCATGTCAAAAATGGCATCGAGCTGACTAGTGATGTTTTTGAAGGTCCATCTCCACTCAAACTGTCTCTTTATTTCTGAAAAACATTAGTCCACTACCCCAATCCTCTATTGCACGGGCACTTTGCATCTAGGGTCTTCCCAATAAGATGTCATAGTCCACACATCACAATCAAGTTCATTGAAGATTGGACTCCTGCTATCCTAATTGGCCAATCCTTTAATACACCAAATGAAAAATCTTTCTACCATTAGCAAGGGTTACATTGAATCTAGCAATTTTGACATGTGGACTTTTCCATGCTTGTAACACTATGTAGCTAATAATGCTCACTAATGCCTCTGTGTCTATAATGCATTTTTGGGTCACATCTCCCAATGCCACAGTGGGTAAGACATCATGCATCTTAGTACCTTCCCAGAACACAATGATCTGTAGTGACCCTGTCACACAAGAGAGGGTGTTACACTTGGAATGTGAGTGTCATTATCTACTTCCCTTATTGTTTCTATTATCTCTTGCATCTCAATCCATGCCTTAAACATACTCCACAACCCTTGGTTTTGCCTTATTAGTTGCCCTAAAGTCAACAACACTTGTGTTGATACAAGAACTGGTAGCAATCTTACATCAACTTTGTTGGTTACATTTCTGTTGGGTGGTTGAGTGTTTATCTCTAGGTTTGGTTGAGGCAAGGTTGGTTCCTCTAGATGGTTGTGAGGTCATTGTCCTTGACTAGTTGCTGGTCGGTCATACATAAGTTGGTGAGGAGGGCAGCTCTACACTACTGGACATGCCATGATTCTCATGTTTTGGTATAGATTTTTTGAGGTGTGATTGAGCTTCCTAGACCCTTTCCCTTACCTTTTCTATGATCTCCATTTGGTATCTCGAGTCAGGGTATTTCCCTATCTTAGCACTTTCCTTCTTCTCAGTTTTTAGAGTTGAGGTTTTGGGTTTTGCATTAGGTACTTGCCTTCCTCTCCTGATGTTATTGTTGTAGCACTAGTGATCTTCAAATTAATCTTCTTTTTTGCTCTTTTCTTCTTCTTCTTTTTCTTGTTCTCTTGCCAATAGAAGAAAATCCACATTGCTAGGTCAAGGTATTGATACCCTAGCCTATTTGACTTGTGACCTAGTCATCAAATTAAGTGGTATGAGTGTGGTGTCATCATCAAGGTTTCAATTCCAAATAACCCTAAGGGCACTAATGGCATGTTTGAGCCACTTGTTGATGCTTTTCTCCTAGAGAAATCTACATATAAGCATGTGATGGCACACTCAAGGCATCACAAATTGGCTTTGTCTTTGTTAGCCTATCCTTCTTAGGACACTAGGAGGAGACGTGTCTAGGATGACCACAATTCCAACACGTCAATGGTTCTTGTGACTACATTCCTCCAAAACCTCATCCTCATCCTTTGCCCAATGTCATCATCAGGATGGGCATGTAGTCCATAAGAACCTTGGCACGAATGGGGTCCTCAAGTGTGGGACATCACCCAGGCTGGTTAGATCCACCTCCCCATTCCACTAGCACGAGCACGATGCACCACACAATAAGGGAGACACTCCCTTTAGGTAGTGCACCACACCTTCTCCTTTCAGGCATTACAAAAGGCGACAAACCACCAACTTCGGAGGCCCCCATCATCCACTTGGCATCCAATTGGCTTCTCCGACAAACATCATTACCAAGCTTCACAAGCACCTGAGTCTACATTTGGCCTTATCCTCCCCCCGAACAATTTTCCAACTGCCTACCATTCCCCAACATTAGCCAGAAGTGACATGGGACTAGCACTCGTCTCAGAGGGGGGTAATGTTAACCCCAGGTTGAGATGGCAGAGGAATGAAGGAAAGAGCGGAAAAAGATGGAAAACAAGCAAAGACATGTAGGCGGCCTCTAAAGCTAACTTGGGGAAAAAAACACAATTTTAAATGAAAGGCGCCTCAAAAAGCTCTAAAAACTCTTGTAAAAGAGTGCCAGGCTCCCTTCTGTGCCAATTGTAAAATATTGGACGAGTGTAGGCTAGAGGTATAAGGCTAGAAGAGGGAATTAGAAAAAGGGACCTTGCCACAATGGTCAATCATGTAAAAAGGGATGGGTGCCCATGGGAATTTAGGGTTTTGTATACAAAGTTCAAAAAGTGAATGAGAGCTCATTCTTTGGTGTGTGGCTAACAAGAGTTCTCTTCTTCTTGCTTGTGTGTGCTCTTCTTCTCTTCTCCTTGCTTGTGTGTGCTCTTAAGAGATGGAGTGTGAGAGTGTGAGGGAGTGAGTGTGTGGGAGTGAGGGATCAAGAGGGTGAAGCTCTTCACCATCTCCTATTCTCTTCTTCTCTTCTCTTCTCTTCTCTTTTCTCGTGCGCATGGCTATGGTGGATGGAGCTTGGAGATGGAGGAGGCTTGAGGATGCTTGAGCTAGCATCTGGGATCGTGGAGCTACCGGCGTGTGCAAGAGAGGAGGCAACTCATTTTAGCATCAAGGTAATCTTACTACACTCGTAGGATGAACGGTGCGTCGGCTAGGTGAGAGATAGCCATTAGAGCTCGCTTGAAATGCTTGAAACAATAAGCGGTTCCTGGGTCTTGGCGATTGAGCGAAAGATTCCACAAAAGGCTCTTTGAGATAGAGGCAAGGAGGAGAGGAGGAACATGGTTTATAGTTCTTCAGAGATGACTAAACTAGATATTATGGTTTCATCTAGTAGGGATTGCCATTTTTCTAAGAACTTAGTGGCAAATCGATCTTCATGCATAGTGGCAGTAGATAGTTTTTTGAACATGGTCATTTGATAAAAAATATTTGTGTGTTCATAGGTATTGTTGAAGAAATCCCAAATGCCTTTTGCAATGGGTATTGTTCTTACTAGTTGTACTTGTCGATCTCCACAATGGACAAGTATTCCATTCTTGCAGCTACATCTCTTTGCATCCAATCTTCCTTGTATGCTCCTTCCTGTTTAGGATAATCTTCCATGCCATTGATAATATTCCATAGGTTCTCTTGAGATAGGTAAGGTTCCATCCTTAGCTTCCATACTTTATAGTTTGCTACCATTGAGTTGTTGACAAACATGGATCTTGAACATAGTTTAGCTATGGAGGCTTGAACTTGTACGCAAGAGACATGAAGAAGATTGATGGCTAGACACAGACTTTCACTCAAGTGAATTAGGTTCCAAGATAAATTAGCTTGGACTCATAAACACAATCTTGAGTGGATAGAGTTACAAACTCTATGTACAAAGCACAATAGTACTTTTTAAAAAAGTGAACAAAGTACATGCTTTTATAGCTTTCCAGCTTGTCCACTATCTGTCAAGATTGTGGGAGAGAAGGAAGGAGTCTCACTTGTAGCTTTCTTGCTTGCACAATGGGGGAATACACACACAGGTGGAGGCTGAAACAGTTTTTCTCTTCTTAGTTGTGTAAGCCAAAAGAACTCTAGTACAAGGAAATAGAAGAACCCTATATATGGGTCTCAAACTAAACTCAACTAACTAAGGTGGCATACTAACTGAGCCACGAACTAGAGTAGATAAGGATAGCTATCATGTAGCTATTATTCATGGGCGGTGTACCAACCGCATCTGCAAACTGACAAGTTGGTGACATAAATGCACAACGGTCACCCTCGCATATCATGAGTGGAGCTCGATATCTCAACACTCCCCCTCGAGCTCAATCCCAATTCCTGCACATCAAGCAGGTCTCTGAACTTGCGCAGCTTCTCTGCGCCCAATGCCTTCGTAAATATATCAGCTACCTGATCCTCTGTGTTGACATAAACTAGATCAATAAGACCTAGTAAAAACCTCTCCCGCACATAGTGATAATGCACCTCAATGTGCTTTGTTCTAGCATGATAGACTGGGTTATTTACCAAGTGTATACTACTCATGTTGTCACAATAAATGACAACTGGCCCATCTGTAGGCTAATGCATATCATAAAGTAGCTTATGCAACCAAGCTACCTCACATGCAGCCATTGCTGCACCCCTGTACTCAGCCTCTGTGCTGGACAAGGCAACTGTAGGCTGTTTCTTGCTGCTCCAAGTGACTGCAGCACTCCCAAAAGAGAACACATATCCATTGGTAGATCGTCTATCAGAAATGCTACCAGCCCAATCAGCATCAGTGTATCCATGCAACTGTATGTGAACCCCAGTCTCATAAAATAGTCCATACTGCAATGTGAACTTCACATACATGAGTTTGCGTCTAGCCGCATCCAAATGCGGTTTTCTTGGAGCCTACATAAATTGACTTACCAATCCAACAACATAGCTCAAATCTGGCCTGGTAATAGTCATATAAATCAAACTTCCTACTATGCATCGGTACATAGTAGGGTCTTCCAGAAGCTCACCTACATCTGCGCTCAGCTTCACATTCTGCTCCAAAGGGACTGAAATAGGCTTATAGCCTGTCATCCCATATTTGGACAGCATGTCCAATCCATACTGCCTCTGCAAGAGCTGTATCCCACTTGGTGATCTAATCACCTCAATGCCCAAGAAATAACGCAGCTCTCCCAAATCCTTCATCTCAAACTTCTGCTTCAATAGCATTTTCACATGGAAGATATCTTCATCACTGTCACCTGTCATAATCAAATCATCAACATAAATGACAAGTAGCATAATACATTTCTCTGTTTTTCTCACATAAAGTGAGAAATTTGCCTTGGAAATCTGAAAGCCAATAGTGACAAGATACTGTCCTATCTTGTCAGACCATGCTCTAGGTGCTTGCTTCAAGCCATACAAGGCTTTCTTCAACCTGCAAACAAACTCAGGATGAACAGCATGCACATAACGTGGTGGCTGCTCCATATAGACCTCTTCTTGCAAATCACCATGCAAGAAGGCATTCTTTACATCCATCTGATGTAAAGACTATCCCTTTGATGCAGCCATAGCAATGATTGCTCTTACGGTTGCCATCCTTGCAACCGGACTGAATGTTTCTTCATATTCAATGCCATATGTTTGTGCATACCCCTTGACTACTAATCTTGCCTTGTATCTGTTCACAGAACCATCTGCATTGTGTTTCACCTTATAAACCCACTTACAGCCAATTGCATTCTTACCTTTAGGCAAAGGTACTAACTCCCATGTAGCATTTGCTTCCAAGGCATCCATTTCTTCATCCATGGCTTTCTCCCATTTTTCTTTTCCCATGGCTTGCTCAAAAGAAGTGGGTTCTGGTTCCTGTATCACTTTGACGATATATGCATAGTGAATGGCTGTAAATCCATCATATTTCAGCCTATCCACAGGATACCTAGCTCTAGTAGACCTACGCAAAGTAGGTTCACTCCCAGATGCTCTCAAAACATCCCTGGTCTTCCTTACTCCAGGTGTAACAATAGAAGGAATACCCAACTCATCATCAATGCTCTGTTCTGAGCCACTGGATTCACCATCCACATAAGAGTGACCTGCATTCACATCAAACATGGGGCTGATCAACCTTCTCTTTTCCTTTTCGTGATACCTGCATACCACTATCTGCATTGCTTTGAGAAGATTCTCCTTATCTCAATCTGCCTGTCCATGGCAAAAAATGTGAACCACTGCTAAGGACGCTCCAGGTCCACTAATGTTTTGTGACTGCTGCTGTGAATTCTGTGCAGCATTACCATTTTGTGCATCTACATCATCAATCACATTTACTAGTTTATACCAGCTACTCATCTCATCAAAAACAACATCTCTGCTCACTGTAAACTTACGAGTAGAAGGGTTATAGCATCTATACCCTTTTTGCTGCAGAGAGTAACCAATAAAGATGCACTTCTCAGCTTTTGGATCCAACTTGGATCTCAACTAATCTGGCACATGTACATAGGCAATGCAACCAAAAATTTTCAAATGAGAAATATCTGGTTTCCTACCAGTATACCTCTCCTCTGAAGTCATCCCATGTATTGCTGCACTGGGAGTCCTGTTCATTATATAGATTGCTGTAGCAGCTACTTCAGTCCAGTAAAAATCTGGCAAGTCTTTTTCATTGAGCATGGCACGAGATACCTCTCCAATATGCCTGTTTTTCCTTTCTGCAATTCCATTTTGTTGTGGGGTATGACTGCATGAATATTGCTGCTTTATGCCATGCTCCTGTAGGAACCTTGCAAACTCATTTGAGAGGTACTCTCCCCCTCCATCTGACCTTAGGCATTTTATTTGCAGGCCTGTTTCTTTTTCAACCATAGCTTTAAGAGTTTTGAAATGCCCAAAAACTTCACTTTTCTTTTTCATAAAATACACCCAAAATTTTCTGCTATAGTCATCAATAAAAGTGACAAAATAATGACAGCCTCCAAGAGATGCAGCTTTAGTAGTCCACACATCAGAGTGGATTAATTCCAATGGCTTCTCACTCTCTTGAACATGTCTAGGAAATGGTTTCCTTGCCTGTTTTCCAAATTGACAGGCTTCACATACCTTATGCATTTCTGCAACCTTGAATTTAGGCAATCCTGCAACAATATTTTGGGCTTGCATTGATTTAAGTCGCTATACATTAACATGACCAATGCGTTTATGCCAGATATCAATATCTGCAACTACACCGGTCCCATGTGCAAACATTGCTGCACTCAATTCAGGCATGTCTGCATCCAACGTAAACATTCTGCCATTCTTCTTTCCTTTTGCTATCAAGCGACCTTTATTTTTCATATCCTCAATAAAGCATCCATGAGGATTAAATCTGACTTGCAAGCCTTGCTCAACCATTTGGCCAACAGAAACCAGATTCTTGGTGATATTCGGGACATGAAATACATCGGACATGTATTTCTTTTTCCCATCCTGCATAGACAAAGGAATTTTTCCAATCTGCACAATAGGATGTGCAGTATCATCACCAGTCTCCACAAATCCTGGTTTTTCTATTTTCCTTGCATCCTCCATCCATTGTGCATGACCTGTCATGTGGTTTGATGCAACTGAGTCAACATACCACACATCGTTGCTTTCTTCTACATTTGTCACAGAATTGTTCATGTGCGCACCATAAACAAATGCTCATTTCTGTCATCACCCTGTCTACTAGAAGATGCATAATTCCCTTGTTGCAATTTCCCATTCATGATATCATTCTGCTTTTTATAGCAGTCTTTAGCCATATGACCCATTTTACCACAGTAGTAGCATTCAACATTGCTGTTTGCATTTTGGCCTCTTTGCCATCCACCACGACCTCTTTGGCTCCCCCTGCCTCTAGAGTTACCTCGTCCTCCTCCATAGGACTGGTTTTCTTGAGTTTGCTGCATATTCTGATTTCTACCACGGTCTCCAAATCGGCCTCCTCTACCTCTGTCTCTACCTCTTCCAGCATTTGAGTAGAAGACAGCTTCTTTTGAAGTTCCTCCTGAAGAAGATGCACCACCATTTCTCTGCTCCTCAGAAATTAGAAGAGCAATCAACTCCTCAAAATCAGGAAATCTTTCACGGACGGAAATGGATGTTCAGAACTGTGCATAATCCTTTCCTAGACCATTCAAGGTCACAGAAACTAAATCATCATCTTCCACTGGCGACCCAATGGAAGCAAGTGTATCTGCAATCTTCTTCACCTTCATGTGGTAGTCGTTGATGCTCATATTTTCTCTTTGCACATTATGCAACTCTTGCTTGAGCTGCATTTTCTTGGCTTGCGTATTTGTGTTATACATTTTTGACAAAGTATCCCATGCCTCCTTTGGCGTACTTGCATCCTGAATATGCAGAATCATAGAGTCTGAAATAATGATAGACAACCAGTACATAACTTTCCTGGCTCTCTCATGCCATGCTTTGAATGCTTGCATTTGCTGTTGATTTGGAACATCAGGAAGAACTGGTTCTTCTTCATTTCCTGCAACAAATTCCCAATATCCTTTTCCCATAAGGAAATTCGTCATTCTAAACTTCCATGCTTGGAAGTTGTTCTTGTCAAGATTTTCAGTTACAATCTGTGAAAGAGAATCAGACGCCGTTACAGAATACTACAAAAAAAAATTTCACTGCAAAGAACACAGCTTTAGCCTCACAAGTGCAAATCTGCAAAACTGACGAAAGTGGTATTTAACCACACAGTCACTTCCTAGTGACGATTTTGCATCAACAAGCAACAAGGATGATTCTGTAACTCCCAATGTCTCTGCGCACAGGCATACAATGCAATTTCTACAGTAACTTTTCACCGACCTGTAGAACAGTGGTTGCACATCATAAAACTGGGCCTTTTCCTGAGTGCGTGCAGAAAACTTCCTCCTCCAAAACAGGCCCCGAAATGGCCTCAAATAAAAAAAACAGGGTCGCCGAGGGCTAAAGCCCACACCCATAGCATATACTACCCTCTTACTTCACTGCGAAGGGCGTCTCAACCTGAGACAATGCACTCTTGCAATTTCCGACTGTGCTACCTACGGAGATCTGCTCCCAAAACAGAAAATGAAAGCAACACTGCTCCTCTTACTAGAACACCGTGGGCTTGGCTTGCTTTCTTGAGTTCCTTACCACGAACAAGGCTCTGATACCATGTCAAGATTGTGGGAGAGAAGGAAGGAGTCTCACTTGTAGCTTTCTTGCTTGCACAATGGGGGAATACACACACAGGTGGAGGCTGAAAACAATTTTTCTCTTCTTAGTTGTGTAAGCCAAAAGAAATCTAGTATAAGGAAATAGAAGAACCCTATATATGGGTCTCAAACCAAACTCAACTAACTAAGGTGGCATACTAACTGAGCCACGAACTAGAGTAGATAAGGATAGCTATCATGTAGCTATTATTCATGGGCGGTGTACCAACCGCATCTGCAACTGACAAGTCGGTGACATAAATGCACAACGGTCATCCTGGCATATCACGAGTGGAGCTCGATATCTCAACACTATCCTCACTATGCATATGGGATTTAGGTCATCTCTTCTTGGAGCATATATCATTTGCTATTTCTCAACACCTCCCTTAAATGATGAGTCCCTACAGTTGTTGGCTTTTGCCCCCCTACATGATAAGATGGCTTGGGAGATTAGCTCATAGGCAGCCTAGTCAAGTTAAAGCTTGAGACTTTACACCTTTGGCAAGGGTTTTTACAAAGAAAATTCACAATGGAAACAAATTCCTTAGAACAATATGTCAGAGTTGTTGATGGTAGCGAAAGCATCTTCTTCTTCTTCTTCATTCATGAATTGAATTTGGTGGTGGTCATTCTACAACTGCTATGCTCTTTTCTTGTGAAAACATTCACTAGCAATATGGCCAGTCTTACCACAATAATGACATGTCATCCCTTTTGTTGTCGGTGTTGAATCCTCGACCTCTTCCTTTGGGTCCAACAGCTCCTTTGGTGTATAAGAGATTTTCCCTATATGATGGGATACCATCTTTTGCATTCTTGTTTTTCTGTTTGTTCTCTTCATCAAGAAGAGAGTGCTCAATATCTTTAAGTGAGAGTTTCGGAACATTACTTAGTGTTGAAACAAGGTTCTCATATGGTTCATGATTAACACTGGCAAGTAGCACTACTATTGCCTCATCCGCATCAATATTCTTTTTAAGAGTCGCTAGTTGAGTTTTAAGGATCTTGAACTTATTGATGTGTATAGTCATAGATGAACTATCTTTTACATCCAACTTATGAAACTGCATAAGTAATTTTATCTTCGAGTTCTTTGCTTGTGCACCAAATATATTGTCAAGTTCTTCCCATGATTTCTTTGCATCATTGGATAGACCTCAGGCAATAATACCTAGAGCTTTGTTGTTCATCTTCTTCTATGTATTTGTTTTAGGTTGGTCTTCTGCATCATCTTCCTCTTTAGCATTGTTACATTTGCATCATCTTCGTCAAAGAGATCCTAGAAGTCTTTTCTCATGAGATGGTACATGGTTTTCTCCTTCTAGGCATGAAATCCTTCATCATTAAACTTTGCTATCTATTCCACTTCAGTTATCTTAAAGGAGGTCTTACCACACAAGGACACTCGGGCAGTGTCTAACCTTTTATAAAGAAATTGAGATTTACAAATGGATTTGATCAATAGGGCTTTAAATCATTACAAGCGATGAGAATGAACTTTTGAGCAGCTGAGGTAAAATTAGTGAATTCATGAGTGAGTTAAATACACAAGTGCCAAGAGACATTGATTGAGTATCAAGAGATACTATTGATGTTGAGTCTCCTTGTTGAGCTAGATGTTGTTGACTTGATTCTTCCAAATCTTCAAAAATCCTCAAAGACTTGTTCTCCTTGTTGATTAATTAGTGGCATTGAGTAGATGAGAGTTTCAAGGGGTCCCTTGAGCCTTCCAACTAGCAAAGATAAGAAAATAAATTGAGAAATGAAGCTTAGTCACTTTTGGCTATGCTGGATTGTGATTAGGGTTCTCAACCCGACAGGTTTTTTTCCTTCTAGCAGCGCAACCTGTTGACAATTTGGGCTAAGATTTGATAGGAATTAGGCTTGCATAGTGAGCTTCAAAATCCCTATGCTCACAGGAAGAATCACGGCATGTGCGCGCAGCAACATTAGTACAAACAGAGTTTGGCCAGTTCAGGTAGCGATGACAAATTCTGACAATGCCAAAGTCAAGGAGGATCAAAGTTCTTGATTAAGGTGCTAGAGAGGAGCACAAGAAGTTAAGGAAGATATGTCTAGAAGGGATCTTGTGGAGATATGGCTTGTAGAGGGAGATCTGAAATCTCTAATGGAGGTAGGTACATCCTGGCTATGGTGGCCAAGAAGAGTGCGTCAGAATGAAGTAGAAGATGAACTCAAACACTTGTCATAAGCTGGAGCTGATGGGCTATGAGAAGCTGGAGAAGCAAGGAGAAGAGCTAAACTGAGCTCACCATGGCTATGATACCATGTTGACAAATATGGATCTTGAACACAGTTTAGCTATGGAGGCTTGAACTTGTAAGCAAGAGATGCGAAGAAGATTGATGACTAGACACAAATTTTCGCTCAAGTGAATTAGGTTCCAAGATAAATTAGCTTGGACTCATAAACATAATCTTGAGTGGATAGAGTTATAGACTCTTAGTACAAATTATAATAGCATTTTTTAAAAAAGTGAACCAAGTATATGCTTTTATAGCTTTCCAGCTTCTCCACTATCCTACTCACTGTGCATATGTTGAGATGACAAGCTCAACATATGCGGACATTGATGATGGACCGCCTGGTTAGATGGGTCCACACGTCTACACTTAGCACATCGGTGGTCATTATGACTCTCACATGGCCACTGACTCATTACTTATTATATTCAGGTTGTTACACCTATTTACAGCTGGCATAGTTATAGTGCCACTCAACTAGTGTAGTCGGTTATGCATTGTTTGACTTAGTAGGCCACTTTCCTCTATGTTGTATCTTATCTATACTTTGTGTACATTGTAAAGTGTGTGGAAGAAGAAGAAAAAATCAACAAGAAAACGTTTTGGCCTCCATCTCTCTTCTTGTCTCTTGAGTAAGCTTCTCCTTGTGCATTCTGTGTGTGTTCGGCGCAGCATCTTGAGCAAGTCCCCCCACCACACAATTCTTGACAGCATATGGGATTTAGGTCATCTCTTCCTAGAGCATACATCATTTGTTATTTCTCAACATGATTTTTTCGATCTTGATGTGTCGGTTATAAGAGGTAATGGCATTGATGAGAGCCATTGGAAGAATGAGAGTAAAGGAGGACTAATAGTTTGTGATTTTGAGGAGAATTTGATAAGCTAGAGAACTAGGACCTAGTGCTCTAATACCATGTAGTGAAAACTAGGAATTGGAGGATTTGTAGATGAAAGGATACTGTGCACAGTAAAAGAAAAGAGATGGAGATAATGTAGAAAATGGAGTGAACTGCAATTGATCATTTCATTGCTAGTAGCTGTATATATACATGGTACATTAAATGAGGTAGGTGAGCTTCTTCTCTAAAAATTTGAGATATTTACAAGGTGGATAACTATGGGATCCTTTTGTTCACATATTTGCCTATCCTTATCTTATCCAAACTTTTATCCTAACAAAAGATACATCTCAATCACATCATTTCATCGATTTCAATCCATCCATAATAGGAAGAGGCATGATGGTCATTGAGACCCTTTTGGATGCTTTGCACTAAGGCACTTCCCAAGCCTATTGCAGTGACTTTGGTGTCCACCCCTTTCCTCATTTGGGATCCACTCTCTACATCACATATAATATTCTTACAGCCTTACTATTGTGTTGTTAATTGTTTCTACCCACCTATCATTGTTTCAATTTTACTATGTTATCATTCCAATTAGGATGTCCTCCGTGAGGCTTTTGGGGATACTTTTTGTGTGAGCATATCTCCATCTCAAGTGAGTTTCCACCACCTTGATACTTTTATCATAAGATTTGCTCTTGTCTTGTGTGCCCAATGCCTCTTCCACAATTTTTCCCTTTAGAGTGATTAGTTGTTCAACTAGTCCTTGTGGCATTTTGACACTTATTGTCCTAGTCCTAGCACTTATCTTATAAGTCTTGATGAATTCCATGCATAATCAATGGCCTATGTCACTTCCTAATAGCCTTGCATATAGGCATAACTCACACTCTCCATTAAGTTGTCTAGTTGTTGATTGCTATCCACCACTCATTATTGAGTTCCTTAGATCAAAGGACTTGGGGATTGAGTCTAAGCCTTTCTTATCTTTTGTTAATGAAGGGGAAATGGAAAGCTCCATTGGTCTCTTTGATGAGTTCATCTTGGCTTGCCATTATTGCAAGATACCAAATTTTGTTTTGTTTGTACATAGTGGCCAAAAGTAATGTATAGAAAATCACCCGTAAAATCATATTTACTTGGTCCAATCAACTAGCAATATGCAATTCTTCTTCTAGTGAGAATTTTTTTAGCAAAGGATATTGGAGAAAGTGATCATTTAAAGGACAAATTTTAGTGGCCATCACTATAAGAGAAGTGGATACTACATTTCGGGGATTGTAGTGGGAAGTATCTATGGATCTCTTTAGTTTAGCATTAGTCAATTAATTGGCTCCCACATGTAGTAAGATCAATGGAAATGGAATATCATCTCTCTCTAAGGGATATAATCCCTCTACCATTTTTGCTAATGTTCACTACTCAAGGAAGATATTGATGTAGAGTTTCTTCAAAGATGAGGGAATTAACCTCATAGCCTTAGAAATGATTTTAGATATGAGTGGGAAGATTTCATCCACAATGTGATAATGATTAGCAAAGATGTATTCTTGTTCCTCTCATGTCATTACCAAAAATTTTGTTTCTAAAAAATTACATTAATATTAGATTTCTCAACACTTGCAAGGATAAATAGAGTATCTTCGATTTCCTTAAGCTAGGGTGTGAGAGTTGTGCCTTGTTCTTTAGACATTTCTTCAGCCATTTCCATAATTGACCATTTGATCAACTTGGGTTTGAGCCTCAGTGGAGGTCCCAGTGGTGGGTAGTGAGTCTGAAGATGTTGTGAACTTTAAGATTAGAATAATTGATTAAGTTTGTTGACTAAGTCTGTGAATCCAGGTTAACTAAAGTTCCATAGGCAAGTTTCTTGGCTAAAAAGAGCATGAGACTTGCACTCAAGACCTAAAACTATGACTGTTCTGACTTCTTTTTCTAATTGGAATTACTAGTATGTAATAGTTGACCTATTGTCCTGGGTTAATATAGTGGTGCATCTTGATCATCATTGGAAGTATTAATTGATGATTTAGCTTCCTTTGGAGAGGTGCAAATTTCTTATAGTTGCTTTTGGCTCTCCATTGGTAGCATGGGTGGAGCCCTTTTAGAAGTCATTCCATTAGATTGAGAAGCACTATGTGGTTATTGTTGTTTTGTGCTCTATTTATGAGTTGGGGTTTAGGTGCATGACACCACCTCCATTTAATTGAAAAACTGGGGGTTTGATGCATACCTTATTTAGAGGGTTTACATGTCTCTTTAGTGCACACAATCATAGGCTTCTTAGCCATTGGTTTTTTAGGAATGGTTTTGTGGGTATGAATTTGGGTTTAACAATAGGCCTTTAGAGGAATATTGGTTTGGATTTGGATTGGATTTCTTGCTCTCAGGTCTTGGTATAGGCTTTGTTGGCATTCAAATTGTAACAAGATCAGATACTAGAATAAGTAATCTTTGATGGTTTGGGTAACTAGATCCATCAATTCCCAACCTAGTAGCTTTATGCACACAATTGAGTTTTGGGAACCTAATACAATGTGAAGCTAACTCTCCATTGATACATATGGAAAAAACCTTTGGGTCTTGTGGTTCTTGTAGGTGGGGCCATCCGCTATTTTTTTGAGGCACACTTGGAAGCATCTGCCTCATCCTTGGTGAGTTTAGGCACCAACCCACTTAGTGTTCAGTTCCTTTTGGTTTGGAAGAGTTAGGCTCACAAGCTTCTTCTTCACTTCTTGCACCTTGAGTAAATTTTTGAGTCCTTGATTACACCCCTTTCTAAAGGTTGAGGTTGATTGTGATTTAGTTTTCTTGCCTTTTGCTTGGGGATACACAAGGTATCATTTACTAAAAGTAGTGATTATCTTAAAGTTGGGAGGCTAAGGTGGAGTCTTTAGGTATCAAAGTCAATGCTATACTTAGCAATCCACTTGAAACTTCTTCCAAGTAGAATATCTTTCCCAACATCTTCTTAATCTAGAAGAACATCAGTGGTATGATTTTAGTTTCCATTGCCATTAGAAACTTACACATTCCCAAGAGTGTATAGTGTCTCCCCATATGGGTTGATTGTTGCACTTGTTCGACAAGCTCAAGTTGTCCAATTTCAGTCCACGTGCAAAATTAAGTAGAATAAATTGTATTTGTCAGTCTTAACGGTGCGACATTATTCAACATTGGTCATTATCTAACAACAGACCCTTTCCCATTGCACACATAAGGTGAACCATTTACAAGAAAATAGACTTGAACTTGCTAAATGACCTAGATCCACGAGACCCTCCAATGTTGTTTCTATGCAATTGCATTTGAAGGAGGTTATGAGGCATCCATGTGTGAAATTATGTAGAAGAAATTGTATTCGTCAGTCTTAATGGTGCAATATTATTCAACATTGGTCATTATCTAACAATTGACCCTTTCCCATTGCACACGTAAGGTGAAACATTTACAAGAAAATAGACTCGAACTTTGCTAAATGACCTAGATCCACGAGACCCTCCAATGTTCTTTCTATGCGATTGCATTTGAAGGAGGTTATGAGGCATCCTAAAATAGATTTTTCCCATAATATTTGAGTAGCAAATTATCTCTTTAGTAATCGAGGATTTCTTGATGAATATGAACTCAAATGCCTCCCATGAGTAGGGTTGGGACCTTATAGCCTTGGCAGTATTCTCGTCTATAGGAGACCTAGATCTAGCCTTTTGTAGCTATGAGCAAACAAGGTGAAGGTGTTATTGAGGAATCTATTGTTGTGATGATGTCTCAATCATATCAATACCCATATTGGCGGGAGTTAATTCCAGGATGGATGACATCTTGTAAGAGGGTTTTAGGCTAGGAGGAAAATGTGGCTATGTGGGTGGAATGGGGCTTTCTTGTGGGCTCTAGCTCATGAATTTTTAGTGGTGGTGCTAGAAGAAACAGTCCCATGGCAATTATCCCTTGTTGCTAGTTCCCATTTAAGAGGGTAATGTATCCATGGAGTTGGGGGCGCCAAAGGAACTTGAAGATACAGGTGGTGCATGGCGCCTCTTCTCAGATTCACAATCTTGTAGGTTGGTTTTTGCTAAAGCCTTGAACTTGGGTGTGTGGTTTGCATTTTTTAATGAGCGTTCATATGGAATGCCTATTGCATTTATGGTAATGAGATCAGGTATTATAGCAGGCATTTTCTTCCTATAGATCAACTTGGGTTTGGCTGTAGAAATTTGGCATAGTGCCTCTTATTTCTTTGACCTTCTTCACGGTTTTGGAAATGGTTGGAATTCCAAGTATGAGTCTTTGTAGGTGATGGTATTACTAAAGCATTTGGGAGGTCTGATTGCTATGGCAATTTTGGTAACCATAATAACCCTATGCTTGTAGCAATGCCTTTGGGATCCATTTGATTTGGGTATAGCCATGATGTTGGTCTTTTTAACTCAAACAATGGTGAGCAATTTTTTGTGCCTATTTAACTCAAGAATTTACCTTTGCACATTTGCATTCAACTTTGGAAATCCACTTTTGACAGGTCGTATTTGGTTTAGCTACAGTGCTCACTAGTTTGTGGTGGCTTGCTTGCACTTGAAGTAACTTGTTGAGTAGTGTTTTAGCCTTCTTCTTAATGATTATGTCTAGTGATGGTGACAATGTTAATGGTGTCACTTACTTTAGGGAAACGTGTGTGTCCTTGCTAAAAATCGTGATGATATTCATGTTCGGTAGTGCAAGGTGAATGCAATGTGTGTGTCATAATCAGCCATGCATTTGTCCTATCATTTGAATGCTCAATCTAACAAGGCCTCTTTCCCAAACCCTTCCACATCAGGCAACATGTAAAAAATAGCGGGAAGACTTTTAGCCTTGATAATTAACATCACTATATTTTTCTAAAAAAGTATAAGGTGTGCCTCCATATGGGTTGACTTTAGTAGTGGTAGGGATTAATTGAGGTTGCTCAATATTGGTCCAATTATTGTATGTTATGATATTGTAATTGCCTCGTCAATTAGAGCGTCAATGGTATGCTCTTTCTTGGCCATGAGTTTGAACCTAAGATAGGTAGGTGGTACAATTTCCTTATCCTTATGGTCAAGCTCTATGATTTTTGCAGCACATACCGCAATCAATCGCAACAACATTGGCGGCTCATGAAATGGGTGGACTGGTGGATAGTCCTTTTTGGTATGGTTGCCATTGAAAAAGGCAGTGCCTCCTCCATCGAGAGTCTAAGCTCCACATTGCTAGTTCTACTAATTTTGCTCACATGGGCTGATACCTCTAAATTTCATCTTTTATTTATGGCCCTTAATGGAGAAGAGCAACACTAGTCACCCTTCTCAAAGTCTCATTGTTTGATGTGCTTGTCAAACTAGGCTTTTCATTTGGCCTTTTTGCTAATCAAGGGCAAGTGCCACCAAGAGCCTCATTTTTTACAATCATTCAAGTGCCATCAAGCAATTGGTCCAAGCTTCTATACCATCCCATTGTTCTTGCACATCTACTCTCAAGCTAGGAACAGAAAATTCAAATGGAATTATGGTGTTAGTTTCACATGCTAATTTAAATGGGGTTTTGTCTTATGAGTCATTCTATATGCCCATAAGCATTTCTCAAAATGTTGGTGGGTTATGACTAGCATGAGTTCCATCTTATCTTGTCGTACATATGTTGGCATTCATTGCAATGTTTTACAAATTTTGTTGCATCGTAGAAGAGGGTGGGCCATTATAATTGAGAATGCAAGATTTTTTGCATAGTTAAAAATTGTCCTCCCATGAGTCCCATGTGTGTTTCTACTAGGACTTCATACATATCATGCTCATCACAGATGCACTTTCTTATCAAGCCATCTTGGCCTAGACAGTATAGTTTCCCAATAATTAGTTGATAGCATTATACCTTGAGAATAAGGCATCAAACTTGAGCCTTCTTGATTAGGCAATTGGCTATTCCTTTTTCTAACACTTCAATGATATTGTTGACCCAATACAGAGCAACATATGCTTTATATAGATATTCATTTTGAGATACTTTGAACATGTATGCATCAAGTAGATAATCCATATTGCCATGTTTGATACGTTCTCCATTAGGCACTCGGGACAAGTGATCAACCATGTAGTGTTGTTTTCCTTTCCTCACAACTACTAAGAATTAAAATTCAAGCAAGAGTAATAACCATCAAGCTATATGTCTAGTAGTATAGGGTTTATGTACTAAGTAAATTAGAGCTTGATAATCAACAAACAAGGTGAATGGCATCACAATAGTGGCAAAACTTCTATAACAAAAAATACCATTGCCAAACCCTCTCTCTTAGTAGTGGGGTAGTTCATTTCTGTGTCGATGAGCTATTGACTAGTGAGTCTCATTGGATAGTTCAAATTGTGTTCTTTACACTAGCATACTAGTACTCCCACAACACAATTTGAGGCATCAATATGCATGTGGGAGGTTACATTCCAATATCAAGCTTGTAGAATTGGAATTGTTGTTAGAGCATTTTTTAGTGCCTCATAGGTGTGCTAGCATTCATTGGTGCTCAACGACAATCAACAATTTGTATAACAGTCTAGCAATTAGCATGTAGTTCAACATTAATCATGGATAGTACCCTTGGTGGCCTGAGAAAGTATTGAACTCCCTTGTAGTTCATTGGTGGTGGTAGGTCAACAATCACCTTGACTTTTGAGTAGTTAGTGGGATGTTGTTTTTTGAAACTACGTGCCCTAAGATATAACAATGCTTTAACTAGAACTTGCACTTTAAGGGTTTTAGGGAGAGAGCATATTGTTAATGATGTTCAAAGACTACTCAATGCTTTTAAAGATGTTCTTTCCTCCACAAACAATTCCAACCATTCCGAAAGCATGTCTTTGAAGATTATGCACATCAATCCATTAGAAGGTGGTAGGGGTGTTAGTCAAACTGAAATGCATGACAATGTATGTAAACACTCTCCACTCTATGGCAAATGTTGCCTTGTGCCTATTGTTTGGATGAACTTGCATTTGAATTTAGTTAGAGAATCTATCTAAGAAGTTGTAAGCCTCCTTTTCTATGACCCTTTCTAGCATATGCTATGTAGATGGCACTATATAGTTGTCCCTTTTTGTTGATACATTGACCTTTTTGTAGTTAATACATACTCTAATCTTAAATTTTTTCAATATAATGACGATTGATGAGACCTAGTCCATGTGCTCAATCTCATAGATGAATCATGCATTTAAGAGCTCTCCTATCTCTTCTTTGACAACATAAGCATGTTTTGGATTTTTCACGTATAATCATTGTTTTGCTAATATTGCAGCTAGCACCATAGGGATGTTACTGGTAACAATGCTAGGGTGGATCTCTTTAAGTTCCTCCAACACATGCTTGAGCTCTTTCGTAAGGTTCATCAGGTTGGTCTCCTTGTCCTCAATTAGGTTGTTATGAGGCCAATGCTTTTTTTCCTCACTAGCCAAATTAGTTTTCTTTACTTTGGTAGGTCACTTTATCAGCTCACTAGTCTGTCCTTGTTGCTCTCAGAAACACCATGATTTGATCTTCTTTCTTGAATTTTATGAAATTTTTGGGGAGATATTAGGGATTTTTTTGCTTCTTAGCTTTCAAATCCTTGGTCGTCAATGTGCATCTACTACCTCAATTGGAAGGTTCCAATCAAGGTGGTTATCTCGAGTATCTAGGTACCTCCCAGGAGCCTCAAAATGCTTTTGAGAAGTGGTTAAATCTTATTAGAATGGGATGAGGCTTCATATGGGTGAAGTTTATGAAATTGTAAAGCTATAGGCATGCTAGAGGGTGATGGGTCCTATCTATGTGGCTAATTACTGGATGCAAAATGCACACTTGAGGTGGATTTGTAGTCAAGGTATCCCTGTCAAGGAGATGAATCTATCACCTTGAGTGAGGTCCTTGGGTGACTTTCCTAAGTCTAAGTTCTCTATGTGGACTATATGTGAGTATGTGTAGGTCACTTTGATAGGTATGGATGCAATCAATGTCAGAGAGAACTCCTTGAACGGTAGTCAAGGAGATGGAACTCCTTGAGTTGGTTGAAGGTTATGGATGGAATCACAAAGGAACTCCTTGAGTGATTTGTGTGAGAAATCAAGGAGATGGGTTTGGATGTAGTCGAGGAGATGGAGCTCCTTGAAGGTAGTCAAGGAGATGGAACTCCTCTGGTGGTGTAGCATGTAATGTGTGGTTAATCTATGTAGTTCAATGGAATAGATCTAGTGTAGGTGAAGATAACTAATGATTAAGGTGTTTAGACCTAAAATCACTCAGGGTGTTACAAGTCAAGATGTTTTGACTAAGAGGAATTCAAGGTGTTCCAATTGAGAAGCTCTCAAGATATTCCAAATCAAGG
Organism: Lygodium microphyllum; assembly: GCF_053477565.2. Lineage (NCBI taxonomy): Eukaryota > Viridiplantae > Streptophyta > Polypodiopsida > Schizaeales > Lygodiaceae > Lygodium > Lygodium microphyllum. The sequence continues at coordinate 24,724,234 of NC_141135.1, forward strand.
TATTTGACCCAAAAGCACTCAAGGTGCTCCCAATCATGGTGTTCCAACCTAAAAGCACTCAAGGTTCTTTGACTCAAGGTGTTCCAACTTGGAAGCACTCAAGGCATTCTAAGTCAAGTCCTACGCATGCATGTTTTGCATGAAATAATCTCTATTGGGCTGGCAATGGTTAGTGGGAACTCTGAAATGAGTGTTAATCAAGCAAGGATTTGTATCTCAAAAGTAGTAGTTGAGGAGATTGGCCATGCAATTGAGCAGATGAAATCTAGCCTTTTGAATGTGCAGAGTTCTATTGGGGTTTAAAGGCTACTTGTGCCTAGCTACCTATATTTACTTATACTTACGGCCTACACACTTGTATACTACATGTGGTAGCTACCCATCATCACTGCCACTTTATTCTTTATTCTTTACATGACAATAGAATAAGGGAGGCATGTCACACATTGTGATTGTTGGAGTTCCCACACATCGGCCACACATCTATTTCTCTCATCTTGCTTGAACCTCCATAGCTCTTTCTTTTGCTCATGCTTCCACTCATGCTCCACCTTTCAATTGGTATCAGAGTGAGTATTCAAGGAGCTTCTTCATTCACATTACATTTAACTTGAGAAGAGAGCTTGCTTGAAGCTTTCATGAGAACCACACCTTGAGGTATGCATTAATCATATTGAGCTCCACTTCATCAAAACTTGTTCTAGCATTGTCCCAGGACCTTCGAAGAGTTGCCTCAAGAATCAACAAGTGACTAGCACTTTAGTAAAACCTTACAAGAGCCCAAGAATATCCCATGATGTTTATGCATGCTTTCTAGGTAGATTGTCTCTAACATACAATAGCTCCGCTCATCCTTCTTTGGCTCTTGGGTGTTGCTCCAACTATTGGGCATTGCTCTCGAAATTGGAGGCTTGGTCTTTAGCTCCATTTGAAGATTATGTAAACAAGGTAGGTTTACTATAATATAGTATGGGCAGTATATATTCAAATTCCTATACCTCATGTAATGCTTATGGGGCAAGTTTGTAACTTGTGGATATTGGTTTGATGCTTGAGAAACCTTCTTAGATTGATTAAATCTCTAATAACTCAAGATTTGAAGGGGTTATTACTGTATAAAATTTTCGATGGCAAGCATTTACAATGGATGCCTTTGTAGTGAATGCCTACATGCTATTTAGGTATGTCACATACTTATGTTCATGCTTGGCATTGTTGTTTATACTAGATATGCTTATATTGAGCTCCACATCTTGGATTTGAGCTTAGTTGGTTGCATTTGGGTAGTGGCTATTGGCTTTAGTGATTTCCATTTGTAGGCTTGAAGACTTATTGAATTCTTATACTCTCATATGTATACATAATGTACTCTTAGCACCCTATGAGCTCTATGCATTGGGCTTCCTTTGCCACTTTGGATAGTATGGATTTCTCTAGTGGGAGTGTTTGGTTATTTTTATGTAGAGTTTGATTCATTTGAGTCAGTGGGAGACTCTCTCATGCTTTACTGGTTTATGCATATATTGCTATTGTGCAGAGGTTTGTGACTATGGGCTACTTTACCTTTGATTTGGACACCTTGTACCACTTGCGGTGGACACATGCTTGGTATCTATATTGATATGCAGTTATTGTTAATGGGTTATTAGTGGTGGATACATGCTTACAATCTATATTGATATGCACCTATATACCTGACACCTTGGATGCTTTGACAATCTTTGATACTTGGTGGTTTATGCTAGTACACTGCTAGTTGCATTGTACATCCTAGTTGCTATTCAAATCTTTCTAGCAGTGGGAGGTTATTCTTTTGCATATTTTCCTATAGCTACATGTTGATTTACTATAGTTGTATGGACACCCATGTTGAAAATTAGTTTTGAGTAGTTTTTTTGAGAGCAAACACATGTATTCAACACTTTACTACTTCTTGCTTATGGACAACAATATATTCTCTTAGTCTTCCTCCTACTACACTCCTTTTGGCTTGATTTTGGGGCTGATTTGTGTTATCACAGCAGCCCGCACTCTATTTGCTTTGGCAAAAATAATGGCAAGTGCTTCAAATGCTTCCAATGATAGTGTTATCTTCAACATAAAGAAGTTGGATGGCAATAACTTCCCATATTGGAAGACCTAGATTTGGTAGGTATTAGTGCAAAGGAAGCAAGTGAAGCCATTGAAATTAGAGGGCATAAAGCTGTATTGACAAACATGGATCTTGAACACAGTTTAGCTATGGAGGCTTGAACTCGTAAACAAGAAAGATTGATGACTAGAGACATACTTTCACTCAAGTGGAATTATAGATTAGCTTGGACTCATAAACACAATCTTAAGTGGATAAAGTTACAAACTCTAAGTACAAAGTACAATAGCATTGCATTAAAAAAGTGAACCAAGTACACGCTTTTATAGCTTTCCAGCTTCTCCACTATCCTCACTGTGCATATGGAATTCATGACATCTTTTCCTAGATCATACATCATTTGTTATTTCTCAACAAGCTCAAACTTGATCATGTAGAGGAATGGGAAGAGCTTGATGAGCTATGTAAGTCTACCATCATTTTGTCATTGTCAAAGTAGGTATAATTCAATGTCATTGAGATTGAGGTTGGTACTTGTGCATTATGGAAAAAGATTTGTGATCTCTATGATAAGTAGAGTTTTGTAATTCAATTATGTTGGATATAAAAACTCATGGACCTTTGCATGAAGGAAGGGACATCTATGTCTTCTCATTTAAAGGAGTTTCATTTCATTTTTATTCAGCTTACTTTGGAGGGTCTTAAGTTCAATGAGAATGTTAAGTCCCTTTTCTTGCTTGTTATACTACCTGAGTCTTAAGATACATCGCACACTACTATGATAGTAAACCCTCCTAAAGGTGGCTTTTAGCTCAATGATATAGAGGGTGCTTTACTTACAAAGAAAGTAAACATGAAGAATGTTGATGCAACCAATACGTCTAAACCACTTACAATGAGAGGCAGACAAGATGGTTATGAGAATGATAGAAATTACATGGCACAACACGGACAAAATCTAAGCAAGGAGTAGAGAGCATAGCAAATATGAGAAGAATAGAGATTGCTTTAATTTCAAACGAATTGATACAAAGATGGCTCTATTTTCCCATGTGCTTCCACTATGGAGCTTAGATGGTGATCTAGACAGATGATAGGTGAAGAGCTTAAGGGTAGCTGGAAGAAATCTGACTGGGTAAAAGATAGACTGATGATGTCTTTATAGGTGTCTTCCTTTTATAGCTTGGGAAGATAGTTAGGTCGGCATGTCCAACCATATTATGAACCTTCCCTACTCGACTAGGAAATATTCCCTTTACAATTGAGTCTGGGGTGTTGCCCCCTCGACCCCCATTTAGGGGGGCCATTGGCCCCCGTGAGATTCCCCCAACCACCAAGGGCTACTTCCATGGTCCTTGGACCCCAAAATAGGGCCCCCTAATAACACCCACACCCCGCAACTCAATACATTCTGCCTCAAGTTGCTATAAGCATAACTACTCTATCTAACCCAATGGCTAGATCCAGAAAGGTCACCTTTTTGCCATCCAATCACATAGACCTCATCCGACATATAGTCAGGACAGTGCTCACACATGGCTTCTCCTAATAATGGGGACCTTGCAATTTAGAGCACCATGGATCATTGGTGGCACGTTACAAGGAGGATGGGACATTGAGCATATCTAACACCTCCTGTCAATGTCCACCCACAAGTAAACTACATTCTTGGCCCAATGCTGAAGCTATGAAGATGAATTTGAAGGAGATCCTTTGTAAGAGCTTTGATGAAGATATCTACTCCATTCTCCTCCATTGTAAACTAGCTCTACTATCCTATCCTTGGTCAAGTCATGCACAAAGTGATACTAGATCTCAATGAATTTGGTGTGTGCATGAAAAATTGGATTTTTTGTAATGGCGATGCAACTCTAATTGTCACATCTTAGCACTATTGGACCTCCATCCTATACTCCCATATGCCATAGGATCCTCCTTCACCATACTACTTCACATGCAACAAAGCATGCTGCCTTGTAACATGCTTCGGTAGTAGAAGGAAATGCCACAGTTGATTGCTTCTTATTGATCTAAGAAAAAATTCCTGAATCTAAAGAGAAAAAATATTTAGAAATTGATTTTCTAGAGTCACTGTCACTGCTCAATCTAAGTCATAGTTTTTGAGAAGAACAATACATGATATCATAGTCAAGATTTCCTATCAAGTATCTAAGCATTCGCATCCCATCTTTCCAACAATGACTTTCTTGGGGTTTGTTTGAGAACCTGCTCAAAACACTGATAGCAAAACTAATATATGGGCTAGTGTTACATAAATAGATTAGATTGCCAACCAACCTCCTATACCTCCCAATGTCTACCATAGTGCTGATATATCCTCAATGGATAACTTCACATTGACCTCCATAGGTGTAGTTATCACCTTACACTCGATCATGCCAAATGCTTTTGAGATCTTCCATGCATACTTCTTTTGAGAGATGAAGATTTTGCTAGGCACTTACGAGACTTCAATCCCCAAACAATAGTGCAACAAGCCCAAGTCTATCATTTCAAACTCAGAGCTCAAAGCCTTTCAAGTCTAATGGATCATATCTTCATAGTCACATGTGATAAGAAGGTCATCCACATATAGGACAATCACTACAGACTTTTCACTATCCTTGTAAACATACAAGTTAGCATTTGAGGCACATCTTTGAAATTCAAACCTAGAAAGAATTTATCTATCCACTGGTACTATGCTTTACGTGCTTGTTTCAATCCATACAATGCCTTCTTTAGCTTAGAAACTTTGTTCTTAGAATGGGGAGCCTCAAATCCTAGTAGTTGAGTCACATACACCTCCTCCTTGAGGCCACTATTCAAGAACGTTGATTTGACATCTGTTTGGTAAAGTGGTCACTTCTTATGAGCAACCACTACAAGTTTTGTGTGAATAGTGATCATTCTAGAGCAATTGGAGTGAAAATCAAATCCTTCAACTTGTGAAAATCCTTGTGCAACTAATCTAGCTTTGTACTTTTCTAAGCTACCATCAGCCTTATCCTTTACCTTCCAGACCCACTTGGTACCAATAATCTTCCTCTTTTCTAGTTGATCCACCAGCTCCCAAGTGTCATTCTTCATTATGCTATCATACTCAGCTTGCATAGTTGCTCTCCATGCTGGATTAGAAAGTGCATCTTTCAAGTCTACTAGCTCCTTTACTTCTCTTATAATCTCATTCATCAAGGCCATATTGGCTATGTGAGTAGAAGCCTTTCTTTGCTCCTCCATTCTTATTGATCTCCTTGGTCTATCTACCTTTTCCTTAGTTGTTGTAGGCATAGGATTGCTATGCGATCATAGAGTTGCTTCACCCATTCTGGTTGGCAATGGCTTTTCCAGTGGCATGATTGGAGGTTGGTGAACTTTGTCCTCATGATCCAAAGATGATGCTTTCTCCTCCTTGAGAGTAGGGACAACTCTTGGGATAGGTCCATAGTGGACTACTTCTTTGATAGATGATAAAGTGGAAGAACTTATATTCTCCTCCTCCATTGTATGTGGCTGCTCCTTGAACACCGCACCATGGCTCGCTATGATCTTCTTTGCCTCTTGGTCATACAATTTGTAAGCCTTTTTATCATCACATAACCCAAGAAGATACATTTTGTGCTTTTTGGATTTACCTTGTTTCTCTTATCCTTTGGAATATGTGCATAACATTCACATCCAAAAGTTCTAAAATGTGAGATATATGGTTTCTTACTAGAATAGGCCTCATGAGGAGTTTTGCCACTAAGAGCGTTTGTGGAACTCCGATTGAGAATGTTGATTGCAGTATTAATAGCTTCTACCCAAAACTGGTTAGGCAATTCCTTGCTCTTAAGCATGCACCTTGCCATTTCCATGATAGTGCAATTTGGACATTCAACTATTCCATTCTGTTGAGGTGTATGAGGGGTCCTTAATTGAAGCTTAATTCCTTTGCTCTTGCAAAAGTCTTCAAACTCCTTTCAATTGAACTTACCACCACCATCTGTTCTAAACTTCTTCACACTTTGCACAGTTTCATTCTCAACAAGTTTTAGCCATTCTTTAAACTTACCAAAAGCTTGAGCCTTATCAAGAAGAAGGAAGTGCACCCACATCTTCCTACTATACTCGTTGATGATCAACATAAAATAAGAAGATCCTTCCAAGCTTTTGTAGGCATTTTATTGCACAAGTCAGCATGCACCAACTCTAGAGGAGCCTTCACTCTATTCTTGCTTTCTTGTGGAAATGCCCTTCTGTGTTGCTTGCCCATCATATAAGCTTCACATGGTTCCTTCATTTCAGTTATTGCAGGTAGGGAAGCAACCATACCTTGCTTATGCATCTCCTTCAACACTGCAAAACCAATGCGACCAAATCTTTCATGCCAAAGTTTGCTTGTGCCCACACCAATGGTGGTTGTAAGAAAACTTAGCTCATATAGGTTATTCTTCCTTTCTCCTTTGTCAACAAATTTGCTAGCATTGTGGTTAATTTCTACACGTATCTTAGAGCCTCACCTCATGGCCTAGATCCGTTATAGAAGCAATTGATAGTAGCAGATTTCTCTTAATTTTTGGAACATACAACACATTTGAAAGATTAGTAGTAGATTTCTCTTAATTTTTGGAACATACAACACATTTGAAAGATTAGTAGCAGATTTCTCTTAATTTTTGGAACATACAACACATTTGAAAGATTCTTGGGTTTACCATTTGCAGTAATAAAGAAAATAGTACATATGCCCTCAGCTGGGTATTTTGTATCATTCCCAACCATCATAGTGATGGATTCTTGTGAAGGTTTCATAGAACTATATGGACCTTTCTTGTTGGTCATGTGATAGGAGGAACCACTATCCAATATCCATGAGTCAATGTTAGATATTTATTGCATCAAGAAATACACTTCTTTAATGGTTGCCATGAATTGCTTCAACTCTACTTTATCCGTATTGGCTGTCTCATTCTCTTTAATCTTCATAGTGCCACAATTTGCAATTGCATATTCTTTATTCTTGCAATAGAAGCAATCTCCTTGAAACTTTTTCTTACCACCCTTCTTCCTTTTGTCACTATTAGTAGAGGAACCACCTTTTCCTTTTGCATTGGTGGAGAATACAATATCTCCATTGCTACTATCTTCTAGGGCTTTAAGCATCAGTTCCTCCTCTATTAGTACTACACAAAATTCCTCAAATGTTAAAGCTTGGGGTGTCACCTAAGTGTTTGGGGTAGTTACCAATCCATCAAACTTTAGTGGATAAATTTGAAGACACCTCCAAGCTAGCTCCTCATCACTAGCCTTTTATATATTGGTACTAGCCATCTAGTCGCCCAGATTCTCGATCCAAGTGATGAATGATTCAATTATCTCTCCTTTAGCAAACTTCTATGCTACTAGTTGATTCTCCAAGTTTTGAATCCTTATTTGATTTTGCCTTTCGTACGGACTTCTCAGTATGTTCCAAGTCTCTGATGCCTTGGTTGTGTATGCAGAATTAAGGTTAAAAAATTGTCAAAATAGCTTATAACTAAGGCACACAATGCATTTGCATTCCTTCATTTCCAAGCTCGTAGAAGATTTGCATTTAGAGGAATCATAACACTCAAATTTTATGAGGGGTATTCTTCACTCCTTAAAGCCTCATGGGCTCTGATACCATGTAGACATTACATGGCATGGTGGACTAAATCTGAGCAAGGAGTAGAGAACACATAGCAAATATAAGAAGAATAGAAACTACTTTAATCTCAAATGAACCAATACAAAGATGACTTTATCCACCCATGCACTTCCATTGTAAAGCTTAGATGGTGATCCAAACAGATGATAGGGGAAGAGCTTAGGGTGGTTGGAAGAACTCTGATAGGGTGAAAGATAGATTGACAATGGCTTTAGAGGGGTCTTAGAGGTATTAGTTATATTTTAATGCTTTCTTGCTATAGTTGAGAACTAGTTTGGGAATAGGCTAAAATACATATGATTTGACAATGGGGGGAATATGATCTAACAAGGGGGGGTGAATATGTCTCTAAGAAATTTGAGTAGTTTTGTGATGAGAGGGGTATTAAGCATTAGTTGACCATCCCATACATCCCACCCAGAATGACATTATAGAGCACATGAATAGGACTATTCAGAAAAGAGTCTGTAGTATCCTTAGTTAGGAAAGCTTACCATAATACTTTTGGACTGAGGTAATTACTATTGCAGTTCATTTGATTAATACATTCCCATGTGATGCTCTTGGTGGTAGATTTGTAGAGGAGGTATGGTCCAATAAACGTCTCTCATATGTGCACTTGCATGTCTTTGGATGTGAGACTTTATGCCATATTCCCAAAGACATACGCAATAAGTTATATTCGAAGTCCATCAAATGTATCTTTCTTGGATATGGTGATGCAGGTGTCATGGGCTATCACCTTTGGGATTTGCAAGCTCATAAGGTTATCTGCAACCATGATGTTGTATCCCATGAGAAAAAGATGCATATGGACCAGAGCGAGTATTTGAGATACATAGGGTGATCTTTCAGGAGGACCTTCATGTTGATAATATAGTGGCCTAGGATCTACCTATTATACAGAATCATGATATTGAATAGAGAGGATAGGTTGCACAAGCTCCATAACCATTCTTGAGATGCTCCACTAGAGCCTCATGTCCTCCTAATTGTTTTGAGCCCACATATGAATTATGTCATGGTGATAGGCCCTTACTTATGAGGAGGCTATTCACAAAGATGATAGTCACTCTTGGGAGAGAGCCATACAATATGAGTATGATTTATTGTAGAAAAATAATATGTGGGATTTGGTTCCTTTGCCCAATGGGAAACATGGATTTCCATGTAAGTGTATATACAAGTTGAAGAGTGCACTTAGTTGCCCTAAGACAATATAAGGCCAGATTGGTTGTTAAGGATTTTAAGCAAGAGAGGGAGTTGATTTTAATGAGATATTCTCTTTTGTTGTGGCCAAGATGACTACCCTAGGCTTGGTATTGGCCATGGTTGCACAGATGAATCTAGACTTGTCCCTCGCACAAATGGATGTGAAAATGGCTTGTCTTCATGGGAACCTACATGAGGACATTAATATGGAGCAACCTAAGGGATTTAAGGAAAAGAGTAGGGAACACTTAGTGTACATGTTGAGGAAGAGTCCTTATGGACTTAAACAGACACCTAAGGAATAGTATCATAAGTTTTATGCCTTCATGCATTCACAAGGTTACTCTCGTAGTGATATGGATCCGTGTATTTACATAAAGAGGCCTAATGGTAGCCTTATCATTTTGGTGTTATATATTGATGATATGTTGATTTCTAAGAGTGCTTATGATGAGTTGGTCACTTTTAAGACTTACCTCAAAAAGAGCTTTGAGATAAAGGACATAGGGCATGCCTCTCACATACTTGGTATGCAAATTATGTGCAATTGCTCTAGGGGCTCCTCTACTTATCACATAAGGAGTACATTCATAAAGTCCTTGAGCGGTTCCATGTGTAGGGTTAAGCCTAGTGTCTTGCTATTACCTTCTCATGTGAAGGTCAACTAGAGAGGTTATCCCCAATTTGATGACGAGAGGACTGATATGGCCAAGATTATGTACGCATTTGTGATGGGTGGCTTGATATAGGCCATGACAGCCTCTAGAATTGACATAGTATTTATAGTGGGCGTTATGGCTCATTATATGGTGACACCTAGCATGTGACATTGGGACACCATGAAGGGTATCATAAGATAAGGTAAGGGCACTAGAGAAATGTGCATTTGTTATTGTGGCTAGGATACTAGAGTTGTGGGTTACACAAACACTGATTACATAGGACATACAGATAGTAGGAAGTCCATCTCTAGCTATACATCTTGAATTTTGTTGGAGGTGTTGTTGGTTGGATGTACAAGGTCCAAAAATGCACTGTCTTTGTTAGGGCTTGAATTGCATTATCCACTCATTACTTTTTTACATTAGTACTTGTATGTGTGTAGGCACATAGAATTAACATATGTAAAGTGACCTTGGATGTCATAAGATTTCACTTAAAAGGATGGTGCATGTTTTGGGCATTATCAATTGTATCTTTTCAAATCTTTTGGTCGTGAAAATGAGAAGATCTTTAGGACAACACTTGGATATGGTCGCTTATGGTTGATTCTATCAAACTGTCTTGGTCTCCTGAAAACTAATGTTGTCTATGTTAAGTTATTCATTCAAGAATAGTCGCAATGATAGTAATCTGATTGATATTTTTTAGGAGAGTGGTGTTTTATGCATGATTATAATATATAATTTATTTTTGCACCTTGGTCCTGAATATTAAATGTTTAGTATAGTTGTAAATCAATTCAAGAAGTTGTCTTCAACAACAATAGGGATATTTTAGGTTGGTTGGTGTTTCCTATGTTTTTGTTGTGGACTTGAGAGACCATAACACTTTGGCAATCTTGCTAATTTCATGGGCATAATTTTCATGATTTAGACATCGAGCCTAGAAGCAATTACCACAAGATTAGGCTATAGAAGTGCAAGATGCTAATGGCATTAAAGATGTGCCAGGTGCCTTTCATGGGTAGCATATATGTCAGAAAATTATGCATATTGGTCAAATCCTATTTTAACAAGGAGCACATTTTGAGAATTAAGGGAAATATTGATAAGACAATAAGAGCAATATGCATTGTGGGATAATAGAGAAGAAGAAAAAGGACTAGGCAAAACAATCCACAAATGCTAGACATGGCTATTAGGATGTGGGTACCTTTGCAGGTATCGCAACAATATACTATTCCCTTGCTATCTCTATAGAGTCTCCTCCAACCCCTCCAACTCCTTCAAGCCTACCAAATGTGTTAGATGATGATGAATCAATATTGTCACCTAAAGATCAAGATACTCCTCCTAAACAAGCATTTGAGATATTGTAGCTTGGGAGGACAGTGCTGTTGCAAAGTGCTATTGTGCAGAGTACAAGGCTTCAATCAAGGAAGTTGCTGAATTTTAATCCCTTACCACCATTGAGAAAGTCTCAAAAGCAAAGTATAATGAATTAAAATAATCCTATCAACTCGAAGGTGAGAGCTTCTAAAATTTTAGGAAGAAGAAGGAAGATCTTGATTGCCATGTGGCTCATCTTGAGACAAAGTGGACAGCAAGTGTATTCAACTAAATATATGGAGATCAAGTTAAGAAGAAAAAATTTGCAACCACCTTGTAGGGAAAGCCATGGACTGGTTTAGTAGTTATGGCATGGCTGGATTTAATACATATGATGCATTAATAAGGAGTACATTTTTAGGTAAGTTCATGAATGATAAAACTCTTGGAGACATCTTAAGAAAGATTAATAAGATCAAGTAGAAGAGGAAGTTTAAGAATTTTCTCAATAGGCTAGATGTTGTAGATGCAACATCAGTAGAGATGAAAAGTACTTATTCTATTAAGGGTCTGAGGGGTCAAATCAAGAACCTAATAGCCCATGTGGAGATTGGTCAGAATGATACATTAGATACAATGATAAGAGCTGCTGTGAGGGTGGAAAGGAGGCTAGGTATCTTTCGATCATAAGGATGATGATTCCTCAGATTTGGATTTTGATTCAAGATAAAAAAATGATAGTGAGGATGAGGATAGTGAGTTAAGTTTAGAATAAAAAATTGACTTTAGTGACTTAATGAAGAGCCTAACAAGAAGAAGCATAGGAAAAAAAAGAAGAATCCGAGTTTAGCAAAGAGCAAGAAGAAGAAGGCAAAGGATAAAACAAAGAAAAAGGCAGAGGAGAGTAAACTCGATAAGAAGATTAAACAAAAGTTGAAAGAATTAGGTCTTTTTGAAACGAAGAGGAAGGAAAAGTACTGTGAAATATGCCAAAGGAATGGCTATGAAACCACGACTTGTTGGTACAATCCCATTCTTAGGATGGCACATCAGATGCTAGTTATGCAGACTAGGCAAAAAGTTGTATAGCTAATTGCAATCAATCAAGTTATCACTAACATAGTGCCTCAAAGACCCTTCAGGGGACCTAGAAGAATGCCGGCAAGATAGCCATGAAGAGATTTCCAAGCACAATAGAAAACTACTCAAATGTGAACATGCCATTATTGTGGAGGTCAAGGACACTTTGTAGGGTCAAAATATGAACTATGGGAAAGGCATAGAACTAAGAGAGGAATTCTAGTAGCAAGGAATTGCAATGACGAAAGACTTGCATGAGCATCTCATCAACACCATCCACTTGCCCTAGTTGCAACAATCCTCATAGAGCTTATACCTAACCAAGATGAGTAAATAAAACTTCCTGAAGGTGTAGATATTGCTAGTTATGGGCAAACTCATCAAGAGAAATTTCAAGAAAAGGCTGAGGCAGTGTCAAGTAACTTCAATGCTATAAGTATTCATATTCAGTGTGAATTTTCTAATTGCATTAGAGTAGAGGATTGTCCTAAAGAAGCTATGGTACTAACTATAGCTAGAAGCCAAGCATGTTTGAAACTTGATCTGGCACAAGAACAAGAGAAATCCAAGAAAGAGGAAACAAAGAAAGTTAGGAAGCTACAAAAAGTGGCAAGAAAAATAATATTTAAGGAGTTTGATGATCAAGAGGACCGAATCTTGATCAAGAGGATCATCATCTTGAAGATAAGAGATCAATAAAGTTTCTGAAAAGAGGTTCAAAAGAGTTATTTTAGGATCTAAAAAAAGGTGCTCTTTGCAACCTTGGAGAAAATCTTGGACTTGATACTAGGGTTCAAGGAAAAGTTACTCTCCTGATGATTCAACAAAAGCAACAATAAATTCTTGAAGACGAATCATTTCAAGATCAGTTAGTTACTGAATGTCAGACAATAATAGCCACCCAAAAGGAAGTTGTGGATTATCAGGTTCCCGCTATTCAAGCTGAGGATGCAGGAAAGAAGCATGATGATGTCCTATTGTATGGAGTCTCAAGAGTCAACATACTTTTTGAATAGACATATTTAGCAAACAAGTAAGAGGAATTGCTACTAGCCCCATTTAAGGCTAGGATAGTGGACTAGAGGAGGTTATAGTCATTAGATATCCTTAGTAATCAACAAATAAAAGTGGTTGAGGGTAAGTTTTGTTGTGCTAAGGATGTCAGAAATTGGGGATTCTTATAATATGCTCTCATGCAGCTCATGGTTTAAATTGGAAAAATTGAGGCAAGAATGAAAAAATGATTATGTATGTATCCCTAGAAGACTCAAGGAGATAAGATTATCAACATTCAATAAGGTAATCTTGAAGAGTACTTCTGGACTTGTGGTAGCTCAGACTATCAACCTTGTAGATGAAGTGGAAGATGATGAGGAGAACTTTTCTTGCAAGCAAATCCTTATGTGGTTCTAGTGTTTGAGATATATGTTAGTATTATTCAGGAGTATCCCACAAGTGATGGAAGTACAAATCTCAAATGGAAAATTGTTCAACCTATAGACCAAAATTAGTCATGACAGCATTCAGATAGCCTTCTTGAAGATTTGGAGTAGTTTAAATTCTAGGAGAGGTTAAGGAATGAGGAGTATAAAGTGATTCAAGACTCAAGAACTAGTCATCTTGAAGTTGGGACTGAAAGAGAAATCTAAAAATTAGCAGACTATAGAATCTTAGGGTATGCATAGCTTTGATGTGCTAGAAGAGGAAGGATAGAAAGCCATTATTCAGGTTTAGTAGAGCTATGATTACACTATGAGAAGATCTATAGAGTCGTAGAGGATGAACTATAGGAGGTCAACCTAAACGTGGAAGGAGAGAGTAAACCCATCAAAATGAGCATCTATGTTGAGGAGACTTTCAAGAAGGATCTTATAAAATTATGTCAAGAGTTTGGGGTTTGATCTAGCACAAGGTCAACTTGAAGAAGGATGGTAAGCCAATTATTCAAAAGAAGTATAGGATGAATCCAAATAATGCTGAGTAGGTGAAGGAAGAGATTGAAAAGTTGATGAGAGTTGGCTTTATCAAGCCTATTAATGAAGTGACATGGCTATCTCCCATTGTGGTGGTACCTAAGAAGAATGAGAATATCAGCATGTGTGTGGATTCTAGGGATGCAAAGTTGGATTTTGCTTTATGGGATTTTAGGACTACGTACAAGGTTACAACATGACTTACACCTTTCACGTTGGTATATGGATTAGAGGTTGTGGTGCCTATGGAGTTTGTGGTTCCAAGCTTGAGAATTGCTATTGGGATCCTAAAAGGTCAGTGTAACATAGGATGGAATAGCTCCTAAAGCTAGAAGAGGACACGGTGTTAGGTGCCTATGTATCATGACAACTAAGGAGACAAGCACGGGTGAATAGGCACATTAAAAGGAAAAATTTTGAAGAGAGGGATTGGGTTGTGGTCTACAATTCAAGACTTGAAAAATTTCCAAGAAAATTGAAACTTTGGTATGCTTGACCATTTATCATTTGGAAGAAGAACCTTGGACAATATACATTTTTGCTAAAGGATCCAAAAGGCAATGCATTAAAACCTACAATGAATGGTTTTAGGCTTAAAATGTTAGTTCAACCTTATCATATTCCCATTAATCTTATTATTTCCACTTGGAAAAACCAATTAGTCTAAGGATAGTTATTTGTGTGAAGAGTCACATACTCATGAGCATGATTTGACATTTGGCACAAAAGGGGGAAGACTTGGAGTTCTCCATTCAACTGAAGCTTGAAACTAGTCATTTTTCTTTCTCACCCTTGCCACTCCAGGATATCGACCTGCTACAGCTTCCATGACACACATTATTGCTCGTCAACACGCAAGTTGTTGGTCTTCAAATGTGCTCGGGATGAGGATGATGATGCTAAATATGGTGATGATGACAAACTTGGGTAGACCAAAGAGGAGGAGGTAACTCTTAATCTTGATACTATTCTTTCTAGCCTGAGTGCTATTAATACTCCATTTGTCGATTCTACCCTTGTTCTTGATGTCAATGAGGATGTACACCGAATGTGGCTAGAAAAATTTGAGATGTGTGCTTATGCTCAATTTCCATGGGATAGTTGTTCTTCAAATATTCATGCATCACTAGAATTGGACATATTACGGATAACAAATGGCTGAATTGTAGGCAGAATGGAATTGACTATTGAAGTGGTTATGTCTTTGCTCTTTCATTAAATGCCAATCCAACATTGTGGCGATATTTTGAAGAGCAGATGAATCATGCTTTCGATGATCCCACAGGTTCGAGGAATGTTTATGTGCTAAAAAAGCTTGATGCAGTTTGCAAATTGCAATTGTGTTGGTTCATGGAGTGGTTTATGATGTTTATTAAGAATGATAGTAGTGCACGGGAGACATATGGAATTATCTACAATGTTGAACATGTTTGGATGCCAAATTGGGTTGTATTGATGTATGAGAGGCTTATGGTTGAAATCAAGGTTTCTAAGTCCAAGAAGGTGTTTCATAAGTCCAGAATGGGATGTCTTCTTGTTGCCTTGTATGAGCATACCAAGACTATGTATCTGGATTTGACTCCAGAATACTTGCTGAAATTGAATCCAAACACTTTGTCAGATGATGTTGATGATGCATATGTTCTATTTGATGGTGATAAGGACAAATAAGCTATTTACAGGGATTTGGTGCATGTTGGCTATGAGAACTATGCTAAATAGGTTGCTTTTGAATTTGTCAAAAGAAATAATAGTGATGTTTGTCTTGATGATGCAATGGATGCAATGAAACAAGGCAATGTGGACATACATAAAGTTGAAGGTCAAATGTATTCTAAAAAGAAGGAAAAAAATTGGAAATATTTGGCTACGGAGTATGCATATGCCAAAAGATAAGCATCATGATGTTTCTCGATTCTAAACTTCATGCAAAGGATCAATTTGTTGATAAGCATGTGGATGTTCATGGGGTTAATGTTCCATGTACTTCTATGCATTCTATGATTGATGGTTTGACAGTTACTAGTGTTACTGATGCAATTGATGTTAAGTAATGGGCTATTTGTAACAATTTGACAAGGATAATATTCAGACTATGGCAATGATGAAAAATTTGCAGGCTCAGCTCCATACTCAGCAATAGAAATATGAAAATTTGGTTAAGCAATTACAGGAAAAGTAGGTTGAATGTGATGCATTGGAATCAAAGCACGTTGATAAGATAGAAAAGATGCAATAGGTGATTGATAAGGGCAAAATGTCTATTGCTTTGTTCGAGAGATGGACCCATGAACTAAGGAGTAAATGTGTGGCGGAAATGGAGAGTTTTATGGAAATGTATGTCACATTACAAGTTGAGCATAAACTCTTGTGAGAGAGGTTTTAGCCTTTACAAGAGGTGGAAAAGCAAATTCTACAAAACCTACAGGTTGATATGGATGCATCGGTAGTGCTGAAATCTAAATTTTAGGATATTAGAAATGCATGGAAAATGGTTGTTGAGAAATTTGGTGGTGTTATATCTAGACCATATACCATGCTTAAGGATTTTTTTATTTCAATAAAAAATGACTCATTATTGCAAGACAAGCGAGCAATGGCTCATAATGTGTAGAGACTAAATGCTTGGACTTGACAACAAAATTGGAGAATGCCTTAGAAGCAACAAGGCAAAGTGATGACTTTGTGGCTTCCTTGTCACAACAAAAAGACTTTAAGTTTGTTGACAAGGATGATGTACTTCAAGAGGTGCTTCATGAAGTAAATGAAGACTTCAAAGTCATGAATCATGATTTTGTTGTAGTGCTTGGTGATGATTAGTCAATGAGATGTCTTCATACAGGGATATCATACCTTATGTCCCTAGATTCACTTTTTAGCTTTTGTTGCCATTGTACTTTTTGTTTTCATTCATGGCAGTTCTTAGCTTCATTTCATTGACACTTAGGGCCAGTTATGCAACAGCACAAGAGGGCTTTGAGTATCCTAGAGGGGCTCTACTCACCGCTACTTAGTGTGGCTTGCCATGAGGTGTAATGCCTCTGGAAAGGTATAACTGTGTTCTTTGCACACATCCACTTATTACTTTTCTAACTTAGTACTTGTATGTGTGTAGGCCCCTAGAATTAGCATATACAAAGTGACCTTGGATGCCATATGATTTCACTTGAAATGATAGTGCCTATTTTGGGCATTATAAGTTGTATCTTTTCAAGTCTTTTGGTTGTGAAAATGAGAAGATATTCAAGATAGTGGCTAGATATGGTCGCTTATGCTTGATACTATCAATCTATCTTGGTCTCCTGAAAACTAATGATGTATATGTCAAGTCATTCATTCAGGAATGGTCATGATGATAGTAATCTGACCGATATATTAGGAGAGAGTGGTGTTTTATGGATGATTATAATATGTACTTTATGTTTGTATCTTGGTCCTAAATATTAATTGTTTAATATGGCTATAAATGGATTCAAGAAGTTGTTTGCAGCAATAGGGATATTTCAAGCAAGTTGGTGTTTCCTGTGTTTCTATTGTGGTCTTGAGAGGCCATAATAGCCTTTTCTACTATTTAGGCTAAGTACATTGCAACTACTAGGGCTTGCAAGGATGCCCTATGGTTAGGCCATTAGGTAGTAGACCTTGGTATGACTACAACTCCTACTTGCATTCAGACTCTATAAGTTCCATTAGTTAGCACATAATCAAGTCTTTCATATGTGAAAACCAAGAGAAATGAGGTCTATTATTACTTCATTAGGGAGGTGGTTGAGAACAAGTAGATAGACCTTCTTAAGATCTCAGCTGATGAGAATCCCACAAATCTACTCATTATAAGCCTCCATGTGGAACGTTATGTCTTTCTTAGGAAGATGATGGGCCTATGATGAGATGATGTCTATTTCTCATCTTGTTGTACTTATATGTACACATTGTGCTTTATCACTTTTTTTTCTTATTTTTTCCACATCTAGTTATATTCACCTTTAGATGGGGGGTCATTGGGGGTTAAAGGCCTCTGTGACTAGCTACCTACATTTACTTGTGCTTACCACCCACAAACCTATATACTATAGGTAACAACCACTTGTCACTATAAATTTATTTTTTATTCATTACATGACAATAAAATAAGGAAGGTAGGTCACACATTGTGATTGTTGGAGTTTCCACACATCGATCTCTCTTCTTACTTGAACCTCAATGGCCCTTGCTTCTCTTTTACTTCTACTTGTGCTTCCACTCTTGCTCAACCTTTCAAATTCTAGACTTAGACAAAGTAGGGTGTTTAATAATGTCACTAAATTGATAGCTTATTATGCTTTCTCTATTTAATAAATTCATGTCAATAAATTAATGACTCACTTTTCTTTAAGTGTTGATGATGATCTAACATGGCCATAAGACCATTTAGAGACCAGTATTCCTAGTGCATCACTTAATGGGATGATTAGAGTACTGTGATGGGGATATCTGGTACAAGCAGTACAAGTTATGAAGGGAGAAAGAAGTGTCTTCCAAGTGTAAGAGTGTACACAAGAACCAAGGAGTTACACATAAATGAAGATGGATTGAGTTCTAAGAAGAGGAAGTGCATTAGCATTGTATATATGTATTTATGTGTGCATCCAGGGACGCATGGGAATGTTTACTTGTGTATAATGAGAATTGCATTCATTTAAGGTCATCGTCTCCCTTACAAGTCAAAGTTTAAGGTCTTTTCTTTCATTAAGAAAGATGAGAGAGAGATTTCTCTCACTAAGAAAGACGAGAGACGTGATCCTCTAGAAGTGAGGAGAGAAGTGATTTTCTCTTTCTAAGGTCTAAAATGACACAAGATTTTGTGTGGGATTCAATCTTAAGGTTGAGGCCCAAGGCAATCTAATGAACTCTCCTCATCTATGACTCAAGATGGTTGCATGGACCACAAGTTAAGAGTACAGTTTAAAAAACTGGTTTTTTGGAAAATCCATTTTTAAAATATCTCGCAATAGAAAAATGATCTCTAAAAACGGGCTGTGCGGGTTATCGGAAACAATGAGATCTATAACTTTCGTGTTGGATGTTTTTTCATCCAAACAACGCACAAAGAGATATCTCAAAATTAGTGCTACAGAGTGGAGCAACCACATCTTGCATGAAGATCAACTCAACTCTCTCTCCAAGAAGAGAAGCTTTTGAAAGCCTATAAACGAGGAGGCTCTCCTTGGGTGTAAGGGAGAGGTGAAGAAGCATCACTTTGCATGTATCCAAGAGGAGAAGAGAAGGTGTAAGTGCTACGGAAGCTTGCTGAAATCAAGTGTTGTGGAAGCTCTACTAAAATCAAGTTCCAAGAGGAGAAGAGAAGGTGCAAGTGTTGTGGAAGCTCTGCTAAAATCAAATGACAAGAGGAGAGCCCTACACATATTGTGTAGGAGAGAAGGAGACTCAAGAAGAATCAAAGGGTGCCAACTTCCAAGTTGTGCAAGTATTAGCCGGTTGTATACCGTGCAAGGAACTGTGATCTTGTTTCCAAGATCTACAAGTAAGAACTAGCTTATGTGTAATTCGAGTCCCTAGTGTGTTGCCAATTTCTCTACCTCTCTCTCTACATCTTTATTTTCTCTCATCTATTCTCCCTCTGTGCCAACATAATATTTGCCATATATATTTTAAGTATATAAAAAAGTCGAGCGTGTATCTTGGATTCTATAACAGTGGTATCAGAGTAGGTCTTTTTGCTTTTCACAAAGTAAAGGCGATCCTTGCAAGAAGAAGGTAAAGATGGCAACTAATGAAGCACCTACAAGCGAGAAATTACAGGCTCAATTGACAGAGTATCGTAGCTTGTTGGAGATTCCTGAAGTACATCAATTGATTGACAACTTAAGGGCAAGGAAAGAAGGTACTTATGAAGGACCGAATGCTTCAAAAGATGGTGATACTGGAGGAAACACCATTGCACCAATTGATGGTGAAGATGTAAAGCATCGAATTGTTGAGAAGCTTCCTAGAAGAAAGAAGGATTCTCGGGTCAAGAAGAGTAAAAATACCTCACCTCGAGTGAGGTGGATAAGGAGGGAGTAATCTTCCTCAGCAACCAGCTAGTCCCCTGATTACTCAAGTCCCTCCTTCTCCTCATCATCTTCTAGTTTCTACTCTCTTGGTTCTAAGTCTTGTGCAATTTGCAAACGGACAAAGAGGGATCGTAAGAGGAGCAAGCTTAAGAAGACTAAGACTTTCAAGTCTGGGGATAAGGACATAAAGTTTGACTCTTACTCTAGTAAGAGAGATCCTGCTAAGGCGTTACCCTTTATCATGCAATTTGAAGTTTCTTTTTCTGATGGTAATTTCTTAGAAAAGTCCAAGCTAAGGCATGTAGGCATGCATTTGAAAGACACCGCTAGAAATTGGTGGTTGACTCTTATTTTGGAGGGAAGGAAACCTACGACTTTGAAAAAGTTCAAGAATAAGTTTTATGCTGAGTTCTTGCATCTTGATTGAAAGGAGAGAAGGATCGAAGCTTGCACATGAGAGTTATGGTGGGAGAGCAAGAGCAAGAAAGAGAGAGACAAGAAATGGAAACTCCAACAGCCACAATTTTTCGGGCCTTTGTTTATTCAAACTATCACTAAAAGAATAAAGAATAAGTGATTGTGACGAGCACCCACCACCTGCAATGTGCAGTGGCGGGTACTGTCAGTACAGTAATACATGGGCAGCTAGGCGGAAGTGCCTTTACCCCTAACACCCAACAACCTCCCACTTAAAGGCAAATTAGCCCCAATGAGAGAGAGAAAAAAGAAAAGACAGTAAAACATGTACACATGTACATTAGGATGAGGAAAAAGATGTCATCTCATCCAATTCCCATCAATCTCTTAAGGAAGGCAAAGCGCTCAGTAGTGAGGCTCTTCGTGAGTAAGTCTGCAAGATTCTGTTCAGTCGGAATCTTGACAAGGTCAGTAGACCTATCCTCAACGACATCATGAATGAAGTGATACCTCACCTCAATATGTTTCTTCTTTGCATGGAAGATCAGCTTGGCCAACTAAATGGCACTCATAGAATCTGAATGTAGTGTAGGCATAGCATCTGTCATACCAAGGTCTGTAATCAAATGGCCTAACCAGATAGCCTCTTTGCAATCCTCTATGGCTGCAATATACTTGGCCTCTATATTAGAAAGGACCGTACACTTCTACGCCCTCAACATCCAAGAGATAGCCCCTCTAGCATAAGTGAACACATTGCCAGAAGTGGACTTCCTACTATCTGCATGTCTTGCATAATGAGAGTAAGTGTACCCCATGCTCCTGTATCCTAGCTGCCATAACAAAGACACATATCTGCTATGTCTTTCAAGTACCTCATGATATCCTTCATGGCATCCCAATGTTTTTTGCTAGGTGTAGCCATATAATGTGCCACAATCCCAACTGCAAAAGCAATATCTGGACGGGTGGCTATCATGGCATACATAAGACTGCCCACGGCTGATGCATAGGGAATCTTGGCCATCTCGGCCCTCTGCTCATCTGTCTGTGGACAATCGACCTGTGAAACCTTCACATGAGAAGGGAATGGACAGCCAATAGGCTTAACATCCTGCATGCGAAAGCGCTCAAGGACTTTATGTACGTACTCCCTCTGTGACAGATAGAGGAGTCCTTGAGATCTATCACGCGTGATGTGCATACCAAGTATATGAGAGGCCTCTCCTAGATCTTTCATTTCAAATCTCTTCTTGAGCTGAGCCTTAAGAGCATCGAGCTCCTCATGAGCTATCCCTGCTAAAAGCATGTCATCCACATAGAGTACCAAAATTAGTAAAGAACCATCACAGGCTTTCTTCGAGTACAAGCACGGATCCATAGCACTGCGGTTGTAGCCCTGTGACTGCATGAATGCATCAAACTTATGGTACCATTCCCTAGGTGTCTGCTTTAAGCCATATAGACTCTTCTTTAGCTTGCACACTAGGTGTTCCCTGCAAGTGTTTGTAAAGCCCTTAGGCTGCTCCATGTAAATCTCATCATGCAAGTCCTCATGTAGAAAAGCTGTCTTGACATCCATCTGGTACAAGTCCAGGTCAAGCTATGCAACCAAGGCCAAGACTAACCATAGGGTGGTCATCTTGACCCTAAGAGAAAAGACTTCATCAAAGTCAACACCATGCTCCTACTTAAAACCCTTAGCAACCAATCGAGCCTTGTATGCCGGCTTGGGGTGTCCAGGGATACTTTTCACCTTGTACATCCACTTGAATGGCAAAGCCTTCTTACCTTGAGGCAAGGAAACCAAATCCCAAGTCTGATTCTTATGCAATGAGTTAAGCTCAGACTGCATATCCCTCTCCCAAGAGTGACAATCACCTCAGTGCATAGCCTCATCATAAGTGAGAGACTCTCCTCCATCTGTAACCAGTACATAATCCATAGAGGGCGCAAAATGGTCAGGAGGTCATCTATCTCTAGTAGAATGCCTCAACGCAGGCTCTGCTACCTGACCGACATCTTGTCTAACATCTGGGCCATGAGCATTAGGTGATACTGCATGCTGTCTAGCTCAGGCTGAATGGGAGTAGGTGGCTCCTCCTAAAAGATAACTTTGCGTATCTCAACCACTTTCTCAAGCTACATGTGCATTTTGTCCTCATGAAAGATGACATCATGGATGCGGATCACTTTTCGCGCATGCGGATCCCATAGATAGTAACCTATCTCTCTTGCATCTCCATAGCCAATTGACACTCTTAGGATCCAGCTTATTGTGTTTGTCCTTGGGCGCATGGCAGAATGCCTCACATCCAAAGACATGCAAATGATCATAAGAGGGGGGTTTTCTTGCCCATACTTCCTCTGCAACCTGAAAGTCAATGCCACTGCTAGGCGACCTGTTAATGAGATGCACTGCAGTAGTAACTGCCTCAGCCCAAAAGTGCTGCAGTAAGCCAGCTTGGCTAAGCATGCTACGGACCCTTTCCTAAATGGTCCTATTCATGAGTTTAGCCATACCATTCTGGGGTGGGATGTAAGGGGCGGTCAACTAACGCTTAATACCCCGTTCATCACAAAAATGCTCAAAAGCATGTGATACATACTCACCCCCATTATCTGATCTTAGGCATTTGAGCCCTTTCCTAGACTGGTTCTCTGCCAATGCAACCCAACGCTAAAATGTGTCTAAGACATCAGATTTTCTCTTTATTGGATAAGCCCAAACCTTACGTGAGTAATCATCTATGAAAGTAACAAAGTACTTTGCCCCACCAAGTGGCTGACAAAGCATGGGCCCACATACATCTGAGTGCAAAAGAGCCAAGGGCTCACCCATGCGTTTCTTACCAGACTTTTTATACGTATTTCTAGTCTTCCTTCCATACAAACAATAATCACAAGAATCAAAATGCGAAGAGTTAAAAGGCGGAAGATACTACAAAGTATGGAGCATTTTCATTCCTTTAAGAGACATATGTTCCAAACGAGCATGCCAAAGGGATACATGGGGAATAGAACCCACAGACAAAACATGATATAAGTGGCCCCAGATACAAGTAAGGGATAGAGGTTGCTAGACTTGGGACCTCTTGCAAGTACAAGCCTGCCACGAGTAATCTTCCATGCAGAGTCTCCAAAAGACACAAAATACCTTGCATCATCAAGCTGTCCAGCTGACATAAGGTTGCGAGTCAACGCAGGTACATGGCACACATCATGCAAAACAAAAGAACTGCTAGAAGGAAACTACAGTCGAACATCTCCAATGCCCACAATGTCAAGAGACCTATCATCACCAAGTTGCACAAAACCAGACATGGTACGACAAGTATGAAACCAATCTCGACAGGGTGTCATATGAAAGGACGCACCCGAATCCAAGAGCCAGTACTACGCATACATAGAATTATCTCAGAAGTTCGTAAGGCATCGCATGAAGAAGCTACAAGTATGTAATCATCATATGAATCAGTGGCTTGTATGACATTAGCCTCTTCTATCTTCACACTCGACTTTGCAGGCACAATACTGCCCTCAGAAGACTTTTCCTGCACTTTTTCTTTTCCATTTTTCTTGCACTTATCATCGTGCATTTTATGGCACTGTGGCCTAATATGTTATGCTTTCCCACAATAATGACAAGTAAGATCAAACTTCCGTCCATGGGACTTACTGCGACCACGTGACTTGGGCATGGACTTTTGAGAGTCCCTGCCCTTATGATCATTATCACGCCTGCCATTTCTACCACCTCTAACGGTCAATGCATCTAAAGAGAGGGAAGCATCATTGTTTCTCTTGTTGATTTTCTCAGTCAATAAAGTACTCTCAACATCTTTGATTTTCAGCCCATCGAGCTTGTTCGTGCATATGGCACTACGGAATACATTCCATGATTCAGGAAGGGTGCCAAGTAGAAATAACGGGTGTAAGTTATTGTTGAACTCAATACCCTGTGACAACAGATTCTTCATGATAGCATGAAACTGACTGAAATGAGATGATAGGGATGACCCCTCCTTCATGCGAAGGTCCATTAACTGCTTAGCCAATACATCTGTGACACAGAACTCTATTGTGCATAAAGCTCCTAAATTTTCTCCCATAAGTTCCATGCACTCTGACTCTCATCTTCAACAACATTATGATGGACCTCTTCTGAGAGTGACAAAATAATGGTAGACTTGCATAGCTCATCAACTTCCATCCAAACATCATCATCCATATCCTCAGGTTTGACACCTTTGAAACGCAAGGATTTAATCTACAATTTTTGCACCAAAACCTGCCATATTTGGGACTTCCAATACCCATAGTTGGTACCATCCAACTTGGCAATGTTAAAGAGAGCTGTATCTTTCAAATGACTAGCCATACTGTCCCAAATCAAAGAAAAAAAGGTAAAATTGCAGGTTGTTGTAATTAGCAAAAAATGCACTAAAACTATTGTTAAAACTAGCTGAAAGGGTGGATTTCACCAAGAAAAGCACCTCTCCACCAAATATGATCAAGATAACATCAAATAGTAAGCATTATCCTCATAGAAGTGCTCAAAATCTGCAAATTTCAGCTTGTTGTAATAAATGATAGATTTTAGTAAATGAGAGCTAACTATGCCAGAAGTGGATCCCAAGTCAATCATATACTGCCAAGACCATAACCAGCATCATGCGAGCATAACATAGGCATATGACAGTCGATAAGCATGAATTCAACACCCAAACATGTCGAAATATCTGCCAGTGAGCAGGCACACCCCCCAGTCAACGGAGCAAAGTGTGCCTGCCACTACCAAGACTTGACACAAGTAGGTGTTAGCTCACAAGGAAAGGGACCCAAGTCAAAGAGTCAGCTCATAAGCATCAGAAGGAACCAAGACATATGAACCGTGCATCATCCCAAAGGGTAAGAAATCCCAAATAGTCTCAAAAGCTCAAATAGCATAGACCGCCTGCTCAATGTTTGTCAAGCATCCAAAGATTCTCCCACTGGCTCAAAATCCGTAAATATCAAGTAACAAAGCTTGAACAAAGCATGTATAAGCACCAATGATAAGTGTCCAAGATCAAGCATCAATGATATATCCCAAACATGTAGGTAGTAGAGCATCCATATGTAGGATCCATAGACATCATGTACATCCCAAATGTAACTCTAGCAAGCCAATTAATAGCCCAAGTAAGCTTCGAGAATCCAAATTCAATCCAAGACAAAGCTCCAGTAGCAAAAGGCTCCAAACAATGGAGCTAGCACGCATAGGTGGCATAACCCGTAATGGTGATCAAGGCGGTCAAGCATAGACCAAAGCATGCCATCTTGCATCAAAGACAAAGCATCCAAATGCTTTCCAAAGCTGAGCTCAAGCTCAATCAATGATCTGGAGTGTAAGACAAGCTCAAAGTCAGTCCCCAAATGTCAATACATCACTATGTATGCCCGAAACATAGCCCAAATAGCATAGGCATAACCAAGCATGAGTTAAATAGCTTCAGCCCACTGTATTATAGAGTGATTCACTGTGAAAAACTAAACATTTCAGCATCAAAATCAGCTCCAAAATGGTAGCAAATCAATAAGCATGCATCCTCGAATAAATAGGCATCAATCGAGACCAACCGGGCATCAAATACCAATGTCGGGCAAGCATAAACATCAAATGTCACTGTAGTACTGTTATAAACTACCTGTGGACTATTATGATATTCCCAAAATAGTGCCAAATCAGTCCTGAATCAATGTCAGTGCTCAAACCTTCAATGCCAAGCATCAAAGCATGTTCATATGCCCGAAATGGAGCCTTTGCAAGTGCCCAATGCCTGGGAAGCTGGAGATGAGGAAGACCAAACTATAGCTGCTAGAAATAGGCTGAAAAACTAGTGCAACCTAATCTGGGGTTATTGCAATGCCATGTGTCCTAAATGGCAAGTGTGGGGGGTAGGGTAGGCACCAATGAAGCCTAGGAAGAGGCCTCAAAAAGCCACCACGAAGGGGGAGCAAGATATGAGCTCCATGAACCTTGGATATGGCTGCCCTGTTGCCTTCACCCTATGGACTGAATAAAACCTAGTAAAGAATGAAGCAATACCTTTGTGTGAATGCCCTGAGGGTGTCTCAATAGGCTGGGAGGAAGCTCGGGAAGCCAAGGAGGGACGGGAGCTAAAGGGAGTCAGCTATGGCTACCGGGATGGAGACCCAATGCGAGTAGGGAGTCGATGGGAAGCTGAGAATGCCACAACCCAAGCTTAAGAGTTGGGAAGTTGTGCTCTAATGCCATTTGAAAGGAGAGAAGGATCGAAGCTTGCACGCGAGAGCTATGGCGGGAGAGCAAGAGCAAGAAAGAGAAAGAATAAATGGGAACTCCAACAACCACAATGTGTGGCCGGGCCTTCCTTTATTTAAACTGTCACTAAAAGAATAAAGAATAAGTGACTATGATGGGTGCCCACCACCTGCAATGTGCAGTGGCAGGTGCTGTCAGTGTAGTAATACACGGGCAGCTAGGCGGAGGTGCCTTTACCCCCAACACCCAACATTGATTTTGAGAATGATGTTAAGAAGGAGTGGGATTGGCTAGGCTAGAAAGAGCATGAAAAGATCACTAGTTATGTGGACAAGTTTTGGTCTACTCTTCTCAAGGTTACTCCTTTCATGGAGATTAACGATGAAGAGAAGAAAAGGAAGTTTGAAGATGGCCTACTCCCTCATTCACACAAAACCATGAAGGTGTATCCACATGAAGCCTTATCTCGCATGATGGAGTCTACCATCATAGCTGAAAGTTTGCATACACCTGGTACATCTTGAAAGTTGGAGATGAGTTCTTATAGAGCTAGACAAGAGCAGCTCTATGATCTACCAAGAGACAAGACTAATCGAAGAAGACCTACCTTTATCCATGACCAATATTCAAAGCCAGAGGGTAACAAGAAGAATAGCAAATATCTCTCACCCTCTGAGATGCAAAAGCACAAAGAGGAAGGAAGGTACTTTCTTTGTGGTGAGTTAGGGCATATGAAGTCTGATTGTCCTCACAAAAGGAAGGAAGCAAATGTGGTTAAAGATCCTCCTTCACCATCCTCAAATTTTGTTCAAGATGTGCAAGCTAACACTCATTCAAATGAGAAGAAAAGACAACTCTTAAAGGGTTGGGGGACACTCAACAATCAACGAGTTTTGATACTCTTTGATCCATGGTCCACAGATAATTTTGTGTCATCAGATACTGTTGAAAGGCTACAAATTCCACCGGATCGATTGGGAACAATTGGATCAGGTTTGGCATTTGAAGGACTTACAACCAATTCTACTCCTATTCAAGTCACCAGATATGGATAACACCTAAAGATGTTCATAAGACAGCTTTTCATATGACATTTGGACTATACAAGTTCTTAGTCATGCCATTTGGTTTGACTGATGCACCCACCACATTCAATCGAATGATGGAGAGAATTTTCAGACCTCACTCAAAGTTCACAAGTGTCTTCTTTGATGACATTCTAATATTTTCACAGTCTGAAGAAGAGCATAGAAAACATTTATCTATTGTTTTTCAAGAGCTTCGCAAGCATAAACTACAGGTCAATGCTAAGAAGAGTGAATTTTTCCTTTCGAAAATTCATTACTTAGGCCATATTGTTTCTCACAATTTGGTGAGAATGGATCCTGAGAAGATTCAAGACATTGTGAATGGCCTACACCTACTTCTATACATGAAGCTAGAAGTTTCTTGGGCCTATGTTCATACTATAGGAGGTTCATATGAGGTTTTTCGTATGTTGCATCTCCTCTACATGACCTTACTAAGAAGAACGCCTTTTTGCTAGGGATCAATGCATCTACAAGCCTTTGAAAGAATTAAGTTTCTTGTGACTCAAGAACCAGTTCTCATAGTTCTGGATCTTCAAATACCTTTTGAAGCTCACTACGATGCTTTTGGGGATTGCATTGGAGCTGTGCTTAACCAAGAGCATCATGTAGTAGCATTTGAGAGCCAACACCTCAAGGACCATGAGCTACATGCTCTAGTATATGAGAAAGAGATTATGGCAGTGGTACATGCTCTTCAAGTATGGAAACACTATTTACTTGGTGCAGATTTTGTTATTAAAACAGATCACTAAAGTCTAAGATACTTCCTCACTCAGAAGAAGCTCTCAGAGAAACAGATGCGTTGGGCAAATTTCTTATCTATGTTTCATTTTCAAATCCTTCACACATCTGGAACTAAGAATGTGGTAGCAGATGCGTTGGGCAAATTTCTTATCTATGTTTCATTTTTAAATCCTTCACACATATGGAACTAAGAATGTGGTAGCAGATGCTCTATCAGGACGACCTCGAGTGAATGCAATCCTAACTATTTACCATAACGAGTTCATGGATTTACCCAAAATGTATGCAACTAATTCCGACTTCTCAACCATATGGGATCAGATTAACTCAGGTCAATCGATTACACCTTACTCGATTCGAGATAGTTATTTGTATCATCATCAAGCAATTTGTGTAGCATTACCATTGCAAACAAGGTAATGGATGAAGCACATGCATCTCCATATGCTGGACATAGGGGTATTCTACCCACTACTCAAGCATCGGAAAGATATTTCTTTTGGCCCACTCTTAGAGCCGGCATTGAAAGATATGTCCGCGAGTGCAAGATATGCCAAAAAGTAAAGTATGATAGGCATAAACCACCTGGTCTACGAAAGCCATTACCTATTCCCAATGAGCCTTGGGAAAGTATAGCCATGGACTTTATCATGGAGCTTTCTCACACACAAGCAGGCAATGATGCAATTTGGACTATCATTGATAGATTCAGTAAGCAAGCTCACTTTATATCTGTGCGAAAGACAATCAAAGCCAATCATATGGCTAAGCTATTCATTGCTCATATTTTCAAGCATCATGGCATACCTAAGTCCATTATAAATGATTGAGATCCCTGCATGACCAGTCTCTTTTGGCAAGCTCTCTTCAAGAACCTCGTGACAAAGTTAAAGTTTTCATCCTCTTATCATCCTCAAATGGATGGGCAGAGTGAAAGTGTTAATTCTACATTTTTGGACCTTTTGAAATCCTATATTTCTAATAATAAAAGAGAATGGAAAAATTATTTGCCTTTAGTAGAGTTTGCATACAATAATACGGTGCACTCTAGTACTGGTAAGGCACCCTTTGAGATCATCTATGGCAAGCCTCATTTACCACCCATTCTTCTTATGAAGGATAAGATCTTTGCAGCATATGAGTTTGTTAGAGACATTGATACAACTTTCACTCAAGTAAAAGTTGCTATCCAAAGGACACAAGAGAAGCATAAACGCGAAGCAGATAAGCATCGTTGTAAGTTAGATCTCAAGTTGGGACAGTATGTTCTTCTTAAGTTTGAGAAGGCTCGCTTGAAAAAGCAGAAATGTCAAAAGGGTAAAGTGATTAAGCTTTCTAATCGCTGTTATGGCCCTTTCAAGATCACAAATAAGATAAACGATGTGACTTTTTGTTTGGATCTACCAAGTCATTGGAACATTCATAATGCTTTCCATATAATTTTGTTGTGTCCCAACATTGGAGAGCCTCCAATGGAAACAATCAAGGAAGATTTACCTGACATAGAAGAAATAGAAGAGTTCCTTGTGCCTGAAAGAATTTTACACCATCAGGACAATACTCTAAGGTTAGGTAAGGTATTACGGAAGTATCTGGTTAAGTTTAAGAATTATCCCCCATTGGACGCTCAGTTTATGACTAAGAGAGAACTACAAGACTTTCCAGATCTTCTCAAGGACTATGTATCCCCTCTACAATTGAGGTCAATTGTTTAGAAGCCAGAGGGATGTCACTAAATTTATTGCTTATTACACATTCTCTATTTAATAAATTCATGTCAATAAATTAATGACTCGTTTTTCTTTAAGTGTTGATGATGATCTAATATGGCCATGAGATCATTTAGAGACCATTATTCCTAGTGCATCACTTAATGGGGTGATCAGAGCACTGTGACGGGGATATCTGGTACATGTAGTACAAGTTATGAAGGGAGAAAGAAGTGCATGCCAAGTGTAAGAGTGTACACAAGAACCAAGAAGTTACACATAAATGAAGATGGACTGAGTTCTAAGAAGAGGAAGTGCATTAGCATTGTGTATATGTATTTATGTGTGCATCCATGGACGCCATGGAATGTTTACTTGTGTGTAATGAGCATTGCATTCATTTGGGGTTATCCTTTCCCCTACAAGTCAAGGTTTAAGATCTTTTCTTTCATTAAGAAAGATGAGAGAGGGAATTCTCTCACTAAGAAAGATGAGAGACGTGATCCTCTAGAAGTGAGGAGAGAAGTGATTTTCTCTTTCTAAGGTCTAAAATGACACAAGCTTTTGTGTGGAATTCAATCTTAAGGTTGAGGCCCAAGGCAATCTAATGAACTATCCTCATCTATGACTCAAGGTGGTTGCATGGACCACAAGTTAAGAGTACAGTTTAAAAAGATGTTTTTTTGGAAAATCTGTTTTTAAAATATCTCGCAATAGAAAAACGATCTCTAAAAACGGGCTGCCAAGGTTATCGGAAACATCGAGATCTACAACTTTCGTGTTGAACGGTTTTTCATCCAAACAACACGCAAAGAGATATCTCAAAATTGTGCTGCAGAGTGGAACAACCACATCTTGCATGAAGATCAACTCAACTCTCTCTCCAAGAAAAGAAGCTCTTGAAAGCCTATAAAAGAGAAGGCTCTCCTTGGGTGTAAGGGAGTGGTGAAGGAAGCATCACTTTGCATGTATCCAAGAGGAGAAGAGAAGGTGCAAGTGATACGAAAGCCTTGCTGAAATCAAGTGCTGCGGAAGCTCTACTGAAATCAAGTTCCAAGAGGAGAAGAGAAGGTGCAAGTGCTGCGGAAGCTTTGTTGAAATCATGTGCCAAGAGGAGAGCCCTACACATATTGTGTAGGAGAGAAGGAGACTCAAGAAGGATCAAAAGGTGCCAACTTCCAAGTTGTGCAAGTGTTAGCTGGTTGTATACCGTGCAAGGAACAGTGATCTTGTTTCCAAGATCTACAAGTAAGAACTGGCTTATGTGTAATGAAGGAGCTTGCTCCTTGTCAATAATATAACTCCACAAGGGGGGGGGGGGGGGGGGGGGGGGGGGGGGGGGGGGAATTGGCCCATCTTCTAGTCCCTAGTGTGTTGCCAATTTCTCTACCTCTCTCTCTACATCTTTCTTTTCTCTCATCTATTCTCCCTCTATGCCAACATAATATTAGCCATATATATTTTAAGTATATAAGAAAGCCGAGCGTGTATCTCGGATTTTATAATAGATAACTAGAGTGTATTGTAGGGATAGTTAGAGATACACAGGAAACCCAAGTAGTAGTTAGTTTTAGGCAAAGTTGCAATAGTTGAGGAGATGCAATTGAAGAGATGTAATCAAGGAGATATAGACAACACCTTTTGGATTGATGCAAATACAACATTTGTAGACCATTTATGCCAAGGTGCTTCCAAGTGTTTGTCAAAGTGCGATCAGTGGTTGTAGGCCATGCTATGATGCAAAAATAAATATTCAATTATAAAAAAGCATGCAATTTGAGGTGTTGCAAGAACAATCAATGAGATGTAGTTGGAGACTTTTCTACAATTGGGAAAACAATGTTTTGTGCCTATATGACCTAGTGCTTGCAAATGACCTCTACCATGGAGACCAAAGTGTTTCAAGTACTATGGATGCAAAAACAATATATTTTAGCCCAAAAGCTAGTAGTTAAGGAGATGGGAGATGCACTAGAGAAGATGATGGGAAATATGCTCTTGTAAGGTCCCTTCAAATGTTGGCTAGTCCAATGCAATGCTTGATGCCTCTAGTAGCAAGAGCAATACTTTTTAAGTGCAAAAGACTTTGAAATGCAAGATTTCAAGTCACAAACCAACAAGCAAGGAGATGCCACAAGTATTTGAGGAGATCAAATGAGCAGTTTCCATGTTGGTTCAATCATGCAACAAACATTCAAAAAGCAATCATGCAAATAATCAATCACTCTACTACATGATGCAAACATCATATTTGCCAATTTCTCTATCCCAAACAAGATCAAGAACCATAGAAAATATATCAAGAAAAATGCTTAGAATACCAAGGTTCTATAAGTACCAATTCAAGCTCTACAAGAAAGATATGCATGAAAGTACTAGAATCCATATAAGTGTGCAACATAATATATTAGTGAAGCCAAAATCACACTGGATTGAAAATGGTTTTTATTTTTTGGTTTTTATGGTTTGCTTCAAGAAAATGAGAAGACAAAAACTCCTAATTTACTCCACTTCTTACTCAATGTCCAAGAAGCCGATTGCACACACTGACTTGGCCTTTCTACTTAGCTATGTGTGTCTTAGAAGGAGCATTTATTTGGAGAGCAAGAGGCTTAATCCTTTTAGCTAGCTCAATTTCCACATCCACTAGTATGGGTTTTCCTAATCTAACCATTTATGTTTTAGATTAGCCATGCCTTCTCTGGTCGACGGGTCAAGCTCAATCCTTTGAAGTAATCATAGTCTCCTGTTTCTACGCATGGTGAGAGCATGACTTCTTTCATATAGGGAATTCCACCCTCAGTCTCAATAATGGGACAAAAAATGTTAGGCTCATAGAGAGCTAAAAAATGTGGGGCTTTGGATGGACACTTATTCTTTCATGTACTTCTTGTATGCTTGAGATACACCTATATATGAGTTAGTCAATTGTACTCTAGCTCCAATCCACCAAATCACTAAGCCCCTCTCTCTTTCAATCCCATGAAGGTAAAGAAATAAGGAAGGAATCAAAGTTTGTAGTAGACTTACATACTACTCATCTTCTCATTGTAGTCCATCATTAAGGGAGTGTAGATAGCCTCACGATTCAGATATATGCTCCATGAACACCAACATCTTGATCCATTGTTTCACACCAGTTCAAGTCACCAAGAGGATATAGACAAGCAAAAGAGGAGAAAAGGCTCCTACTTCACACTCCCTCACTCTTTCACTCTCTCGAAACCTCTCAAATGGATATAGATGCCATGAAATGCCCACATGTTGTAGAAGAGGGGAGGAAGGGAAGGAGATGAATGAAATGCAAGAGAGAGAGCTTCACTATCAAAGCCCCTCACACGCACGCACGCACACACACACACACACACACACACACACACACTCTCTCTCTCTCTCTCTCTCTCTCTCTCTCTCTCTCTCTCTCTCTCTCTCTCTCTCTCTCTCTCTCAAACTATCAGTGGAAGCAAAAGGAAGAGAAGAAAGCTTGAACTCACAAAACACACATACACAAGAATGAGAGCCTCTATTCATTTTACACATTATACACATTATAATAGGGTTTCCCTAGCCTCAACCCTCGGTCTCTTTTCTAGGCCTATTCACTTCATTTTAGATACCTATGACTCATTCATGGATGGACTTGCATGCGGATCTTCATCTCATTTGTGTGGCCTTTTGCATCTACATGCATGTGCAATGAATAGAAACATGAAATGCAAAATGTGAATGTTGGAGATTTTACAATTCACATGGGAGTGTGCCTTTTCTCACTTTTATTTTCAAATATATGATATCGATTTAAAATAATTACTAGTTGTGAGATTTTAATTCTTGCTACCTACGACCTTTCTAGTGCTTGTGCGATGTCTTTAAAATCCTCCAAAAATATCCATTTGGATGTTTGTCACTCCATTTGTGTGTAATTAGTCTTGCATCCTTCTCCTGGTGAGTTGAGTGGTCCTCCTTGACTTAGTTAACCAAGTTCCGATTGCATTGACTAGACATTCACTTCTTTTTATAAATTCTTACAAATGTTTGCCCCTTTTGTAGCATTCTTTGTTTGGGGGGCTAACACATTTTAGAAATCCTCAATATTACTTCATCTATAATCTTTGCAAGAAGGTCTTATAGAGACCTTGCTATTATAAGACTCTAAGGGGTAAGCCCACTTTGTGAGCATTGGTAGTTACAAAGCTGAAAAACCATCAAAAGCTATTATCCATTTGGCTACAAGTGTATGGATACCATTTAAAGGTCGCAAAGAAGAGTACACCTAGTTCTTGGATTTAGCTTAGCCACACACCACATGACCTTTCACAAAGAATAGTTGGTGGACTTCAAAGAGATGTCTTCTCCACTAAATGTGGCCATGTTGGGGCACAACGACATTCTAAAAGCAAAAGGGTGTGGAGCCATCCAAGTTGAGCTTCCTTCTATTCATATCATCACAAATGTACACAAGGTTCATTATGTTCCTAAACTCAATAAAAATCTTTTGAGGATGAGGGAACTCACCTCCCAAGATTCTCTTTCAACCCACTTCTTCAAAGATCATTATATTCTGTAAGTACTCTCGCCATTAGTTAAACTCTTGTGTCCTAAACTCGATAGATTGTATATACTAAGTCACTTTATTCTTAAACACTCACCTAATGCTTTTGCTAATCTCACATCCATCTTCATCCAACTCATGTTAAGAGTTTCTTCTTTCGAACTTTAGGTTAGGTCATGCCTCTCAACATGTTCCTCTAGAACTTACATGTAGAAAGATTGTCACTATCATGAAGAAAAGACCTTATATGTAGGAAAGTGAAACTTTGTTAAACAATATTATCAAAATTACTCCCTCAAACTAAACCCTTCATCAAGAATAAGGCAAAATTACGACAATATATATTTTCTTGGACCATTTTCCATTTTCCATAATTACGTGAAGAGGTGGCAAATGTACTACTATCGGGCCCTATGAGATTTGGAGAAGTATGACATTGCTGATCCCTTGGAACTTTGCTCATCATTGCATGGAAGTTCCCTCTCCCTTTGTTTCCTTTGTTTGAAATCATGAAGAACATTCACAACAATCTCTTTTGTTCAATAACAACCTCTTTATATATAGAATAGACACATCGTGCCTAGTTGTTTGAATAACAATGGTATGCATTTGTTGCAGCCTTGTTTTTTGCTCAAGTGATCCACTATTACTAACGAGGAGGCATTGCCTATGTGCATAAAACACATGAAAAACAATCATACATACCCCATATATACATTTTATACCTAATAAATAATATCTACTCCACCTCCCTTCAAATGCCCCCTCCTTTACACTCATGGATCCCTTAGAATTTTGCTTTTAAATGTGGGGAAAAAGAAAAGAGTGGGCTGATTGTAATTGGTAAGGTTTGGGAAAAGGGAGACTTGCTTTGCTTCATCTTAGAGTTTGCTAAACTTTGAAAAAAGCGTTCTTAGAATATATTGAGAAGGAAAATGGCCTCTTCCAGATACACAAATTAGTTTAAGGTAAGGGGTGAGCGTTGGTAACACACAAAAATGATCCCCTCAATATAGCAATATTGGCATACATTGTAGACATTTTGTTATGGATGCCTTTGCTTGCTTGCTTGCTTGATGCAAGGGTTGAAGAAAGGTTTTGGATTGGTTCTACAATAATAGCAGAAAATCAATGTGAAGAACAACCCATGATGTGAGGGTCAATAGGAGAGCGACTTGGAGAGGTTGCCCTCTTTGGCTTCATATAGCGAACCAGAGTGTCTGGGTGAAAGCATAGGGGTGGTTCTTCCTTGCAAGAGAAGTGAGAAACGCTAGGTCAAGTGGGAGAAGCGTTCAAATGATACAACTCCACCTTAGTGGATGAAGCTTTCAACAACGCTTGAGACGAGTCTTGAAGAGGTCCAAGCCTCGAGCCGGTTGACGGTTGACGGTTGACGAGGTCTACTTCCAAGCCTAAGACCGAGTTCGTTGACCGTTGACGCGGATTATCGCCACTTTGGTTACCTTATTCTTCTTAAAGCGCCTGAGAGAGAGAGACCCACAGGAGATAGCAGCTTGGTTGCCTTCTTCTTCTTAAAGCGCCTCTGAGAGAGAGAGACCCACAGAAGATAGCAGCCGCACGGGCACACAGTTTCACCCATCTCTCTCTCTCTCTCTCTCTCTCTCTCTCTCCCTCGCACGCACGCACGCACACCCACACACACGCACACACAAATCCTCAGTCCATCAATGTCGTCCGACGGATCATCACCTCACAGTAGCAGTAGTGGTAGTGGTCGTACTGCTGCCGCTTCATCTTCTTCCTCCTCTTCTTCTAGAACTAATTCTGACGTGAGTCGCCATGACGGATACCTCCATCGCCCGCGACCCCATCCTTCTTGTACCATTCCTTCTCACAAGCGCGGTAGCGTCATCCGCAGACTTCTCCTCTGCCAGTTCGTCACCTGCAGCACTTGCGGCGACCCCGCATGATTGATTGCTTGATATTCCCCACCTCCGCCAGCTCTCTCCGTCGGCATCAGCAGCGTTTGCAGCTCTCCGCTCGGTCTATTCGAATCGTCAGTCTGCCATGTACAATGTTCAGTCAAGCTCTCCCTCGTTTATAGGCACATGAAGCTTTTCTTTTCTTCTTTAGGGTTTCTTTTCTTCTTTAGGGTTGGGTCTTAGATATTCAATGGCATCAAACAATCTTGTCCATACAATGCTTGAAATGGAGTCATTTGAATACTCAGGTGTTACGATGCATTGTAGGATTTTTTCTTAGAAGCTCATAAAGTCTTGTAAGTTTGGTAACAAAGAGAAATCTTAAAGCTCTCCTAGTCTTTTGAGCTCCACGAGCCCCGTGCTACATCCTTGCTTGGATGTTAAGCTCCGTGTAAAACGAGGATGTGTGAACCACTCCCCTTTCTCCCCCTCCCAACACATGCACACGAAACACATTCCTTTTACTAATTCTACCTTAGAAATTTGAAACTTGCTTCTTGCAATAGACAAATAGCACATTTATATCAATCCCGTGCAAGCACACATGTCAAGGTGTTTGCATAACATAGATGCGCCCTCTCTATCAAATCGTCACATGAAATGCACATTGGCTCACTATTTCCTTGTAAACAATAAGTGAAGCATCAACATTTTATATATATCATTCACATACACAAACAAAAGCCAAAAATGACTAATTTATGACTTTAGGATTATCAAAGAATTTAAATAACTAACCATGTGCTTTGGCTAAGCATATGTGTATACTAATACATATAAGGAAGGTCCTTCTAGAAGAAACATGCAACTCTCTAGAATTGTTGAAAGGCAGTATAAAAACATCTAATGCAAGTGGATATTTATGGTGCATAACTACCAATGCAACCATTATGATAGACTATTAGTAGTACATCCTCTTGTATGATCATTAGCAATCCCTCCCTTCATCCCTCTTTTATATGTGCCTGTGTGTGTGCATGTGTGTGCAGCAATGTGCATGTGTATGTTAATGTGCATAGTGGCATCTAACACATGTTTTGAGCTCCAATTACTATATCATAGCTTGCTAAACTGCTTGTTTACAACCTAGCCATAAATATTTGGCATCTCTATCGTTCATATCCCAAATAGATGAATAATACATGGGATTAAAAAGTGTTACACATACATATTTGTATGCTTGTGAGGATGTTGGGAATTGTGTGTGCGTGTGTGTGTGATATATATATATATATATATAATTTAATAAATAAAAGCAAAGAAATGGGAAAAATAAAAAAAAAGGATAATTAAAGAAGGTTTGGAATGCATCCAATGCATGCCATGTAGGCTCAAGTGTTGTTGTCAATTTTGGTAGATTCAAAAATAAGAAGTACCTATATAGATATGAAATGAGTAAATTTATATACGGAAGTTAAGAAGTGGCACATTCACTATTTCTCTTTACATTGCAATCTAGGTGACTTTTGATAATAAATAGCAAAGAAGCTTGGCTTATGGAAATATTTGAAAATAAGGAATGATTGTTTTCATGAAATATAGCTAAATTTTGCACTTTGGACCTCATTTATAGCCAAATTTACAAACTTCTACCCAAAATAAATACTTTAATTAGTAGAGAGGAAATTTACAAGAGCAACTTCTCATATATATGTATATATATATATATATATATATATATAGAGAGAGAGAGAGAGAGAGAGGGGTCACATGATATCATTAATAATGCAATTGCACAATGTTGTTGCATATAAATGAGTCATTTAGAAAATGACATAATTGGTTACTTTGAAAGCACATGGTCAACTGTAAAATAAAGTGTCAAAATGAATAGTAGAAGCTAGTAAATAGATTGCTTGAGCCATTGAAGCAAGCTAGTCCAACATGACCATTGAAGTTATAGCTTTGGAGGCATAACAATAGCTTTGCTTCACTCATTAAAATTCATGGGCAAAGTATGTATGTGTTATACCTAGCTTCATTGGGTGTTTCCTCACTTGTTTCAATGCATAGAGGCATAAAGTATATAATCTTATCATTCAAGCAATAGACTTATGATGGTTGACATGTGAAGAAAGCTCACCCTTTTTAATAGGAAGGAGTTTCTAGACTAATGCAAAGTCAAACTTGCGCATTTCGAGGGGATTTCAAATTTTGTACCTATAAAAGCATCAATTTTAGGTGTCACAATAGAGCTCCATTTAGAGTGAGACTAACCTTAGATGGTTGAGAAGGCCACACCTAGCTTGATGTTTTGAAACAGAAAGGAGCTCAATAAGGACAATACTTAAACCATTACATTTGTGCATTAATGCTCAATCCCAAATTTGGAAGAAGATATATTCTGTATCTGTGTGTGTGTGTGCGCATGTGCACACACACATGTGTAAATATTTGCATCAATTCTTTATATGTACACATAAATTAAATCTTCACAAATTCACTATATCTTAATTTTTACTATCTCATACATTCAAATCCTAAATAAAAAACTCATTATCTACAAATATGTCACGAATAAAACACATCCATTTCCTATTCAAAATGTCTAGAGATGTTTAACAAGGTGATTTACTATATATGAAATATATCTCAAAGATTGAAGGCATGGATTCTATTTTCACAATGCATCTTCTATATGCACATATAATTTGTTCTTTTGAGATTCATGAGCCAACACTAAGCATGAACTTGGATAGCTTCATCCAACCTATACAGTGGAGGAACTGTGCATTCTCATAGTTTCACAATCATTCTTCAGGCAAGTATTGACAAGCATTTTGAAGTATTTGATTTTGATCATGAAAATTTCAACTTCGATTGATTGGATTGGATTTGGATGTGAATTATCACGAGTGCTCAATCAGTGCTTTGTCACTTTGTTCATTAGCAATGCATCTTTGTTATTAACACTACTACATTTCCAAGTTATCTCTTCATTATTTCATGCAAAAATGCTAATCAACAACTCTCCTTCATTGAGAGTACTACATGAAGCTTAGAATATTATAAACTTATTGATTGAAAGATGGCTAGATTAAATAGCTTATAATTATAAATAAACAAATTGATTGAAAGATGGTAAGACTAAATAGCTTATAGTTAGAAGACATTAGCATTAGTATATATTACTTGGGGAGGTGTTCATCACATTGAGGAGACCCACATAGCAGTCCTAGATAGGGGTGGATACATTACCTTGCACATAGGGTAGGCATGGCTCAGTTGGCTAAGACAATTAGGGGCTAACACATTAGCATTGTGAGAGAGTACAAGCCAAAAGCTATATATGTGAACACAAGAGGCGAGAGAGAAGGTGAGCAATGCGTATGAACAATCACATGGCCCCTCAAAAAAGGGCTCAAATACCCGATTTTTGGAGACAAATACCAAATCCAACTCATCCAGAGGAGGGACCCATATGCCATGTCAAAGTCTACCAGAACACCTTCGAAGACACATTTAGAGGATGATCCTTCTCATGCATGGTGGAACTAACTTATAGGATTCAATATGCAAACACAGACAATCGAAAAAATATATGCCATAATCACCTCAGAGCCACAGAGATCAAGCAGACAATGTATGAACCCCCTTGGTATCAGCTATTGGTCTTAGTGTTGTCGTAGCACAACATGTCTTTATTGGTGTAGGTGCTTACGATTGGTCCTAGTGTTGTAGTAGTCATCCATCCTAGTGTTGTGCAATCACCTGAGAGGCACAAACTGTTGAGATATCGAGCTCCACTCGTGATACGCCAGGGTGACCGTTGTGTATTTATGTCACCGACTTGTCAGTTGCAGATGCGGTTGGTACACCGCCCCTGAATAATAGCTACATGATAGCTATCCTTATCTACTCTAGTTCGTGGCTCAGTTAGTATGCCACCTTAGTTAGTTGAGTTTGGTTTGAGACCCATATCTAGGGTTCTTCTATTTCTTTGTACTTGAGTTCTTTTGGCTTCCACAACTAAGAAGAGGAAAACTGTTTTCAGCCTCCACCCTTGTGTGTATTCCCCCATTGTGCAAGCAAGAAAGCTACAAGTGAGACTCCTTCCTTCTCTCCCACAATCTTGACATGGTATCAGAGCCTTGTTCGTGGTAAGGAGCTCAAGAAAGCAAGCCAAGCTCGCGGTGTTCTAGTAAGAGGAGCAGTGTTGCTTTCATTTTCTGTTTTGGGAACAGATCTCTGCAGGTAGCACAGCCGGAAAGTGCATGAGTGCATTGTCTCAGGTTGAGACGCCCTTCGCGGTGAAGCAAGAGGGCAGTATATGTTGTGGGAGAGGGCTTTAGCCCGTGGCGACCTTGTTTTTTTTATTTGAGGCCATTTCGGGGCCTGTTTTGGAGGCGGAAGTTTTCTGCACACACTCAGGAAAAGGCCCAGTTTTATGCTGTGTAGCCACTGTTCTACAGATCGGTGAATAGTTACTGTAAAAATTGCATTGTATGCTTGTGCGCAGAGACATTGGGAGTTACAAAATCATCCTTGTTGCCTGTTGATGCAAAATCGTCACTAGAAAGTGACTGTGTGGTCAAATACCACTTTCGCCAGTTTTGCAAATTTTCCCTTGTGAGGGTGAAGCTGTGGTTTTTGCAGTGACAGAATTTTTTGCAGTCTTCTGTAATGGCATCTGATTCTCTTTCACAGATTGTCACTGAAAAGCTTGACAAGAACAACTTCCAAGCATGGAAGTTTAGAATGACGAATTTCCTTATGGGAAAATGATATTGGGAATTTGTTGCAGGAAATGAAGAAGAACCAGTTCTTCCTAATGTTCCCAATCAACAGCAAATGCAGGCATTTAAAGCATGGCATGAGAGAGCCAGGAAAGTTATGTATTGGCTGTCTATCAGCATTTCAGACTCTATGATTGTGCATATCCAGGATGTAAGTACGCCAAAGGAGGCATGGGATACTTTGTCAAAAATGTATAGCACAAATACGCAAGCCAGGAAAATGCAGCTCAAGCAAGAGTTGCACAATGTGCAAAGAGAAAATATGAGCATCAACGA
This sequence comes from Lygodium microphyllum, assembly GCF_053477565.2. Taxonomy (NCBI): domain Eukaryota; kingdom Viridiplantae; phylum Streptophyta; class Polypodiopsida; order Schizaeales; family Lygodiaceae; genus Lygodium; species Lygodium microphyllum. The sequence continues at coordinate 24,766,063 of NC_141135.1, forward strand.
CTACCACATGAAGGTGAAGAAGATTGCAGATGCACTTGCTTCCATTGGGTCACCAGTGGAAGATGATGATTTAGTTTCTGTGACCTTGAATGGTCTAGGAAAGGATTATGCACAGTTTCGGACATCCATTTCAGTTCGTGAAAGATTTCCTGATTTTGAGGAGTTGATTGCTCTTCTAATTTCTGAGGAACAAAGAAATGGTGGTGCATCTTCTTCAGGAGGAACTTCAAAAGAAGCTGTCTTCTACTCAAATGCTGGAAGAGGTAGAGGTAGAGGTAGAGGAGGCCGATTTGGAGGCCGTGGTAGAAATCAGAATATGCAGCAAACTCAAGAAAACCAGTCCTATGGAGGAGGACGTGGTAACTCTAGAGGCAGGGGGAGCCAAAGAGGTCGTGGTGGATGGCAAAGAGGTCAAAATGCAAATAGTAATGTTGAATGCTACTACTGTGGTAAAATGGGTCATATGGCTAAAGACTGCTATAAAAAGTAGAATGACATCATGAATGGAAAACTACAACAAGGGAATTATGCATATTCTAACAGACAGGGTGATGACAGAAATGAGCATTTGTTCATGGTGCAGCACATGAACAATTCTGTGACAAGTGCAGAAGAAAGCAATGATGTATGGTATGTTGACTCAGGTGCATCAAACCACATGACAGGTCATGCAGAATGGATGGAGGATGCAAGGAAAATGGAAAAACCAGGATTTGTGGAGACTGGTGATGATACTGCACATCCTATTGTGCAGATTGGAAAAATTCCATTGTCTATGCAGGATGGGAAAAAGAAATACCTGTCCGATGTATTTCATGTCCCGAATATCACCAAGAATCTGGTTTCTGTCAGTCAAATGGTTGAGCAGGGCTTGCAGGTCAGATTTAATCCTCATGGATGCTTTGTTGAGGATATGAAAAATAAAGGTCACTTGATAGCAAAAGGAAAGAAGAAAGGCAGAATGTTTACGTTGGATGCAGACATGTCTGAATTGAGTGCAGCAATGTTTGCACATGGGACCGGTGTAGTTGTAGATATTGATATCTGGCATAAACGCATCGGTCATGTTAATGTACAACGACTTAAATCAATGCAGGCCCAAAACATTGTTGCAGGTTTGCCAAAATTCAAGGTTGCAGAAATGCATAAGGTATGTGAAGCCTGTCAGTTTGGAAAACAGGCAAGGAAACCATTTCCTAGACATGTTCAAGAGGGTAAGAAGCCATTGGAATTAATCCACTCTGATGTGTGGACAACTAAAGCTGCATCTCTTGGAGGCTGTCATTATTTTGTCAGTTTTATTGATGACTATAGCAGAAAAGTTTGGGTGTATTTTATGAAAAAGAAAAGTGAAGTTTTTGGGCATTTCAAAACTCTTAAAGCTATGGTTGAAAAAGAAACAGGCCTGCAGATAAAATGCCTAAGGTCAGATGGAGGGGGAGAGTACCTCTCAAATGAGTTTGCAAGGTTCCTGCAGGAGCATGGCATAAAGCAGCAATATTCATGTAGTCATACCCCACAACAAAATGAAATTACAGAAAGAAAAAACAGGCATATTGGAGAGGTATCTCGTGCCATGCTCAATGAAAAAGACTTGCCAGATTTTTATTGGGCTGAAGCAGTTGCTACAGTAGTCTACATAATGAACAGGACTCCCACTGCAGCAATACATGGAATGACTCCAGAGGAGAGGTATACTGGTAGGAAACCAGATATTTCTCATTTGAAAATTTTTGGTTGCATTGCCTATGTACATGTGCGAGATGAGCTGAGATCCAGGTTGGATCCAAAAGCTGAGAAGTGCATCTTTATTGGTTACTCTCTGCAGCAAAAAGGGTATAGATGCTATAACCCTTCTACTCGTAAGTTTACAGTGAGCAGAGATGTTTTTTTTTTATGAGATGAGTAGCTGGTATAAACCAGTAAATGTGATCGATGATGTAGATGCACAAAATGGTAATGCTGCACAGAATTCACAGCAGCAGTCACAAAATATTAGTGGACCTGGAGCGTCCTCTAGCAGTGGTTCACATTCTTCGCCATGGACAGGCAGATTGAGATCAGGAGAATCTTCTCAAAGCAATGTAGATAGTGGTATGCAGGTATCACGAAAAGGAAAAGAGAAGGTTGATCAGCCCATGTTTGATGTGAATGCAGGTCACTCTTATGTGGATGGTGAATCCAGTGGCTTAGAGCAGAGCATTGATGATGAGTTGGGTATTCCTTCTATTGTTACACCTGGAGTAAGGAAGACCAGGGATGTTTTGAGAGCACCTGGGAGTGAACCTACTTTGCGCAGGTCTACGAGAGCTAGGTATCCTGTGGATAGGCTGAAATATGATGGATTTACAGCCATTCACTATGCATATATGGTCAAAGTGATACAGGAACCATAACCCACTTCTTTTGAGCAAGCCATGGGAAAAGAAAAATGGGAGAAAGCCATGGATGAAGAAATGGATGCCTTGGAAGCAAATGCTACATGGGAATTGGTACCTTTGCCTAAAGGTAAAAATGCAATTGGCTGTAAGTGGGTTTATAAGGTGAAGCACAATGCAGATGGTTCTGTGAACAGATACAAGGCAAGATTAGTAGTCAAGGGGTATGCATAAACATATGGCATTGACTATGAAGAAACATTCAGTCCGGTTGCAAGGATGGCAACCGTAAGAGCAGTCATTGCTATGGCTGCATCAAAGGGATGGTCTTTACATCAGATGGATGTAAAGAATGCCTTCTTGCATGGTGATTTGCAAGAAGAGGTCTATATGGAGCAGCCACCAGGTTATGTGCATGCTGTTCATCCTGAGTTTGTTTGCAGGTTGAAGAAAGCCTTGTATGGCTTGAAGCAAGCACCTAGAGCATGGTCTGACAAGATAGGACAGTATCTTGTCACTATTGGCTTTCAGATTTCCAAGGTAGATTTCTCACTTTATGTGAGGAAAACAGAGAAAGATATTATGCTACTTGTCATTTATGTTGATGATTTGATTATGACAGGTGACAGTGATGAAGATATCCTTCATGTGAAAATGCTATTGAAGCAGAAGTTTGAGATGAAGGATTTGGGAGAGCTGCGTTATTTCTTGGGCATTGAGGTGATTAGATCACCAAGTGGGATACAGCTCTTGCAGAGGCAGTATGGATTGGACATGCTGTCCAAATATGGGATGACAGGCTGTAAGCCTATTTCAGTTCCTTTGGAGCAGAATGTGAAGCTGAGCACAGATGCATGTAAGCTTCTAGAAGACCCTACTATGTACAGACACATAGTAGGAAGTTTGATTTATATGACTATTACCAGGACAGATTTGAGCTATGCTGTTGGATTGGTAAGTCAGTTTATGCAGGCTCCAAGGAAACCACATTTGGATGCGGCTAGACGCATACTCAGGTATGTGAAGTCCACATTGCAGTATGGACTATTTTATGAGACTGGGGTTCAGATACAGTTGCATGGATACACTGATGCTGATTCGGGTGGTAGTATTTCTGATAGACGATCTACTAGTGGATATGTGTTTTCTTTTGGGAGTGCTGCAGTCACTTGGAGCAGCAAGAAACAGCCTACAGTTGCCTTGTCGAGCACAGAGGCTGAGTACAGGGGTGCAGCAATGGCTGCATGTGAGGTAGCTTGGTTGCATAAGCTACTTTATGATATGCATCAGTCTATAGATGGGCCAGTTGTCATTTATTGTGACAACATGAGTAGTATACACTTGGAAAATAACCCAGTCTATCATGCTAGAACAAAGCACATTGAGGTGCATTATCACTATGTGCGAGAGAGGGTTTTACTAGGTCTTATTGATCTAGTTTATGTCAGCACAGACAATCAGGTAGCTGACATATTTACGAAGGCATTGGGCGCAGAGAAGCTGCGCAAGTTCAGAGACCTGCTCGGTGTGCAGGAATTGGGATTGAGCTCAAGGGGGAGTGTTGAGATATTGAGCTCCACTCGTGATACGCCAGGGTGACCGTTGTGTATTTATGTCACCGACTTGTCAATTGCAGATGCGGTTGGTACACCGCCCTTGAATAATAGCTACATGATAGCTATCCTTATCTACTCTAGTTTGTGGCTCAGTTAGTATGCCACCTTAGTTAGTTGAGTTTGGTTTGAGACCCATATCTAGGATTCTTCTATTTCTTTGTACTTGAGTTCTTTTGGCTTCCACAACTAAGAAGAGGAAAACTGTTTTCAGCCTCCACCCTTGTGTGTATTCCCCCATTGTGCAAGCAAGAAAGCTATAAGTGAGACTCCTTCCTTCTCTCCCACAATCTTGACACAAACAAGTCGAGCAGAAAATGTATCAAGCCCTTAGCAAAAGCCATTGGTGCTACTAATGCAGTAACACATTCATTGAACAAGTGCTTGTGCTATAGTAGTAGGATGTGACACTGGCACAAGAGCTAAGAGAGCGGTAACAATTTTGCAAAGTGGGAGAGGGATTGCATAGAGGGAGAGGGAGGAAACCTTGTGAGAGAGAAAGTGGGGGAGAAATGGAGGGGGAATATGAGAGAGAGAGAGAGAGAGAGAGAGAGAGAGAGAGAGAGAGAGAGAGAGAGGGGGAGGGAGGAGAGAGAGAGAGAGAGAGAGAGAGAGAGAGAGAGAGAGAGAGAGAGAGGGAGGGGGAGGGGGAGGGGGAGGGGGAGGGGGAGAGAGAGAGAGAGAGAGAGAGAGAGATCTCACTTGAGGTGAGAGTTACTATTTAAAATTTGTAACTTTCACACATGTATGTTATGGATCCCCCTAGGCCCCAATCTCACACATCACATTGTGGACCATCTCAACATGGCTACCCACCATAGCATGACACCATAACTCAGCATGACATAGCATGTTGCGTCTTCCCCTTCAAGCTAGAAGCCTACCCCAAGAACACAACATTGCATGGAACCTCAACATGGCATGTCATTACGTCATGACAGCGTTGATACATTACAACAGTCCACCTTAACACCTCCCCACCTTGACACCTCCCTCCAATGGTGGGTAGGGAGTTCACCATGTCACCGTGGCTTTTTTGGTGCTCATGCAAGGTTTCAGGATAAAACCCTTCATCGGGTCACTCTACCCCACTTACCTCTCACCCCACAAAATTGAAGCCCACCCCTCTTCCTAGTGACTCAATGCACTCACCATCCTCGCTCTAGATTCTGTGTGGAGGCCTTGAGCCACCTAACCATGCTCAACCATGATGCACTACGATCCCACATCATGATGCACCTTGGAGAGTCAGGCCTCAAGAGAGAGGTACTTCCAATATAACCACATGTGAGAGTTACTAGTTCTGAATAGTAACTTGCACCTCAAGTGAGAGAGATTTGTTAGATTCTCTCTCTCTTTGTGCAGTGCCAAGTGTTAGGTGTCTCCAGTTATGAAAAATGCCTTTAATTTCATGGATGGAGTATTAAACGGGAAATTAATTTTCTTAGAGGGATCATTATTAGAGAAGGTTTAAGATTCTATTTTTAAATACATTTTAACAAAAGTAGAAGAGAATTAATATGCAAAAGATGTTTTTAACAAGGTTGACCTCTCCCTCATCTAGAAGGGTAACATGAGAGCAAGGTTCTTAGTCAATTTAGAAAACCCAACCCTAGAGACTAAGATAGTCGCTAAGACCCTAAGGGTTATATCACACTTGAGCATGGTCCACAACTTGGATGGGTATCCTTTGTTACATTAACCATATGATCATGGTTTATTTTTGTTGATCCTGATTCTCTTCTTGTAGTCCAATATGAGCCATAACCTCATATACATATAACTTGCAATGGTTAAGGTTGCTAACTAAAGTTGGAGATGTTATATAGGAATAATAATATAGAATATTGTGTAATTGAGAGTAAGATGTGTTAGAGTTTGTCCTTGTGATGCCCATGTTATGTAACTAGGATTCTCTTAGTTCTATGAGATGGAAAGACTTCATTGTTGTAAAAGGTAGGAATGATCCTACAAGCTTATGGTCTCCAATGTCACAAGGAGGCTCATGGTGAATAGTTATTTCTTTATATGTACACTATAACTTACCTCATTTATTTAATATATTTTCAACCCTTGGATCACCTTCATTTCTCTATTTTTCCACTCCTTGGCCTACACTCACAGACTTATATACATTATCTATGAGGATGCACTAACATTCTATTAACATACATTCATTTTGTTCATCATTTTTTAATGTTAATATATACTACGATAATGGAAATTGTTAGGGTGACGGAAAGCTAATTTGTTTGGCTGCTTCTCACACCAATACTTCAAGACATTATGCCCAACATTTCATCACTTAAAAATGAGATATAGATAAGTAATCTTGTGACTACAAAATAATTAAAGGCTTGGAAAGAATGGAATGCAAAAGATAAGAAGTTAATGTATTGGCACATGCTGCTATGTATGCTAAAGTCAAAGGAGAGGTTGTAGACATTAAAATATGGCATAAATGCATTAGACATACAAATGTGAAAAGGCTGAAATTAATGCAATCCAAAGTGTTGCTTGCTTTTTTAGAGCTCTAGAATTTCATAAAGTGTGTGAAGCATATCAGTTGGTTGAGTTATTGCTATATAACTGTTCAATTAGTAGCCATAAATGTTGAAAATGGACCAACTAGCAGTCTAACAGCTCAAGCTACCTCATGGCACTTCATTAAAATGCACCTCTAAATCCAATTGAAAATGAAGAGAGAACTCTATACCCACTTACATCATGACAATAATACATTCTTTTTTGCATGATGGAGATGTGAGCAACAATATATTGATGTCGTATATACAGACGTTTAGGGGTCTATACAAAACATATCTCTTGGTGGAAACAAATATTTTGTCATGTTTATTTATGATTGTTCAAGAAATCTATGGGTGTATTTCATGAGGGAAGAGAGTGATGTGTTTGAGTACTTCAAAAGTTTCAAGGTTGTTCTTCAAATAGAAATAGGCTTAAAAGTTAAGTGCTTGAGGTTAGATAGAGGGGGAGAGTACCTCTCTAATGAGTTCGGTGACTTCTTGAGGTCTCATGAAATAAAGAGACAGTTTACTTGCAATTATATCCCACATCAAAATGGGGTTGTAGAAAGAAAGAATAGACATATTGTTGGAGTTGCATGAGCATTGTTGGTTGAAAAAAATTTACCAAAATATTTTTGGTCTAAAGCTAGTCATATTGTTGTCTATATTATGAACAAAAATCTCATAGTTGCAGTTGACAAGATGACTCTCGAAGAATGCCTCATAAGTAAGAAGCTCAATTTGTCACACTTGAAAGTGTTTGCTTGTATTGCATATGTTCATGTGCCAGATGAGCTGCGAAAGAAGCTTGATCTAAAGGTTGAAAAATGTATTTTATTGGATAGTCTTTAGAGCAGAAAGGGTATCGTTGTTATAACCCTATTCATATGTGAGTTCAGAGTGAGTAGGAATGTTATTTTTAATGAGATGAGCAGTTGGTATGCATCTAGTGATGATGCATTAGACGATGATGATCATGATAGTTATGTACATAAAGAAAAACAAGAATCATGAAGCATCTTCAGGTGCATCTACTAATATTGTAGGTAAAGACAAAGAAAAGAAGAAAATGTTAGATGGTAGTGATGCATCTGCTAGTCATTTGGGATTTGATGGATATTCTAGTAGTTCAAAGAGTTTGGATGACAAGCTTGGTATTCCTTTAGTCAAGACACTAGGTGTACACAAGAATATGTTAATGTAATGGTTCAATTGAGTGATCTAGTGGTACATAGGTCTAGCAGAGTTAGATACCTTGTTAAAAGATTTCATTTTAAAGGATATGTACTTACCATTATGCTTATATGGTAAAGGTGGTTGAGGATATTGAGCCCACTTGTTTTGAGGATACTATTGGTAAATCTTATTGTGATATAGTAATGGATGAAAAGATGGTTGCATTAGAAGTCAATAAGACTTGGGATCTACTAAAGGGAGAAGCCCAAGTGGAAGCACAAGAGCAAGTGAAAGTAATAGAGGTGTGAGCTATGGCAGATGGAGCAAGAGAGAAAGAGAGAGAGACTCAAGATGTGGGAACTCCAACAATCACAATGTGTGACTGGCCTTCACTTTATTCGAATGTCATTGAAAGAATAAAGAATGAAGTGATAGTGATGGGCATCCATCACCTACAATGTGCAAGTGTGGGTACTGTCAGTGTAGTAATACATGATGGGCAGCTAGGTGCACAAGTGCATTTACCCCCAACAACTCCCACTTAAAGGCGAATGTGCCTTGAGTGAAGAGGGGATAGAGGAAAAAAGAAGTGACAAATTACAAAGTGTACATAGAGTACAACAGGATGAGGAATAGAGATCATCTCATCCAATGCCCATTAACTTCCTAAGGAAGGAAAAACACTCTACTGAGAGACTTTTTGTGAGTAGACTTGCAGGATTTTGGTCAGTTGAGATCTTGACAAGTTCAATAGACTTGTCCTCAATGACCTCTCTGATAAAGTGGTATCGCACCTCAATGTGATTTTTCTTCGTATGGAAGATCAAATTCTTGGCTAATTGGATAGCACTCATAGAATCCAAATGTAGTGTAGGAACTATGTCAGCCATACCAAGGTCTGCTACCAAACGGACTAACTAGAGAGCCTCCTCGCAAGCCTTAGTGGTTGCAACATACTCAACCTCTATAGTAGAGAGTGCCGTGCATTTTTGTACCCTAGACATCAAAGAAACAGAACACCTAGCAAAGGTAAACACATAGCTAGAGGTAAATTTTCTATTGTCTACATGTCACGCATAATCAGAGCCAATGTACCTCATGACTTTTGTATCCTGGCCACCATAACATATGCATATATATGCTATGCACTTAAGGTATCTCATGATACCCTTGACCGACATCCCAATGCCGCTTGCCACGTGTAGCCATATAACTTGCCACAACTCCCACTACAAAAGCTACGTCAGGACAAGTGGCTATCATAACATACATCAAATTGCCCACTGCGGATGCATAAGGGGAGCTTGGATGCATTAGGACCAAAAACACTTTCAAAAATGTACTTTTGTTAATCATGGGATTAAGAAATAGGCCAAAGAGAGTTTGCCACGTGTGCAAGAATATGGTATTCTTGTCTCCTCTTTTTTAGAGATAGTGGAGTCCATTTCGTGATTCTCTCTTTTTTTAAAGCCAAAATCCCTAAAGTCTGACATGTTTTGGAGTCCCAAAGATGTTATTTACTCACAAATCTGACAAAATACGTGACAGAGATGTGATGAAATTAATAATGAGTTTTTTGAAAGTCGAGAGATCTTTCAATATTCTTTTTGGTGCCCAATACATACTCATTTGTGTTCTTGGTGCTACTTTTTAGTTCATTCACTCCTCTTTGAGCTTCTTTCTTTGCGCTTTCATTCTTTTCATGGCTTCCTCTAGGCGCCCTTCTCATTTAATATACTCGTGCATAGTCTATAGCCAGGGAGCAGATGGAAATTGGGAGCCCAAAACCTTTACTGTAAATGATTGGGTTACCATGCTACCATCTTGCAAGGGCTCTCATAAGGTGAAAAGAAGAAAACGAGATGATATAAAACATCACTAGAAGGGGCGTATCATTGCCTTCAAAATTATGCCCGAAGGGTGGCTTGTCAAGGTGCAACATGTTTACATGGCCAAGGATATGCACTTGCCTCCAAACAAATGTGTTCCCCAACAAACACATTGTAAGTTATTAGTTGAATAACGTATGTAATTCTTTTCCATTTAGGCAAGTACTAACAACCGATTCATCATTGCAGATATCTTTCCGTCAACAAGTATTGAATGGCAACTTGTGGAAAGCCTAAGTGGGACTTTCCATGCCATTCATAAGGTATTGGCAAACATTATTTATGCCGTTCAAACTGTGTTTTTTTTAGTGAATTCAAGGTTTTTATATATTATGCACAGTATGTGGTTCCCTCTAAAGCGGATAGGTATGGGAATATCAAAGATTTGCCATTGCCAAGCCTTTCATCTCTAAATTGGGAGATTCCTAACAAGGTAACGGTGCAGAGTTTCAAATTCAAAATATCTCAGGATATTCAAAAGCCCATGACAGCTGGAAGGATCTCAAGAAGAATACGTTTAACATGGTTTGTACCCCTCCATATCTTCGTGGCTTGCTTCAAAACAGCAAATTTACAAAGAACGAAGGTCTCCTGGCTAAGTAGAAACTTTTTGGAAGAGGATTTGGACAACACTATAGGGATGCTTTGGAAATCTAGAGAGTGCGACCATAAGGATGATATCTTGAGGTGCAGTGCATGCCCTCAATCCTTGGCTTTGGCTTACAGTATCCCCAAACTCTTGCTTTGGGCTTTGATTACAGGAGATACAAACTAAGATTGGGTATTTGGGTTCCCTTGGATTCCGATACAGATTGCACACCATATAAACTTGCGGTGCACGTTTTGCTGCATGAACAAGTAAAGAAGGTGAATGTTACTTCCAATTGGAGTCTGAAAGATGTGAGGGATACCTTGGAATTGCTAGACAACACATCCCCTAGATATAAGTTCAAAGTGAATGGCGTAACAATTGGTAAAAGATCCGAGCGCTCTTTCTCTTGTACGAGTTGTTTGTCTCCCACAATTGTGAGTTTTGAGCCTTGAGAATGAAAACTTTACAGGAATTTATCTTAATTGACTGTCCTTAAGATATTTCTTAGTGGAAACTCATAAGTTATCATGAAGCAAGTTGCCTTTCAAATGTATAAAAATAAATGTACATTACATTCGATTTATAAGTGAAAAAGTTCTTACATCATGAGGTACGAAAATGTCATATAAATGTACAAAGCCAAAATAATAAGGCTTGCGTATGCTTATGTTTGCTCTTTTGATTCTTTATCTGCTGCCTTCTCCTTTGTTGGCTTTGTGGCTTCTTTATCGATTTCTTCAAAGATGTTTTTTCTCATAGGGCCTTTCTTTGATTGTTGAAAGAATTTCACCTTTACAGGTACTCTCTTTTCTTGGGGTTTAAGAGGGGATGGATCAAATTTCAGAGGAGAAAGCATTTGCATTCCTTTTTTTTAAGACTCTGCAGCAGTGGTCTTTGTGGCTGACTTACCATTACCATTGCCATTGCCATTGCCTTTTCCCTTGCCCTTGCCCTTGCCCTTGCCATTGCCATTGCTCTTACCATTGCCTTTACCCTTTCCCTTGCCCTTTCCCTTGCCTGTGCCCTTGGCCATTGAAGTTTTGGGAGGAAGAGGGGAATCAGGATCATATGGTGTGATTGCCTTGTCCAAAATAAGCTCAATGCATCTCTCCCTTATCCACCAAACATACGAATTAGGATAGTCTCTACACTGTAAGAATAAATGGTATAAGTTAGTGAAAAGACATCATGATAAGGGTTACACAAAAATCAAATGAAATTAACTTACATTCACTCCTTCTATTTGTAACAACTTTGAATCCATTGTTCTGTAAATATTTGATATAACTCTCCATCCACAAGAATGCACATCGCTTTGCAATGGAACTTCTTGTAGAAGAAACGTATAAGGTTTTTGAGGATCAGCAAGATCCTCGTATGTAGTATCCAAAAATGTAGAAACAAGTCTTCCAGCACTACAAAAGGAAGCTTTGTAAGTTCAAAATATATTTTTTAAATATAATCAAAGCAAGTAATTTTCTTTCAATATACATTTGTGCTTGGCCATGAATACCACCGAGAGAGTTCATAAATATAATTTCTCTAGTAAGACAATTAATATAGATAAGACTCCAATGCCCTCTGCAAATTCAAAATAGAGGTGAGCAGAAGGGTGAAAGCAAATGAATATAACTTTTTCTCTACAAAAAAGAAAAATACATTTCTACATAAGGGAAAAAGATGTGGTAATTTGTCACACTATCAAAAGTACGAAAGAATTGTGCAATATTAGACCCAAATCTTGCAAATAGTTCCACTGAGAGAAGTGGATCAACAACATATATGGCTCTACGGATATCGAGAGTGAGAGAGGTGACGAATGCCCTGTAGTCAATAGCAAAAGCTATTTGAATCGATCAAAATCAATACAAATTACATATAAAATATACTTAAACCTATAAGCCTTACCTTATGCAAAAAAAAAACAACAGAGTCACATAGTTGGACATCCCTTTTCTCCAACATGGGCTTGTCCTTAAGAGATATACTAAGGTAATCCTCGTTAGGTTCCGCAGAAACATTCACAACTATTTGCCCATACACTTTACCCATCCTCTCGTTGTTGATGGGAGCAAGTGATGCAGCTTTCCTCTTATAAACTTCGTCTTCAGTTTCCAATACCTCCTGAATATTTTCACTCAAGATAGATTCCTGTTGGGTGGCACCCCTTGTAGAGTAAAGGTGAGTTACATCCTCAACCTTTAGCTTTTTCCCTTTCCTAGACAATTTTGGGGGAATGTTAAGGATTTCAAGGGCTTTTTGATCATTGGAAGGCAAGGGCCTCAACACTTTATCGAACCTATACCTGATTTTGCTGATCATGTTGAAATCTTTATTCATAAGGGTAATTCTATGAGCATGTGCTGCAGAAATGTAAGCATCGTTCATGAAATCAATAACAAAATCTTCTGCAGCCTCTTGTAGAGCAAGAACTGCTGAGAGTTGCCACTTCTTATTTAGACCAGAGACAGTTGCCACTCTAGACAATCTGTTAGAGATCTCTTTAACAACTCTTATGAAAGCAGCCTTTGGAATCACATGCTCTGTAGCTCTCTGGGCTTTTCTAATCTCACTGAAACACCTCTGCATGTAGAAGAATCGGGACTTCCTCTTTTTCTTTTGTGGCTTGGGAGGCTCACTGGCTTTAGTAGAAGTAGGCTCAGGTGCAATTGGAGGGGATGAATCCTTCACAAGGCAAGTCTCACCCTTTGCTTCTTCAACTTTAGGAGAAGAAACATTCTCTGCACTGAAATGCTTTAACTCCATGGAAGATGCTAGGCCAACACCTGGTGTAGGGGGGATCTCTCTGGCAAAATGCTCTGGGGCCTCTGATGGCATAGCCTCAGCAATATTTGAAGAGGATTCCTTCTCAAATTCATCAAATTGTAACTTCCTTCTACCCCCACTGTCCTTCCTATCCACATAAACTTTTCTTGCAGTTTGCTTTGTCCTTGCCATACAGAGGAGAAAATAGAAGAGCCAGAAAGACAAAAATGATATAGAAATTTTCTCAAAAATTTGACAAGCATGCAGCAGGCACGATACAGCGGGAGAAGGAACAAATGAACAAGACAGATGGTCACGTTCGCGCCGTATCAGAGACGAGGACAGCGAGATAGAAAATGTTGAGATGACAAGCTCAACACATGTGGACATTGATGATGGACCGCCTGGTTAGATGGGTCCACATATATACACTTAGCACGTCGGTCATTATGACTCTCACATGGCCACTGACTCATTACTTATTATATTCAGGTTGTTACACCTATCTACAGCTGGCATAGTTATAGTGCCAGTCGACTAGTGTAGTTGGTTATGCATTGTTTGACTTAGTAGGCCACTTTCCTTTATGTTGTATCTTATCTATACTTTGTATACATTGTAAAGAGTGTGGAAGAAGAAGAAGAAACCAGCAAGAAAACGTTTTGGTCTCCATCTCTCTTCTTGTCTCTTGAGTGAGCTTTTCCTTGTGCATTTTGTGTGTGTTCGGCACAGCATCTTGAGCAAGTCCCCCCACCACGCGATTCTTGACATGGTATCAGAGCCGCGCCACTGAGAGAGGCTGATTTTGAAGGTTGAAGCGAGGGAGAAGAAGCAAGGTTTGAGCAAGCAAGCCACGAGTAAGAAGCTCTCACATTCTTCCACTCTCTCTCGGATAGTGCCTATGGAGGCACCGAAAGCAGGGTCGAGCAAAAATCTCAGATTGCAGTGAGATTTGGTGTGTGCGAAGAGTGCTGTGTATTCTGCAAGCAAGCCCTTTAGGGCTGTCCCGCAGTTATTTTGGGCATTTGAGGCCGTTTTAGGCCCCGTTTTAGAGCTACAATGTTGCAGACAATAGTTTCAGGGTACACTGTGACTTCGACTGTATTGACTGAAAGTGGATGCACAGGTTACAGATTTCAGATCTGTAAGTTCAAAGGTGTTTGTTTACCAGCGAGTAAACACAAGGTTTATCTACAAACTGGTTGCAAATTGCATGTATTGTTGAGCAAACAGTGAAAAAGGCTGTCTGGTGTATTGCTGTGCACTACAGGTCGAGGGTTGCAGAAGATTTGCTTGCTATTTGGTATTATTTTTGTGATAATTGCAGAGAATAGTGGAAGCCCCATCATTAAGAAGCTCGACAAGAACAACTACTCTTCGTGGAAGTTCCGTGTTACGAACTTCCTTATTGGAAAATGCCTCTACGAGTTTGTTTCAGGTAAGGAAAAGGAGCCGGAGGTGAGTGATCCTGCAACTGTAGAAGAGACAAAGTCACGGAAGGAATGGAATGCAAAAGATAAAAAGGTCATGTATTGGTTGTCTACAGTAATTGACAATAATATGCAGGGACACATTAGAAATGCAGAGAATTCATACACAGCTTGGACCATACTTGAAAGTATGTTTTCTGTAAATATAAAGGCACGAAAGATTCAACTCAAGCAAGAGTTGAATACATTGAAGAAAGGGAAGATGTCTATCAATGAGTATGCACTGAAGGTAAGGAGCATTGCAGATGCCTTGGCAGCAATTGATGCAATGCCCGATGATGATGATTTGGTGTTGTCTACCTTGGGTGGACTTAACAATGAAAAGGCTTGGAAATCTTTTGTAACTTCCGTATATGTTAGAAAGCCATTTCCAGATTTTGATGAGTTGGTCTCCCTTATGATCACTGAAGAGATCAACATGCAGAGCGAGACTTCTGAAAGAAGTGGTGAATAGGTCCAAGCTTTCTATTCCAATTTAGGAAGGGGACGTGGCAGGTTCTCTTCAAGAGGCCGTGGTACAGGACGTGGTAGTGACAACCAGCAAAATAGATTGAATCAGCAATTTGGCGATATGTAGGTTTCAGGAGGTCATGGTAACTTTAGAGGCAAGGGGAGATTTAGAGGAAGAGGTGGATGGCAGAACAGAGGTTCTAACAACTCTGGTATTGTGTGCCACTACTGTGGCAAAATAGGTCATATCACAGCCCAATGTTATGCTAAGAAAGATGATATCCATAGTGGTAAGTTGCAGCAAGGAAACTATGCATCGTCTTCACGATAGAATGAAGAAAAAAATGAACGTCTGTTTGTTATGCAGCATATGTTGAATGCTGTTACAGGAAAGGGAACACATGATAATGTTTGGTATGTTGATTCAGGTGCATCCAATCATATGACCAGTCATGCAGAATGGTTTGGAGAGATGTAGGATTTGCAAAATGCAGGTTATGTGCAGACGGGTGATGATTCATGCCATCCAATTTCACATGTTGGAAAAATTCCCTTGTCCTTGCATGATGGTAAGACAAAGAGTCTTTCAGATATATTACATGTGCCATCTATTACAAAGAACTTGGTGTCAGTTGATCAAATGGTAGAGCAAGGGCTGCAAGTCAGATTTAATGCAAAGGGTTGCTTTGTAGAAGACTTCAATGACAAGTGCAGGTTAGTTGCAAAAGGAATTAGAGTTGGACGTATGTTTACTCTGGATGCTGGAATTCCTACTATGAATGCTGCTATGTATGCTAAAGGAAAAGGTGTTGTTGCAGACATTGAAATTTGGCCCAAACGCATTGGACATGCAAATGTACAAATGCTAAAATTAATGCAGTCCAAAGGGTTGGTTACAGGTTTGCCTACATTTAGAGTTGCACAATTTCATAAGGTATGCGAAGCTTGTCAGTTTGGTAAGCAGGCAAGACAACCCTTTTCACATGACAGAGATGCAAGCAGAAATATCCTTGATGTTGTGCATACAGACATTTGGGGGCCTACACAAAATGTATCTCTTGGAGGCAGTTCATACTTTGTCACATTCATTGATGATTGTTCTAGAAAGATGTGGGTATATTTTATGAAGGAAAAGAGTGAAGCTTTTGAGCACTTTAGAACTTTCAAGGCTACAGTTGAAAGAGAAACAGGCTTGAAAGTAAAGTGCTTGAGGTCAGATGGAGGGGGAGAGTACCTCTCGAATGAGTTCAGTGATTTTCTGAGGTCTCATGGGATAAAGAGACAGTTCACATGCAGATATACCCCACAGCAAAATGGGGTTGCAGAAAGGAAAAACAGGCATATTGCAGAAGTTGCACGCGCCTTGATGGCTAAAAAGAATATGCCTAAGCATTTTTGCTCTGAGGCTGTTCATACCGCTGTTTATATTATGAATAGAACTCCCACAGCTGCAGTCCATGGCATGACTCCGGAAGAATGTTTTACAGGTAAGAAGCCTAATGTCTCACACTTGAAAGTGTTTGGCTGCATTGTGTATGTTCATGTGCCAGATGAGTTGCGGAACATGTAAGTTTAGAGTGAGCAGGGATGCCTTCTTTGATGAAATGAGCAGTTGGTATGCATCTAGTGGTGATGCATTGGATGATGATGATGATCATGACACTCATGTACAGGTTGAAAAGCAAGAATCACGAACTCTTAGTGGACCAGAGACATCATCTGGTAATCCTTGGTCTGGAAGACTAAGGAGTACCTCTACATGTTCAGGTGCATCTAGTAGCACTATAGGTAAAGACAAAGGAAAGAATAAAGTGTCAGAAGACATTGATGTAGTTCTTGATGGAGACTCCATTGTCTTAGAGAGCTTGGATAATGAGCTTGGCATTCCTTTAGTGAGGACTCCAGGTGTGTAGAGAGCACGCGTTAATGCAAAGACTCCATTGAGTGATCCAGTGGTACGCAGGTCTAGCAGGGTGAGATACCCTGTTAAAAGATTTGGTTTTGAAGGTTATGCAGCTCACCATTATGCTTATATGGTGAAACTAGTTGAGGATGTTGAGCCCACATGTTTTGAGGAGGCTGTTGGTCATGCTCATTGGGATGCAGCAATGGATGAGGAGATGGCTACATTAGAGGCCAATAAGACTTGGGATCTAGTATCATTGCCAAAGGGCAAGAAAGCTATTGGATGTAAGTGGGTTTATAAGATTAAGCACAATGCAGATGGTTCTATTAGTAGGTACAAAGCTAGGCTGGTTGCAAAAGGCTATGCCCAGACATATGGCATAGATTATGATGAAACCTTCAGTCCAGTTGCTAGGATGGCAACTGTGAGATGTGTGATTGCTTTGGCAGCAGCCAAAGGTTGGAGGTTGCAGCAAATGGATGTGAAGAATGCCTTCTTGCATGGTGATTTGCAGGAATAAGTGTATATGGATCAGCCAGCAGGTTATGAAGATTTAAAGCATACCATGTATGTGTGCAGGTTGAAGAAGGCGCTCCATGGGCTCAAGCAAGCACCTAGAGCATGGTCTGACAAGATCAGAGAGTATCTTGTCAATATTGGCTTCTATGTTTCTAATGCTGATCACTTTATGTGAGAAAGGGAGATGCAGGCTCGGTCATCATAGTCATCTATGTGGATGACTTGATTATTACAGGTGATAGTGATAGTGGGATTGCTGAAGTCAAGGAATTCTTGAAGAAGAAGTTTGAGATGAAGGATTTAGGTGAGCTAAGGTACTTCCTTGGCATTGAGGTGATCAGATGTGATGATGGTATATGGCTGTCCCAAAGATAGTATGGCTTGGATATATTGTCCAAGTATGGTATGACAGCATGCAAACCACTTTCAGTCCCGTTGGAGCATAATGTAAAGTTGAGTGCTGATGTTGGGGATGAGATAGAAGACCCTACTATGTTCAGGAGGATAGTGGGGAGTTTGATCTACATGACCATTACAAGGCCAGACTTGAGCTACACTGTTGGTCTTGTGAGTCAGTTTATGCAAGTACCTAGAGAGCCACATTTGGATGCAGTCAGATGCATATTGAGATATGTGAAGTCCACATTACATTATGGACTTTTCTATGAGGCACGTATAGATGTACATGTGTTTGGATACACAGATGCAGATTGGGCTGGTAATATGTTTGATAGAAGATCTACCAGCGGATACATGTTCTCTCTTGGTAGTGCAATAGTTGCTTGGAGCAGCAAAAAGCAATCTACAGTTGCTTTGTCGAGTAGTACAGAGGATGGCTCATCGTGCCGTATCAAGCAAAAGTTGGAAACATTTTTGAACCTACAGATTTTCTGGGCTCCAAGGTTTTGCCAAGAACATGTCTGAACCTACAGATTTTCTGGTCTCCAAGGTTTTGCCAGGAACTGGGAAAAGGAGAAGGCTTTCAAAAGGCTCAAGGGCTTCAACATGTGATGAGCCTGTGCATTCTGTTTCTTCCCCATGCTCTGCCACCAGTGTCAGAATGCCAACCACATCTCCAGGGAAGCGAAAGTCGGCAAGGAGAGGTCTTGGAGTATTAGAGCTTACTGATGTCACTCCATCAGAGAGGCTTCTTGACTTTATCCTTTAGAATGGCATGGATCTCTCTTTCTATGGAGTTGTTAAGAATGTCTTTAATCCTGATTGGGACCTTGATAGTGTTTTGAAATATTGTAAAAAATATTTTTTGGAGGACTTTTTGGAGGTCGAAAATCTAGCAGGTCCTTCTATTGAAGTTGGTACAAAGGAATATGTCCATGTTCCCATTGGGTCAACAGGAAATGAAAAGTCAGTGTTTACTAAGAGGTGTGGTGCCCACTCTTTGGACAGGTTTTATGCAAGAGACATATTGTGCTCCACTCATTCCAAGAACTGTAAGATTATATCAAAGTCTGCTGCTTTTATTGTTTTCACCCTTGTCAAATATCCTCTAAAAGCTGATGAGCAACAGTTGGAAGGAGCAAAGTCTGCTAGCTTTTGTATGTTAGATGATCTGGCAGATGAAAAGGAAACAGAGGAGGTTGTACATGCAAATTTTGAGGCTTCTATTACTGAGAAGTTGGATGTTGCTCACTTCAAAGCTGAGACCATCATTGAGGAGAGCCAAGGAGATGCAAACCCTGCAACTGATGAGAGTTCTCACCATATTGTTCCTTCTCTACCATCTATACCTTTCAAGGAGAAGGAGTACATTTTATTGTCAGATATTCAAAAACTTTTCAATCTTAGGGAAGATTATTGTCTAGAAATTATTGCAGAGGCTTGTGATGCTGCAAATGGGATAGTTGACACAGAGAATGAATCAAAGGAAAAGATACTCAAACTTGATAAAGAAACTATAGACGATAAGTTTATTGATGCTGGTGAGGCCCTCTCTCTTTGTTTTGAAAAGGTAAAAGAAGCTGAGAAAGAGTTGAGTATTAATGATGAGGAGTTCGATCCCATGCAAAGCCAACTTGGGATTTCCAATTTTGGAAGAGAGGAGTCTGAATACGTTAAGGAATTGATTAACACCAATGAGACATCATCATCAATAAATTTATGGAATCCAGTTAAATTGGAGTACGATGAAAACCAAGTGGTAAGATAATTTTGAATTTGCTTTTACACATTGGTAGGTTTGAGTTTCACGCTCATTCAGTATGGGTTTTATTTGCAGTTGGAGATTGCTGATTCAGATAACTTCTTGGGACGTGGCAAAGGATCGAGAGCTGGTGGTAGTACATTGAAAGACATTGCACTTGGCCACTACTTGGCTAGGATTGACCCTGATTCCTTTTTAGTACTTCATAGTAGTTTCTCAGAGGATGCAGCATGGCCCATACTTTGTATTAAAGCTCTTACAAGGCTTCTAGGTTTCTCAAGATTACAATATAATGCCCACAAAGTAATGTTTTTGGAAAATACTGTAGCAATTAGGATTTTTGGCTACGGTCCCGGTTACTCTGCTTCTAGAGCAGGATACTTTTTGGCGTTCACATCCTATGCCTTGGCTGCAAACCGAACTGATGTAAAATCTATAGCTGGCTACAAGAGAAGAAAATTTCTACATTATAGAGGAAAGATTCCTGAGGAGGAAGAGAATGTGAGAGTTTTGGAAAGCTAGCTTTGTATATATTCTTTCTTATAAATAAAAGTGCGACTGCTCATGTGTCATTGCCGTCTTTTATTTGCATTCTTTAAAGTTGTCGTCAAAAAAACCAATTGAATAGCTCCTCCAAAGCATTGCTTTTTGTAACTCCTCCCCCATGCCTTGTGCTTTGAAAATAACTTGTGCGTGCTTGATAGTGGGATTTTTCCATGCCTTGGTTACTATAAGTTGCTAAGGGGCCATGCTCCTCAACAAAGTAAGGCCCATGAATATGAAGAATATGGTGCAATACAAAGTAACACTAATTTTATACCAATTGAAAAACTTGTCAAAATAAACCCATATTAAATAATTGTTACTTTACCAGATAAAAAGTGATATTTTTCTCCCCATACCTCTTTTATCGCCTGAACAAGATTTGTGATTGATCTTTTGAACTCTTCCGCATATGTATATGTTGTCTTATGTTGCCTGAGGAGTTTCAGAAAAACATCAAGGTGTATCCAAACCTCCATTCTAAGAAACACAAGCCTCGGCATGCTTGCAACATTTGTTGTAATCTCACATAGCTCTCTCCAACACTCCCAAGCCGCATTCACCAGTTTTCCTGAATGGTTTCTTAAGAATTGCCTAGCTTTTGACTCTCCCATGAAAGCCATGGATGATATCTCTTGTTTTTCTTGAAAGTATTGGATCCTTTCTCAAGTGAACTTGGCCTCCATGAAATCCCATTTTCGATAGTAATGCATCACAATTTATCAATACACTCATCTGATAAAGATAATGGCTTAATGGAATATGTGTAGTCAAGATGCAACCTGAGAAGCTTATCGATTATTCTAATCTCTGCATGCAAGGTACAAATATGAACATTCTTAAGAGAGATTGAAAGAATGGGATCCCAGATGTCTTCTATGTTTTTAAATTTACTCAAATCTATAGAGTCTCTATTTGGGGCTCTTCTTACTGGTCACAAACTACTCCAATCTTTGGATCCAATACTTTCCATGCAATAAATGCAAGGATATTTTACATTTGCACCATTACATATTCCAAGCATACATTTGATAGTTTTTAAATCAGCACTCATATGCCATTCCACATTAAAATTACCAACCCCATCAACTACCAACATTTTTCCTTCACTTTGAGACTTAATGATATTTGGAATACCTGTATGATTGGACAACCATTTCAATGTTTGATGATTTTCAATTGGTACCTGGGCTGCACCAATCCACCAAATCTCCATCTCGGATTGGATCTTATGCAATGGAGCTTGGCCCTCACCATTGCTATGGTCTAATGCCATGTTCATGAGGCAAATGCTAATTCTTTCCATCTTTTGTCCCTTTTGAATCTGTGCTTCATCCAACTTCAAGGCAAACTTTAGAACACCATAACTTTCTTCTACTGTGATTTTATATATGTGAACCATTGCAATTTGCACCTTTTTTAGATCAACCCATATATTGTTGAACGCATTGTAATAAAAATTTGCCTTTTTTTTGTTTTTCATAGGACATAGACCTTTCGATGTGAATGTAATCTCCAAAAACATGTGGAATCTTGCGATTCATGGCAATTCTTGCAGTCGAAACTGCAAGGGCTCGGGGCAATCCAAATATAGTTACCCTATTGCGTTTAAGATTTTTAAACCATAATCCAGAGATAGCACGATAACCTTTTCGACTTATACCCACAGTATCACACGTCTCTACAATTTCATTTTCTTTCACCGTGCCTTTTAAGTTCTTCACTAACTCATTGAGAGTTGAACCTCTCAAATCCGCATTTTCGGGTGACTTAAGAATCCTCAAAATATCTTTCTTATTCATGGTTTTCTTCAAAAGTTCGATTCTTTCCTCATTCTCTCGGATATTGATGCCTAATATGTTAGAGACATATTTCTTTGTAAGATTTAGTCTCCTTTTCTTTGCTCTCTCACACAAGTTGGCTATATTTTTTAATGGTCTCTTCCTCTCTCTAAATCCTACTAGAGTTTCTCTCAAGCGTGTTAGCTCATCCTGCAATGACTTGTTAACATTTTTCAAGACATCAATCTGACTTGTCAACTCTAAAATATTTTTTTGTGTAGTTTCTAGTGCTTTTTTCATTTCGTACATTTGAGCTATATATGTGTAAGATGGAGAGTATAACCTCATACAGTAGCCAAGCATCCCATTGTAACCTTCTCCAACATATCTTATATAGTCATGGGCATTGAAAAAAGGAGGTGGTTTACATGTAGAAGGATCCTTGGGATAAATATTTCCATCCACCCACAAATCTATATGCTTCATTCCTTGTGTTCGCAACCTGTTGGCTTCTATCTCATCTATCAATACTAATGATTTAGGGCTTTGTATATAAAGTTGAAAAAAGAGAATGAGAAGCTCATTCTTTGGTGTGTGGCAAAAAGAGTCTTCTTCTTCCTCTCTTCTTCTCTCCTCCTTGCTTGTGTGTGCTCTTGAGAGAGGGAGTGTGAGAGTGTGTGGGAGTGAGTGTGTGTGAGAGTGAGGGATCAAGAGGGTGAAGCTCGTCACCATCTCCTCTCCTCTTTTTCTTTTCTCTTCTCTCTTTTTCTCTTGTGCGCGCAACTATGGAGGATGGAGCTTGGAGATGGAGGAGGCTTGAGGATGCTTGAGCTAGCATCAAGAGTCGTGGAGCTATAGGAGTGCAAGAGAGAGGAGGGTACTTGATCGGGCATCAAGGTAAACTCACAACACTCGTAGGATCGACGGCGCGTCGGCTAGGTGAGAGATAGCCATTAGAGCTCGCTTGGAATGCTTGAAACGATAAGCGGTCCGTGGGTCTTGGCGGTTGAGCGAAAGCTCCCATACTATGATATAACCTGGTGGTAGTATAAAGAATTATCTTTCCCTTGATGTTTTATAACATTGCTTCTATGGCTTTAATGGTGTAGAGATTGTAGGTAATTGTTATAGTATTCATTAGGTTAATGTTTTGTTTTCCTTAGTATTGTTGATTTTTTTGCTATTTATGTGTTGTCTGGTGAAACGTGAAAATAACATGTTGCAAGGAGGTCTCTAGAAAGTCAAAGCCAAAGAGAAAGTTTTCTCAAAATGTCAGGTGCCTAAGGGAGATTAGGAAGGCAATAAAGGCTCTAAACAATGCAATTCCAAAGTTACCTTTTCAAAGGCTTGTCAGGGAGATTTGTGACAAATATAGTTTGGATAGTTTCGAATGGACAAGAACAACCCTTAATTTTATACATGAAGCCACAGAGGATTTTTTAGTTGAGTTTTTTCAAGATTCCTATATTTGTGTTGCTCATGCTCATAGGCTCACACTCATGGATAAGGACATGGTAATTCTTAGGAGGCTAAGATATAGATTTTCAAAGGTCCTTAAGCCAGTTCCCCTCACTGATGAGAAGACATTTAATATCCTTAATGTGCCCCCAGCTAGGAGAAAGAAAGATGATTCTAGTCCCAAGGTTAAGGATGTCACCCATGAGAGGGATACAAGGCAACATGAAAAAGATGAGAAAGCTAAAGAGGAACATGCAGATAAATGGAGAGAGTATAGGAGGCAAAGGGCTGAAGAAAGGGAAGCAGAGCAACTAGAGCCCTTTGTAAATGAGCTGGCCACCCTTGTTGAAGCAGCTAATCCAAAAGGATTCAATGTGTTTTGTTTCTTACCTGGTGACTTAGGCAAAAGAGCTGAGATTGTCTCCTTTAATGCTACATGTGTTCAGATTCTTAAGGATAGAAGAAGAGAAATAAATGATAGTATTATTCTTGCTAGCCTAAGGTATATCCACCCATAATTACTTCTACTTTTTTATATTTTTTTAACAATAAGATTTTTCTTGTTTATACTCACTATTTCTATGCTTTTTCTAGGTGTGTAATGCATGAGTTTCCTTTAAATATGCAACAAAAAATTGAGATTCTTGATCCATCTATCTCACACTTTATGAGGAACGAGCTTGATACAAGTTTTGTTGAGCAGTGGTTCAATTTGATTGACTTCGATACTTTGGAGCTCCTTATAATTCCATATAATGAAAAGTAAGTGATTCAATATTCTATTAGAGTTTTTGAGATTTTATCCTACTTTGTTGAGATATGATTGCTTTCAATTCTCATTGGAATTTGATTGCAATAGACTGTGTGGATAAGCAATGTTTTTTAATCAGCTCTATGAAAGGAAGTGTGGGAGCCTTCGCTCAATCGCCAAGACCCATGGACCGCTTATTGTTTCAAGCGTTCCAAGCTGAGCACTAATGGCTACCTCTCACATAGCCGACA
The DNA here is from genome assembly GCF_053477565.2 of Lygodium microphyllum. Taxonomy (NCBI): domain Eukaryota; kingdom Viridiplantae; phylum Streptophyta; class Polypodiopsida; order Schizaeales; family Lygodiaceae; genus Lygodium; species Lygodium microphyllum. Next base: position 24,790,315 of record NC_141135.1, read on the forward strand.
CACCATCCATAACTACGGGTGTAGTGAGATTACCTCCATGCCGTTTGAGTTACCTCCTCTTTTGCGCACTCCGGTAGCTCCACGATCCAAGTGCAAGATTCGAGCAAGCTTCATTCTCAAGCTCCACGCTCCAAGCTTCATCACCATGAGCAAGAGAAGAGAAGAGAAGAGAAGAGAAGAAGAGAGGAGAAGATGGAGAGCTTCTCCACCCCACGGTCCTCACCCTCACACACTCACTTCCTCGCACTCTCATACTCCCTCTCTCAAGAACAAGCTCAAGAAAGCAAGAACAAGGAGAAGAAGAAGAAGAGGAGAGATACTTTTGGCCACACACAAGAATGAGCTTCTCATTCACTTTTCAACTTTATATACAAAACCCTAAATCCATTTTGGGCGGTCATCCCCTTTTCCCTTTTTTACATGGCTGGCTGTAGCCTAGGCCCTTTTTCCCATTGTCCTCTTATCTTCCTAGCTTCCTTTCCACCACCCGTCTACATTTACAAATTGCACGGATGAGAGCCCGGCACTCCTTGAATTAAACCATGATGTGCTTGCGCTTTTTTACAAAAGTTTTGACTTGCACTTTTCTTTGTGCGCCTTTATCTTCCGTTTCTCTTTGCCTTGGCCTTTGTCTTTGTCTTCTGTTTTAGCTTTCAGAATTTTCCACCGCCTCGCACTCTTTTACAAGATTTCATGGTACGCCTTTGCATTTTAAAATGCACCTTTCCCCTTTTGCATTTGCCTTAGACTTTTTAAGGTTGCCCTTGCGCTTTTGGCCTTTTCTCCTCTTCTTTCTTATAGTCGAGCTACCTTTTTTCCGCCTTTGCCCTGCGTCTTTTTTATTTCCTTGTGCTTTCTTCATGTTGGGGTTAACATTACCCCCCTCCTAGACGAGTGCCAGTCCCATGGCACTCTGCGTCGAAGGTAGCATGCGGAGCTTGCACCGAAGACGTGGGTGGAAGGGTTGTTGTGGTTTGCCTTGGAGGAGTTCTTATGTTGGTGCAGAGGAAGGGCATTGGTGGCATTATGCTATTCCGATTGGCTGGTGATATGATTGGTGTAGGTGGCGATAGGGCTACTCGTTGTTGGGAATGGTCACTCATGGCTGGCACAGGGTTTGGTGTGCGTGGGATGCTCATGGTGAATCCTGCTCATAATGATTCTCTGGTGGTTTGCATGATGAAGTAAAGGACAAGAGTACAGAGTTGAGTATTGATGTAGAGTTGACGGAGCTTTCGTTGGAGCTTTAATACCTGCAATTGGAAAACCTCTCAGGTGGTCTCTCCCTAAGGGGTAGTGCTAGTCTTCGTAGCGTGCACAAGACATATTTGGATTAGTTTGGGAGACAGGTCGAACTCTAAGCAAGCCTGGAGCATTGTCCTGCACTTGAGGACCCAAAGTGTGTATAGACTTTGGTGCAGATATTATGTAGTGCTCGTGCATACTTAGATATTACATAGGTAGAAGACTGTGGCTTGGTTGCTCATAACGTCGTGTGGGTGAAGCAAAGTGGTTTATGACAGAAAGAAGTACGCGTGAAGGTGGGTGCAACATCCTGTGCATTGTGATTGCACGATATAGCAGGATAGAACCCAGGGATAGTGTACTATCCTTAGGTGGTAGACATGGGGCCGGTGTGATGAGGACGGTGTACTGTGCATGGCCATTCGTGTGGTGCATGCCCCAATTGATTGCCATGGTTTTAAGGCAGAGTGTAAGAGGGAATTGTGTGAATGGTTTAGGGTGACAGGTCTAACCATAGGTGAGACAAGCTCCCTAGGGCTATCCTGCCCTTGATGTGCCTTGAACTATTGTGGGTGATGCTAGGGGACTAGGGGACTAAGGACGGAGCTAGCCGACCAAGGTTACTGGACGCATCTAATTTGAGGGCCCCTAGGTGTGGTGCTGTGATCGTGAGTGCTTTTTTATTTTTTCTTCGTTTGTTTGTTTGTTTCTTTGCTTTTTGCCACAGTACAACCATTGCAATATGCGGAGGCTATGAGCCTTTTTCAATGGGTCGGGACATGTCAAGCCTTGGAGGCTCACAAAATGGATATGACCGTGATGATTTTGCCCTAGCCTCGTTGTTAAGGGAGCCATTGTTGCGATATCAGTATGATTGCAGCGACACCCATCGTGAGTGTAGAGCTTGGCCCAAGAAGAGAGTGTAGCCCATGACTATGTGTTGGTTCGTGCGATGTGGGCACTCTCAAGGGTGATTGTTCGCGTTCAACTGCGTGGATTTGTTGCGGTTTGTGCACGGTTGCTGGTTTTGCGGTGACCCAGGCGTTGAACACGTTTGCACGAAGACCTATACTACCCTGCATCCACTTGTCACTTCATGAGAGCACATGATTGATTTCATTAAGTAATTCAACAGATGTTGTTATGTTAAGACATGACTTTTCAAAATGCTATGATGTTAATTGCAATGTCCATGCGATTGCTTGTCAAAGACGTGGCATACATTAGCAATAGGCAGAAGAAGTTGTACAAGTGGGGAGTTGCCCTTTTACCCATGAAAAGACAAAAAGTTATGTCCTAATAACTTGTCAAACTACTTGTACATCATAGGGGCTTAATCGATTTGTACTAGGCGGGGCGAGTCCGATTGGTTAGGCGACTGGGGTGGTGCTGGTGCAGGACTCAACTGGGACATGAATGGTGTAGTTGCGAGCCACCACTATTTCCAAAATGCCTTTAAATAATTCATTGAACTCTTCCCTATCCTGGGCTGCCTTTTCTACCCTTGAGCATCTGGTGCCTGAGCGTACGTTGGGGGTTTGTGCAACTGGTGTTGCCATGCCTTGTGCGCTTCGTTGAGCTTCGAATTTCCTGGTACGAGGAATTTTCGGCCTTCGTTCAGGGCGGTGTCGCTTAGGTCCTCGTCTCTTTGCATATCTTTTGAGAGTGGGCACGTAGCGCACTGGTGGAGGGGCGTGTGCTGCATGTTCCCTTCATCCGCGAAGAGCGTCTCTACAAGCCAGTTGTCCATGGTTCTCCATGTTTTCCTTGTGGGGGGCCTGCAACATGCAACCCAAGGGTTAGGCCTTGATACGGAATAAGATCGTTCACATGGGAGGGATTTCAGTGTGGGTTATCAAACGCATATGACTAGAAGAGGAGGGGTGGAATGTGTTGTGCTCGTTGTAGTGGAATGGCCCCCGTGATGATGTTGACTTAGCCTCCTGCCATTAGCAGATCTCGGCTCACACCGAGTTACATCGGCTGGTGGTCATGGATTTGGGACAGGGCTCATTCTCGGAAGGATAGACCGGAAAGGAAAAGGTGTATAGGAAGGGACTGCACCCTGCTTACATCATCAGAGATGTTGGTCAGGGCTTTCCACGGTGGCAATGCAGGGTGCATGCCCTTCGGCTGAAGGTGGAAATGGTCATGTGAGAGGGGGACCGGACGAGTTTAGCCTGTTGGCCCCAACTCTTTTGTCTGCGCTTGACTATTATTGCTTAGTGTCTATACAAGGTGACACAAAAATCATTGTTTATATATATATATATATTTACGAATCCATGTCACTTCACAAGGATAGAAACCAATTGTAGAACTCAGGATTGTACTGAAGCCTGGCACACGCATCTAGTATTCCTGGCAGCTTACTCAATACTGATAGGTATTTTGCCACATCGAGTAGCATGGAACCTTGCCCGAGTCTACTGGCAACATGTAACTCCTCCTCAGTGAGAACCTTATCAAACAGAGAGTTTTCTTGGCTAGGTTCAGCCAAGTTCGTACCCCGAATGGCAGTCAACACTCGAAGGGAGGTTGGTGCCACATAGGTGGGGTCTCTTTGAGACCGCCATTTGGCCAATCGCTCCTCAAAAACTATCATGATCTGAGCTCCTAGTTCGGCCATTGCAGCGCAGTTTTCACACCAACGCTGTTCAAATTGACGTTGGCCCTCTGACAGTCGCTTTAATTGCTCTATCTCTAAGAGATTTGGTTGGCAGAGTGCATCATTGAGCATGACCGTTAAGCGTAGTTCATCAGCTTTCTCGCCAGAGATGAGTCGCATGCGTTCGCATAGGAGCCTATTATAGTGCTCGTTAAGATGTTCTTGCTCTTCCCAGGATAAGGGAAATGGCAAGTATTCTGCGAGCTGCTCTTTAGGGAATGTGCGCATGTCTGCCAGGACATAGACACGTGCGAACACCTTGAGCTTGGTATCCAACTCAGTTAAGCATTCGGTGACACTTCTATGTTCAGCGAGGGCTTGCTCGGTTGCTATCTCGTGCAAGGTTCTAAGAGTTTGCTTGGGCCTTAATGTAGCTGGGGGCTCAGGCCTAAATGAGCAGGATCGGTCAACGCTAGGATGTCTGATGCTCTTGGGGTTTCCATGTTTCTCCTGAGGCTTCATTATTGCATCATGGTTTTCCTTAGATATGACTAGTATAGGTTTGTCACCCTGTTGTGATAGCGTTATATCCACTCTTGAATGGTCAATGCAAGTTCTATTGTCGATGGATTGAGTATTGCAAGCAGCCATTGATGGTAACGACTGCTTTTATTTTTCAGAGCAAACGGATGTGTTTGAGGTTTTATCGCTAGTAGGGGGGGCGCCAATGGGTTCATTCGTGGATGGGCTCGATGCTTTATTCATTAGTTCTCCAGCGCTCTTCGTCCCAATGTTCTTGGGGTCCACAACCATCTACAACTGTTGTTGTTTTCGTTGTTTTCTCCTCTTTTTCTTGGTTAGTGGAGGTGCATCTCTCAATGACTCAGGACCCTGGACTAGGTCAACCGTTGTTGTGATTGGTTGGGCCTTAGTATTTCCTTTCTCTAGTGTGTCCTCATGGGACATAGCGATGGTCTACTGAATAGCCTTGCTAGGTTGGGTGGTTCGATGCGCCATCTCCTTGGCCACATCGTTGAGAGGTTTCTCCTCAAGCCTAGGCTTTAGGTGCTTTGGAAGGGCTGGCATTGTCAAGGATACTGGTTGCAGCACCTCCTCCGTAGGCAGACTGCTAAGGACATGCTCTGCAAGGGACGTTGTCACGGTCGAGGGTTGTGATTACTATGATCCCTGATTTGAAGTATTAGTAGCTAGTTCAGTGGACTTGCTACTATTGGTGAATTGCGGTGTCTAGTCCTTAGGGAAATTGGAAGTGGTTGTGTCTTTTGTTGCCCTTAGAGCATTCACTTGCATAGATCGAGTATTAGTTGAGCTAGCCACAGTGGATTGCACAGGCATATCCTTAGGTTGAGAGCTAAGGATGGTGTCATGTCCTGCTTCTTGGACATCTGGAAGCTTTGATGGAGTTAGAGATTGGGAGTGAGCAGCTGCCATTGACGACTGTTGTTGTGCTTTCTGTGTTTGTTTGGAAAAAGAGGATGCAAGAGATCTAGGACTCTTAGGTGGACTTGGTACTAGCTAAATGATTTGCTCAAGGCTATTAGACAATTGTGCCATTTGCTTTGTTGAGTGGTCAGCCTTGCCATGAGCAATGTTGTGCCTATGATGCCTATTGTCCTCTTGGAAAATCAAAGGCTCTTTGGGTGCTACTGCCTCTTGTGAACGCTCAAGGGCTACACATGGCATTTGCTTATTAAGCATGCTAGGCTGAGGCTCTTTCTTTCAAACACTCACATCTAGTTTCTTGCCTCGAGTACTAGAGTTTCTCTTAAATTTCCTCATGTGCTTCATTGCTCTTGATGCAATCTTGCCTTCATCCGATAGAGATGATTTAGCAGGGGGTTTTGGTACCCAAATCCATCGGTTACTTGCATAATACCCTTGAGCACGTAGCAACACTTTGGATATCCATTGCGGCATTGTGTTGGCCCTCCATCGATGCCTTCGTCTATGGGGCTTGGGCTTCCTTTCGGGTCTTCTACGATATTTGTAAGTTCAAAGCCCATCCTTGGCATTGTCTCTTGACCTTCTTGTTTTAAGCATGGCCTCACTCACTAGTTCTCATTGTTTGACCTGTGCTTGTATCAACTCCTCCAACAAGTCCTTGCTCTCATTAGTAAGCTTGACTATCACGTCAGCACCTTCCTTGCCTTTCTCTCGAGGTTCGATGAGGTCACCCTTGCTAAAGGTTGTGACTATCCTCACACCCGGTAGTGTCAGGTGTATCCTCTGAGCTACGTAGTCAGCCTCACATTTGGTCACCCTTTTGAAGGGTCTTCCCAGGAGGGTTTCCTTGCCATATTTAGCACCATTTGGAGGGACATGAAATAGGATAGGCAAGCTCTCAGTTTCAATTGTTGCAAGGATATTGCACTTCCCTATGAGTGCTTGTGGAGGTCCCCCATAAGGGCTAAGAGTTGCATTAGTCGGTGTCAGCTCTGGTTGGCCTAGTAGGGTCCATGCCTCATAGGTCAAGACATTAAAATTTGCTCCTTCATCAATCAGAGCATCGATAGTATGCTCTCTTTTCACGGTGAGTTTGATCCTAAGATAAGAAGGTGGTACTATGTCTTCATCTTCCAGGTCTTGGCTTGTAAATTTAAGCCTTCTAAAAAATGCCATTGAGTCCCCAATTGCAGGACCAGATGTGGATTCTCCACTAATGTCTTGGCTCATTAGTGCAGTGCTATTCAAGGAGTATTTATTGTTAGGACTATTGTATCCAGTCATTCTCACTATTGTAGCTTGATGTTGTTGCTTTTTGCCTTGACTAGATGCAGTCCGAATGCAACACATATGTGTTTTTGTAGTGTGGCCGTTTTGCCCTTGTTAGCTAGATGGGCCCATTGAGGTTTTAGGGTCTCTGTTTCTCTCGGTCCGAGCATGGGCTTTTGGTTGCTCTTTTGTCAATGAGAATCCATGTTCATGTAGAGCCTTTACTACGCTAGGGTCGAATTTGGAGGACCTATCACGGAGCACATTTTCTCTCCAACCTACTTGGGGGAGGTGTGGAGGGGACAGAGCCCCCTTTGCGGGGGTCCGGGGGGCAGTCCCCTCCCCGGCCCACAGGGCTGTTACGATAACCACCATGCACAGTTTGGAGGACCGTTCAGCCAAATCTTGAACTACTTGCTCTAAGTTTCAGCCCAGTGATGGATCTGTGATGTGCCTTTCGCTCTATGTAGCCTATGGGGTCAATTTCGAGGTTCAGAATTTCTCTAATTTGTTGCCTCGTTCGTTTTTGGGTTCAATCAGCGTCTAAGTCCCTGGTCTCCCAACTGCCTACTTCTAGCTGCTAAGCGATTGCGCCCTACGATTTTGCCTATTTTGTGTGCGAGAATCAAGTTCTGAGCATCCTAAGGGCTTTCAACAGTTTGCGTTGCTGAGTTCTAACCAGGTTAGGTCAATTTTCTAAGAATTTGATGAAAATCTATACTCGGTCCAACTGGTCCGAATTGCAGGGGCCGAGTGCTTGATTCGGCCCGTCCGAGGGCCAAGTAGAAGGGGCCGTATGTGACTGTTCGAATGCCAAATTCGGCCAATCCGAACCTAGATGTCCGAGGGCCGAGTGGGCCGAGGCCGAGTCAAGAGGGTCGAGTGGGCCGAGTTCCAAGTTAGTCCGAGTGCTTGATTCGGATGGGGCCGAGCGTGGGCGTCTGAGTGGTAGTTGCCAAATGGTTTGAGGACCAAGTGGCCGAGGGCCAAGTCGAGTGGTCAAGAGGGCCCAGTCGAGTGGTCCGAGTGTAGTGGGCCGAGGGCCAAATGGCCGAGCGGTCCAAGGCCGATTTTGGGACTTGGCCCAGAATCGCCGTCACTCGGACACGCCGAGCACGGCGTGTTTTTTCACCGGGCTTCACAAAATTCGCCGTGTCGGGTGTTGGAGGCCTTCCCTCTAGTCAAGCAGCTCCAAATCCACCCTACTCATGTAGGGGAAGGTGTAGAATTACCTGGGTTGGGTAAATATCTGCCGGATGACAAGATCGAAGCAGATCCACTCACGAAGTTTTCCTCTTCTCTCCTGCTCTCCTGAAACCCTGTAGTGCACAATGTGGCCTTTCTTGCCACTTTTGGCCCTTATACCCCTTCTCGGGTATGGTATTGATGCCTCCTATCACTCACTTGGCGACCTTAGGCATCACAAGCGAGCTTTTTAGCATTTTTTGCACGATTTTTGCCCTGTTTTTGCCATGTTTTGCAACAGTAAACCCTAATGCTTATTTTCTTTGTTTTCTTCTACTCTAATGCATCCAAATCACAAAGTAAATGCCTACACTACTCCATCTCACAACATAAATCTCAAAAAAGAAAAAACCTACTTGCCAAGGAGGTCGAATACCATCTTCAACCCCCTCCCTTCCTACCTATCTCAAGCACCGGTTCGGGGAAAACCCTCACTTCGATGCTCGATTCAAAGTGCGCAAGCACTCAAGGCTTGAATCCGTGTGTCCCAGCAACGGAATCAAAATGTCGGAGCCTTCGCTCAACTACCAAGACCCATGGACCGCTTATTGTTTCAAGTGTTCCAAGCCGAGCACTAATGGCTACCTCTCACATAGCCGACGAGCCATCCATAACTACGGGTGTAGTGAGCTTACCTCCATGCCATTCTAGTTACCTCCTCTTCGGAGCACTCTAGTAGCTCCACGATCCAAGTGCAAGCTTCAAGCAAGCTCCATCCTCAAGCTCCACGCTCCAAGCTCCATCACTGCAAGCAAGAGAAGAGAAGAGAAGAAGAGAGGAGAAGATGGAGAGCTTCTCCACCCCACGGTCCCTCACCCTCACACACTCACTCCCTCGCACTCTCACACTCCCTCTCTCAAGCACAAGCTCAAGCAAGCAAGAACAAGGAGAAGAAGAAGAAGAGGAGAGCTACTTTTGGCCACACACAAGAATGAGCTTCTCATTCACTTTTCAACTTTATATACAAAACCCTAAATCCCTTTTGGGTAGTCATCCCCTTTTCCCTTTTTTACATAGCCGGCCGTAGCCTAGGCCCTTTTTCCCATTGTCCTCCTATCTTCCTAGCTTCCTTTCCACTGCCCGTCTACATTTACAAATTGCACGGGTGAGAGCCCGATGCTCCTTGAATTAAACCATGATGCGCTTGCACTTTTTTACAAAAGTTTTGACTTGCGCTTTTCCTTGTGCGCCTTTGTCTTCCGTTTCTCTTTGCCTTGGCCTTTGTCTTTGTCTTCTGTTTTAGCTTTCAGGATTTTCCACACCTGGCACTCTTTTACAAGATTTCAGGGTGCGCCTTTGTATTTTAAAATGCACCTTTCCCCTTTTGCATTTGCCTTGGAATTTTTAAGGTTGCCCTTGCGCTTTTGGCCTTTTCTCCTCTTCTTTCTTATAGTCGAGCTACCTTTTTTCCGCCTTTGCCCTGCGTCTTTTTTATTTTCTTTTGCTTTCTTCGTGTTGGGGTTAACAGGAAGCCATGGAAATGCTAAATTGTAAGTTATATTATCCAAGGGCTCCTTGATATTTCGATTCTTTTTTTTTTTGTAAGTACTCTAAATTTCAATATATTTTATAAACAGATGTGCAAAAAGATTAATTGAAGAGCTAGAGAAAAGGCCCCCTATGCCATCTGATTTGCTTGCAACAATGCAATATAGACAAGTTGCGGTAAGTTATTGATTAAAATAATTGAAACATAAGTTTATTCTATGAACTACCATACGTAAATTTCATAGTTTTACTTTGTGTTGGTGGTTGTAGTGTCCTCATCCGGATGATAGCCATTCTTGTGGCTAGAGGGTGATTGCAAATGCTAAAAGAATGGTTAACTTTGTTTATCTTAATGATGATAAACATGTAAAGGTAATATGAAAGATGCTAAACTTTAATATATATATTCATTGCAAATAGTCCATTGATGATAAAAATATAGTCTATTGTAATAATAATAATGAACTAAAACTCGTTTTCCTATAAATGTGTGACAATTTTCGAAGGATTGCTATACATCTGAGCATGTTTGGTACGTCAAAGCAAAGCTCTTGAAGTATATAATGGTCAATTGTATTCAACCAACAACAGAGATTGGTGGGGATTTACAGGATGAAGAAGATGCGGTGCTTATAACCACGGAAGGTGAAGCCACAGCTTCAACACCTTTACCCACACCTTCTGCACCCAAGGCATCAAAGAAAGACAAAAGGACTCCTAGAAAGGATAGTTCTCAAAAAAAGAAATAGCTTTGCCATATCGCCTTGTAAGCCTTCATATATAGAAATTTGCCCTTCAGCCCTTGTATATCTCATAGAGATGGCAGATAGACATCTGCTACAAAATTTATACATATATTTTATATTGACAGTAAAGATATATTTTCTTAAATGTCCTTGAAGTGTATATTCTTTTCTCTCCTTTTCGATATCTACAAAAAATAAATTACAAATGTTTGTTAGCTAGGAAGTGAGATCTTGATATATATCTAAGTAGATATAATATGATGTGAAATCTTACTCGTTTCTTGTCAAGTTGGAATACAAAGGAGCATGGTAGTTCAATGTCTTCATTTTGTAAATCCATCCTCAATTGATGTAGCGTACATGATTTTCTGATCTTTAAGATTGCAATAATATCCTCGTTGAACCAAATATCAAGATCCACTATAGGATCTTTGCTGAAATCATCAAGATTCTGGTCTAAAGCAACTAGACTACTACCAACAAAATGCCATCGACTATAGTAAAAGCTAAGGATAAAATTTTGAGTAGCAATCATATATTTACAAGCTATATAGTCTTGATCTATCTTACATATAATGTTTCCTTCTGTCCTTGTATCCCATCCTTCATCAACAAATTGTATGACATGATCATATGTTAGTCTCTTCACTGAAAGCATGGTTTTTATTCTTCTTATCTCCATATTAGAGAAGAAATCAATAAATATATTAATAGGCATAAACAAAGTAACTTTGCTTAGCCTACTTGAGATATTAGATTTTAATGCTTTCTGGATCTCAGAAAATATCTTACATCTATAGCCCTCACTAGTAGTTGGACTTGGCAAAGGCCACTCAAAGCTTGAAAAATCTGGCAAAGGAAGGAGGTTTATTGATCCCCATTGGCAATGCCGCATAGAAATAACATAAGAATGGTCATAAAAGAATATTACATTCTCTGCAAGCTCTGTCTTCTTTCTGCCTCTATACATTTCTTCTCCAATTGAACCATGTATAACATCAATAACATCAACAATAGACTCCATTGGTTGCCATTCCTCAAGATTAGAGGGATATACATCTACAAGACAAACAAATATTATAATGGAAAAACCTAAACCATGTTTAAGAAATGAAAAACTTTAAGAATCAAATTCTTACAATTTGGTCTATGCATTGGAAGCTTTGAAGATCCAGGTTCCAAACACAGCTCTCTATGTAGCATGAACACATGTTGCACTAGTACCTCTTTGATGCTATTCTTATTTGCTCCAAGCTTAAAATCTCGGATTCTGCCCTTCCAAGCTTGTTGCATGGTGATCCAACTACCTTTGCTAGTAGGAATCCATCTTCCATTAGTTTGGAATGAGTTAAACACTGATATGGATGTGATTTGGGAGCTTGGACGCCTTGTTGAAGGTCGAATTTCTGTATCCATGGTAGAAGAGAGAGAGAGAGAGAGAGAGAGAGAGAGAAAGAGAGAGAGAGAGAGAGAGAGAGAGAAAGAGAGAGAGAGAGAGAGAGAGAGAGAGAGAGAGAGAGAGAGAGAGAGAGAGAGAGAGAGAGAGAGAGAGAGAGAGAGAGAGAGAGAGGACTAGGCTACCACAAGGGAGGGAAAAACAATAGAAGAATAAAAGAAAGGAGGGAAAAAATTGAGTGCCATGCTTTTCACTAATTTGAATTTAGATTACATAAGTCATTATCATTAATCTAGATATATCATTAAATAAAAGTAGCCGAGACTCTATGCCATTAATGCAAAAGATGTCATAATCATGAATATAAGAAACTAAAAATAGATAATAAAAATAAAAATTCGTAATATTATTATATTTATATGTTTTTGTAAAATGATTTTTTATTTTTTTAAAAAAATAGAAGTTCCGTTACGGAGGCTTTGCTCCTATTGGTCTGGAGCACTCTCTCTCCACATCCTAAAAGGCATTTTCGAGACCTCAACCTTGAAGCGTGAATGGCATTTTGCAACATCCTCCCTTTAGAGAGAAACGACCCCACTTTTATGTCGTATCCTCAAAGGGTAGGGGTAGACTTCAATCCGTCCATCCACGGCAGGTTCGATTTCCCCATTATCTACAATACCAATAGCACCTCCCATAGGGATGCCCTTCTCTTCACCCTCCCCGATCTGTATAGCTCTATAGATAAATTTCTTAGTGAGTTCACCTCTTGTCCCGACCCCGCATTCATCACCACTTGTAATTATCTTAGGCTAATTAGGATCCTAGTCCACCAAGAGCCCGCACCCCAAGAACACCACCTCCCACCCCTCTATTTTGACCCCAACGCCATAGACAGCAACACCATGACTCGCCTCATGATGCGTGCTTCTCTTTTGCCATCTTTCTGTGGTGCACTACTCGAAGACATGAACGACAGCAAATTTACCCAGTGCAACCACCCCTTCCTTTCTACCACCACCCTCAAAATCTGCCTCCACATCAAAGGCTAGTTGTTGAGTCGAAAATTCCTTAACAAGGCCCCCCGCCCTCCACCAACCCCTACCCACCATTCAGATGACGAGGAGTAAACTCCTGTCATGCCCTTGTACCACTTGCCTCCATGTATACGCCTCCTCATGCTATTATATATATATTAATTTTTTTTTTAAAAAAAGAGGAAGAAGAAAGAAAGACGCACCACAATCACCACACCTAGGATCCTCCCTAGCGCCCCCCCCCCCCCCCCACCCCCCCCCCCCCTTCACACTTAGGGTACATCAAGGGCAGGACTTTCAGACCTATCATCCTAAGACTTGCACGGCACCGCCAACAAGGCACAAACTGGGTCCTCAAGTGTGGGACGTCACCAAGGGCTTACCCAAGGTCAGACCCATCTCCCAGTTCCACTGCCACACGCACCATGCACTACACAGCAAGACCGACACACCCCTTAGGGAGTGCACAACTTTTCTTGCAGGTTATGTTTGCACTTCAAGATGTGGCTACCCACGGAGGAGGATCGCCCACGGCTTTCCTTAATATCAACACTTCTTTCCTGTACCAGCATCTGGCCACCCTGATTGAATCAAGTCAAGGCAGAGCTGCCATTGGCATAGATCTTGGAACCTCAATGATGTATACTTCTCCAAGATGTGTAAATTGGATCTAGCTAAACAGTTAGCTTGTATTTACGTGTGCTTGCGCTTGTGTTATTTGAAGAGGTATTGCTAGACATTTTAGCAGATGAACCGAGCAAGAATCTCACAGTGATAGGAAGCAAGTGCAACAAAAAGAATGGCAAAAGAGAATAGTGTGTAGAAAGAAAACGCGGGAGCAAACAAATGCGAATTTCGTACAAAAATCTTGAAAATACAAAATCTCTCAAGTTCCAAGACAAAAACGGCTGAAAAGGTGACCCCTGACTTGGATTAAAAGATGAGGGCAATTAATGGCCGACCTCTTCAATGAACCAAATATTCTCTCATTAATCACATCTGGATAACCAAATTTAGAGGTTTTATTCTTCCTAAACCTCAACTAATTAGCAATTTAATCACTTTCTCTATTTTTTCTACCACCACCCTTGGCTTCTTCTTGCATGGTGACTATTGAGAAATAGACAAATGATGTATGCTCCAGGAAGAGCTGTCCTGAATCCCATATGCATAGTGAGGATAGTGGAGAAGCTGGAAAGCTATAAAAGCATGTACTTGGTTCACTTTTTTATATGAATGCTATTGTACTTTTTACTTAGAGTCTGTAACTCTATCCACTCAAGATTGTGTTTATGAGTCCAAGCTAATCTATCGTGGAACCTAATTCACTTGAGTAAAAGTTTGTATCTAGTCATCAATCTTCTTCATGTCTCTTGCTTACGAGTTCAAGCCTCCATAGCTAAACTCTGTTTAAGATCCATGTTTGCTAATATGGTATTAGAGCCATGGTGAGCTCAGTTTAGCTCTTTCTCCTACTTCTCCATCTTATCATAGCTCAACTCTAGCTTAGGACAACTAGTTGAGTTCATCTCCTACTTTATTTTCACACACTTCTTCTTGGCCACCATAGCCAAATTGCACCTATCTTCAGTGGAGCTCTTAGATCTCATCATACAGACAATTTCAGCTTAAGATATCTTCTGAGAAGCTCTTCCTCTGCTCCCACCGTAGCTCCCTATCACATCAGTGTGTGACATTATCCATCGTAGAGCCCAACTTTACGAAAATCGAGCATCGTTGTCTCTGTTATGCCCTGTGACAGTCGTACAGTCTGTGTGCTGTGTGGAGGCTGAGATTCGTTCTACTCGTATGGGGCATTTAAAGCCTATACTATAGGCTATCCCCCATCCAATTCTCGACCTGAATGGCTACGCCTAGCTCCTGCTACAACAAAAAAATCAGGGCTGTCTGAAACCCTAAATAGTGGAAGCCATAGCCAGGAACTTAGAAAGCTTGGCAACCTTGTCTTTTCTTATTGGCATCATCAACAATGACCTTGATCACTCTGAAATTATCTCTGAAGCCTGCTACAGATCTGGAAGGATCCAAGGAAGTTCAAAGATTACCTAGCAACATCGAGCCAAATATCAAGATCTTCAAGATATAGTATCTATTGATACTCAAATAGTGCTTCTTGGCACTTGAATATTTCAGTTACTCAAGAGTAACTCATCTTCTGATTCCAGTTTCGAAGAACATTCTCAAGTTATGTAATGTTTTTAAAGTCACAATGATCAAATCCCTTGTAAATCTCAATCTTCTTGTAAAGGGATAGACACCGCCCGAGAGTTCTCGTGGTAAGAACTCCTACTAAGATGACTAAAGTAGAACATATAGCAAAGTTTAATGGTGAAGGATTCCATGCCAGGAAGGAGAAGACCATATACCATCTTATGCGGAAAGACTTGTGGGACTTGTTTGAAGATGATGCAAATAACAAGAACAAAGATAATGAAGACGGGTTCGTTGAAGAAGACCAGTTCAAAACCAAAGAATGGAAGAAGATGAATAATAAGGCACTAGGCATCATTTCCTGGGGGCTAAGTGATGATGTGCTACATCATACATCTGGCATTAGAAATGCTAAAACTACTTGGGAGGAACTTGATAGAATGTTTGGTACCCAAGCAAATAACTCAAAGGTAAAACTCCTCATGTAGTTTTATAAACTAGATATCAAAGACAGTGCTTCTATGACCATGCACATTAACAAGTCAAGAGCCTAAAAACCCAACTTGCAACTCTTAAGAAGAATATTGATGAAGATGAAGCAATAGCCATACTACTTGCAAGTGTAAACAAGGATCCATATGAGAATCTTGTGTCCACTCTAAGTAATGTCCAAGTCTATCACTCAAAGATATTCAGCACTCACTGCTTGATGAAGAAAGCAAATTTAAAAGCAAATATGTAAAAGAGACCAGCTCAAGGGAAAACCTCTTATACACTAGAGGAGCTACTGGACCCAAAGGAAGAGGTCGAGGATTCAACACCGACAACAGGAGTCGGATGACATGTCATTATTGTGGTAAAACTAGCCATATTGTCAGTGAATGCTTCCACAAAAAAAGAGCACAGTAGATGCAGAATGACCACCACCAAAGTCAATTCATGAATGAAGAAGACGAAAAAGATGCTTCCGCTACCATCAACAACTTTGACAGATTATTTTAAGGAATTTGTTCCCATAGTGGATCTCTATGTTTCCCTTAGTGGATTTGATTTGTAAACCCCTTGCCAAAGATGTAAAGTCTCAAGCTTTAACTTGACTAGGCTACCTATGAGCTAGTCTTCCGGGCCATGTTATCATGTAGGGGGGGCAAAAGTCAGCAAGTGTAGGGACTCATCATTTGAGGGGGGATGTTGAGAAATAGACAAATGACGTATGCTCCAGGAAGAGCTGTCCTGAATCCCATATGCATAGTGAGGATAGTGGAGAAGCTGGAAAGCTATAAAAGCATGTACTGTCAAGATTGTGGGAGAGAAGGAAGGAGTCTCACTTGTAGCTTTCCTGCTTGCACAATGGGGGAATACACACAAGGGTGGAGGCTGAAAACAGTTTTCCTCTTCTTAGTTGTGTAAGCCAAAAGAACTCAAGTACAAAGAAATAGAAGAACCCTATATATGGGTCTCAAACCAAACTCAACTAACTAAGGTGGCATACTAACTGAGCCACGAACTAGAGTAGATAAGGATAGCTATCATGTAGCTATTATTCATGGGCGGTGTACCAACCGCGTCTGCAACTGATAAGTCGGTGACATAAATACACAACGGTCACCCTGGCGTATCACGAGTGGAGCTCGATATCTCAACACTCCCCCTCGAGCTCAATCCCAATTCCTGCACACCAAGCAGGTCTCTGAACTTGCGCACCTTCTCTGTGCCCAATGCCTTCGTGAATATGTCAGCTACCTGATCCTCTGTGCTGACATAAACTAGATCAATAAGACCTAATAAAACCCTCTCTCGCACATAGTGATAATGCACCTCAATGTGCTTTGATCTAGCATGATAGACTGGGTTATTTGCCAAGTGTATACTACTCATGTTGTCACAATAAATGACAACTGGTCCATCTGTAGACTGATGCATATCATAAAGTAGCTTATGCAACCAAGCTACCTCACATGCAGCCATTGCTGCACCCCTGTACTCAGCCTCTGTGCTCGACAAGGCAACTGTAGGCTATTTCTTGTTGCTCCAAGTGACTGCAGCACTCCCAAAAGAGAACACATATCCATTGGTAGATCGTCTATCAGAAATACTACCAGCCCAATCAGCATCAGTGTATCCATGCAACTGTATCTGAACCCCAGTCTCATAAAATAGTCCATACTGCAATGTGGACTTCACATACCTGAGTATGCGTCTAGCCGCATCCAAATGCAGTTTCCTTGGAGCCTGCATAAACTGACTTACCAATCCAACATCATAGCTCAAATCTGGCCTGGTAATAGTCATATAAATCAAGCTTCCTACTATGTGTCTGTACATAGTAGGGACTTCCAAAAGCTTACCTGCATCTGTGCTCAGCTTCACATTCTGCTCCAAAGGAACTGAAATAGGCTTACAGCCTGTCATCCCATATTTGGACAGCATGTCCAATCCATACTGCCTCTGCAAGAGCTGTATCCCACTTGGTGATCTAATCACCTCAATGCCCAAGAAATAACGCAACTCTCCCAAATCCTTCATCTCAAACTTTTGCTTCAATAGCATTTTCACATGAAGGATATCTTCATCACTGTCACCTATCATAATCAAATCATCAACATAAATGACAAGTAGCATAATACCTTTCTCCGTTTTTCTCACATAAAGTGAGAAATCTGCCTTGGAAATCTGAAAGCCAATAGTGACAAGATACTGTCCTATCTTGTCAGACCATGCTCTAGGTGCTTGCTTCAATCCATACAAGGCTTTCTTCAACCTGCAAACAAATTCAGGATGAACAACATGCACATAACCTGGTGGCTGCTCCATATAGACCTCTTCTTGCAAATCACCATGCAAGAAGGCATTCTTTACATCCATCTGATGTAAAGACCATCCCTTTGATGCAGCCATAACAATGACTGCTCTTACGGTTGCCATCCTTGCAACCGGACTGAATGTTTCTTCATAGTCAATGCCATATGTTTGTGCATACCCCTTGACTACTAATCTTGCCTTGTATCTGTTCACAGAACCATCTGCATTGTGCTTCACCTTATAAACCCACTTACAGCCAATTGCATTCTTACCTTTAGGCAAAGGTACTAACTCCCATGTAGCATTTGCTTCCAAGGCATCCATTTCTTCATCCATGGCTTTCTCCTATTTTTCTTTTCCCATGGCTTCCTCAAAGGAAGTGGGTTCTGGTTCCTGTATCACCTTGACCATATATGCATAGTGAATGGCTGTAAATCCATCATATTTCAATCTATCCATAGGATACCTAACTCTGGTAGATCTGTGCAAAGTGGGTTCACTCCCAGGTGCTCTCAAAACATCCCTGGTCTTCCTTACTCGAGGCGTAACAATAGAAGGAATACCCAACTCATCATCAATGCTCTGTTCTAAGCCACTGGATTCACCATCCACATAAGAGTGACCTGCATTCACATCAAACATGGGCTGATCAACCTTCTCTTTTCCTTTCCGTGATACCTGCATACCACTATCTGCATTGCTTTGAGAAGATTCTCCTGATCTCAATCTGCCTGTCCATGGCGAAGAATGTGAACCACTGCTAGAGGATGCTCCTGGTCCACTAATATTTTGTGACTGCTGCTGTGAATTCTGTGCAGCATTACCATTTTGTGCATCTACATCATCAATCACATTTACTGGTTTATACCAGCTACTCATCTCATAAAAAACAACATCTCTGCTCACTGTAAACTTACGAGTAGAAGGGTTATAGCATTTATACCCTTTTTGCTGCAGAGAGTAACCAATAAAGATGCACTTTTCAGCTTTTGGATCCAACTTGGATCTCAACTCATCTGGCACATGTACATAGGCAATGCAACCAAAAATTTTCAAATGAGAAATATCTGGTTTCCTACCAGTATACCTCTCCTTTGGAGTCATTCCATGTATTGCTGCAGTGGGAGTCCTGTTCATTATGTAGACTGCTGTAGCAACTGCTTCAGCCCAATAAAAATCTGGCAAGTCTTTTTCATTGAGCATGGCACGAGATACCTCTCCAATATGCCTGTTTTTCCTTTCTGCAATTCCATTTTGTTGTGGGGTATGATTGCAAGAATATTGCTGCTTTATGCCATGCTCCTGCAGGAACCTTGCAAACTCATTTGAGAGGTACTCTCCCCCTCCATCTGACCTTAGGCATTTTATCTGCAGGCCTGTTTCTTTTTCAACCATCGCTTTAAGAGTTTTGAAATGCCCAAAAACTTCACTTTTCTTTTTCATAAAATACACCCAAACTTTTCTGCTATAGTCATCAATAAAACTGACAAAATAATGATAGCCTCCAAGAGATGTAGCTTTAGTTGTCCACACATCAGAGTGGATTAATTCCAATGGCTTCTTACTCTCTTGAACATGTCTAGGAAATGGTTTCCTTGCCTGTTTTCCAAACTGACAGGCTTCACATATCTTATGCATTTCTGCAACCTTGAATTTCGGCAAACCTGCAACAATATTTTGGGCTTGCATTGATTTAAGTCGCTGTACATTAACATGACCAATGCGTTTATGCCAGATATCAATATCTGCAACTACACCGGTCCCATATGCAAACATTGCTGCACTCAATTCAGGCATGTCTGCATCCAATGTAAACATTCTGCCCTTCTTCTTTCCTTTTGCTATCAAGCGACCTTTATTTTTCATATCCTCAACAAAGCATCCATGAGGATTAAATCTGACCTGCAAGCCCTGCTCAACCATTTGACCAACCGAAACCAGATTCTTGGTGATATTTGGGACATGAAATACATCGGAGAGGTATTTCTTTTTCCCATCCTGCATAGACAAAGGAATTTTTCCAATCTGCATAATAGGATGTGCAGTATCATCACCAGTCTCCACAAATCCTGGTTTTTCCATTTTTCTTGCATCCTCCATCCATTTTGCATGACCTGTCATGTGGTTTGATGCACCTGAGTCAACATACCATACATCATTGCTTTCTTCTGCACTTGTCACAGAATTGTTCATGTGCTGCACCATAAACAAGTGCTCATTTCTGTCATCACCCTGTCTACTAGAAGATGCATAATTCCCTTGTTGCAGTTTTCCATTCATGATGTCATTCTGCTTTTTATAGCAGTCTTTAGCCATATGACCCATTTTACCACAGTAGTAGCATTCAACATTACTATTTGCATTTTGGCCTCTTTGCCATCCACCACGACCTCTTTGGCTCCCCCTGCCTCTAGATTTACCATGTCCTCCTCCATAGGACTGGTTTTCTTGAGTTTGTTGCATATTCTGATTTCTACTACGGCCTCCATATCGGCCTCCTCTACCTCTGCCTCTACCTCTTCCAGCATTTGAGTAGAAGACAGCTTCTTTTGAAGTTCCTCCTGAAGAAGATGCACCACCATTTCTATGTTCCTCATAAATTAGAAGAGCAATCAACTCCTCAAAATCAAAAAATCTTTCACGAACTGAAATGGATGTCCGAAACTATGCATAATCCTTTCCTAGACCATTCAAGGTCACAGAAACTAAATCATCATCTTCCACTGGTGACCCAATGGAAGCAAGTGCATCTGCAATCTTCTTCACCTTCATGTGGTAGTCGTTGATGCTCATATTTTCTCTTTGCACATTGTGCAACTCTTGCTTGAGTTGCATTTTCCTGGCTTGCGTATTTGTGCTATACATTTTTGACAAAGTATCCCATGCCTCCTTTGGTGTACTTGCATCCTGAATATGCACAATCATAGAGTCTGAAATGCTGATAGACAGCCAATACATAACTTTCCTGGCTCTCTCATGCCATGCTTTGAATGCCTGCATTTGCTGTTGATTGGGAACATCAGGAAGAACTGGTTCTTCTTCATTTCCTGCAACAAATTTCCAATATCCTTTTCCCATAAGGAAATTCGTCATTCTAAACTTCCATGCCTGGAAGTTGTTCTTGTCAAGCTTTTCAGTGACAATCTGTGAAAGAGAATCAGACGCCATTACAGAATACTGCAAAAAATTCTGTCACTGCAAAAGACACAGCTTCACCCTCACAAGGGCAAATCTGCAAAATTGGCGAAAGTGGTATTTGACCATATAGTCACTTCCTAGTGACAATTTTGCATATACAGGAACCAAGGATGATTCTGAAACTCCCAATGTCTCTGCGCACAAGCATACAATGCAATTTTTACAGTAACTATTCACCGACCTGTAGAACAGTGCCTGCACAGCATAAAACTGGGCCTTTTCTTGAGTGCGTGCAGAAAACTTTCGCCTCCAAAACAGGCCCCGAAATGGCCTCAAATCAAAAAAACAAGGTTGCCAAGGGCTAAAGCCCTTTCCCGCAGCATATACTGCCCTCTTGCTTCACCGCGAAGGGCGTCTCAACCAGAACACCGCGAGCTTGACTTGCTTTCTTGAGCTCCTTACCACGAACAAGGCTCTGATACCATGTCAAGATTGTGGGAGAGAAAAAGGAGTCTCACTTGTAGCTTTCTTGCTTGCACAATGGGGGAATACACACAAGGGTGGAGCTGAAAACAGTTTTCCTCTTCTTAGTTGTGTAAGCCAAAAGAACTCAAGTACAAAGAAAGTATGGGTCTCAAACCAAACTCAACTAACTAAGGTGGCATACTAACTGAGCCACGAACTAGAGTAGATAAGGATAGCTATCATGTAGCTATTATTCATGGGCGGTGTACCAACCGCGTCTACAACTGACAAGTCGGTGACATAAATACACAACGGTCACCCTGGCGTATCACGAGTGGAGCTCGATATCTCAACATGTACTTGGTTCACTTTTTTATATGAATGCTATTGTACTTTGTACTTAGAGTTTGTAACTCTATCCACTCAAGATTGTGTTTATGAGTCCAAGCTAATCTATCTTGGGACCTAATTCACTTGAGTAAAAGTTTGTATCTAGTCATCAGTCTTCTTCATGTCTCTTGCTTACGAGTTCAAGCCTCCATAGCTAAATTGTGTTCAAGATCCATGTTTGTTAACAGTGACCAAGGTGGGGACTTGTCCCATCCACTATTCTCCTTATTTTCAAAGATTCCATACATCATCTAGGATTATGTTAATCAAGAAGATTAGCTTAACCTAATCCCTCATGGAGGCTATATAAGGAGCCCATGGGGATGTAAAGAAGGACAATAACAAGCACATGAGAGCAGTCTAGAATACCCTCATGCTAGTCCATCTCTTTAAGGTAAGCTATGAGTGAGTTCTTTTATTATGTAGCATAATGGCAAGCTTCCTCTACCTCTTCTCCTCTTGTCTCCCTCTCCTCTCCTCTCTCTCTGGTCACTGGATCATATGTATATTTGGGAGTCACCTTTACAGCAGCTTCATGGATTTTCTCGATGACATAGGCAACTCGTGACCGCCTCACTAGATGATACTCAGCATTGGCTCTTATGGAGCGACAGTGTCATCAGGCACATTTCCAGGAACCCCGCACCAAGGGGTGGCTCTTTGATACTCTAGTCACTCCAACACTGATATATGGAGCAGCTATATGGGGGCCAAGCCTTGCTGATTATGTATGGACATTGATGGAAAGACCTCAGGTGATCATGATATCTAGATTGATTCGCAGCAAGGCCTCAGTCCCACATGACATTGTGCGAGCAGAGCTTGCCACACCCCCCATGCTAGTCGAGGCACTATTTCAGATAGTCTGCTTCCTACACAGATTTCAGGATATGGACAGAGATCGCATTGCATACAGAGCATATATGGCATCTCAGGAGATGGCTCGAGCGGGGGATACCACATCATGGTATGCACAGACTAGAGCTTGGTTTGACAGACATGGGCTGGACATTGATAGACTCCCACCTCTTCTATATGATACTCAGGCTCCCACTTACACCCTCTCTCTCTCTGAAAGGAACAGAGTCATCAGATAGGAGATATGGCATATTTATATACAGAGGACATGGGTCAGCCCTGCACAGCCACTGCCATCGAAGATGGCACATTATTATACACAGTTCTTGAGCATATCAGAGCAGGGATTCATAGAGATTCTGAGATATATGCAATTCTATATGCCACATCGATTGAGAGTTCTTATTGGATGGCTCAGGGTATCATCACATCAGCTTATAATTGAGAGTGGCAGAGCCAGTGGCATCCCACGGGAGGAGAGGATATGCCCCCTTTGCACATCAGAGGTGGAGAGTGAGGAGCATTTTGTTCTCAGATGCCCGGCATACTCAAAGTTGAGATCTAGATACACATTGAGCAACTCACTTCAGGGATGTATGACTGATATGGATCAGAGATCATTTGGCCGTTTTCTGGGAGAGGCATGGTACATCAAAGAGCAGAGCACACAACGGGTCCCAGTCAGAGAGGGGTCCACCCAGATGACTATTACACAGTTCTTTCAGATAGACAGAGTGAGAGCTACTGTACCAGCCTCCAGCTAGACCTCCGAGCTCACACTACAGCAAGCTGAGGACCAGCCTACCCGACGCTGCATGAGGATCCATGGGTTTCGAATCCCACAGCCACACCGATAGGAGATCCAGAGGATTCTTGATCTACATTGACAGCAGACTGAGATCCGACAACACTCGACACATTGGATCTCAGATCTCCAGTTTTCTCTTTCTCCACCGCGCCGATGTACCACATCTTGCATCCAGGAGGGATCACCTGCTATTAGCGACTTCGACGACTGCTACTACATCCCAAGATAGTATATCTCCCTGCATCTGTTACATATACACATCGCACCACTTTATCACAGCCGACAGTTGTTCCCCTATCACAGCCGACATTTGTTCCCCTTTTGTAGCCATTATCTGGAGTACCAGATCTACATATGCACATACACATACACGACACTTATCACACTTGCAGCACCGTATTTTCAGTTTCCAGTTTTTAGCTTTTCATTCAGCACTTTTATTTTGGATAGCTAGACCTCATCAGTTGTATCACAGTTTGTCTCATAGGCCAGTATGGTCTTTAGAAGACGTTAATATAACTTTCTTTATTTCTTTCTTTCTCTCTCATATTCTAATATGGTGTCTAGTACATATATTCTCTCTTGTGAAGTTGTGTCTTGGTTCTTTTGATTCTCTTTTAGAAAAGGGATGTCCTAGCCCATCCTCCCTTTGGCTAGGTGGTGCCCCTCTTTAGTTCTCTTAGTGAGGATTGGAGGTTGGATGGGTAAGAGGTAACCCATTCATCATTTCAGCCCTCAATATGTTAGGGTACATTAAGGAAGGGACTTTACATCCAACACACCTTGACATTGACGATGCTCAAATAGTGATGACTTTCGGCAAGGGTAGCGCAACTCCATCAAAGCTTGCAATGCCACTGGTAAAGAAAGCTAATGTAAGGTCTAAGGAGGGCGGTCGTAACTGATCCCATCCTACCAAGACAAGTTGGCTGCAACCTAAAGGAGACACATCCAAGACCATTGAGCAACTGTCTTGAAGCCAACCCTCATGAACTCATGACCACAAAATATTATGCCCTAGGCGAAGGAGGCAAAGCTAGCACTACCAAACCAGATGAACAATCAAGCCGCCCCAAGGACCTATTGCGTGCTCAAGGCTACTACACAAAGACAACAGTTGGATTTGGTTGCATAAGACTAGGAGTGGTACATGTGCTCCTCAATTCAAGCCCTCTAGCCCATCTCCACAAAGTAGTGAGCCAACTAGGAATGAGAAGTTCATTGAATCAAAAGCACCAAATCCATAGAACCTCAATGAGTCTATCAACCAAAGATGCCAACCAACCACCCTAGGCCATCTCAACCTAACACTTTTAGTGTCCCAACTGCTCCATACACCGAGATAAGTACATCAACTGAGCCATAGGACCAATCCATTGCACAAGTGGCCGACAAACACCCCATGAATAGCCTAGAAGACATGCACTAGTAGTTGAGCTATCTAGCTCAACTAAACCCCAACCTCTCATGCAGCCTCAGACCCTCCTATAAGCATAGATCTATCCTTACATTGGCCACCATGGACCTAGCCACAAATATAGGGAATGTCTTAGTCACCTGTATTAGATGCTTGGATGCCACATTCACTATGCTAGCTAGGAACTATGAACTTCAAAACTTCAAACCAAATTTCAAAAGAAAAAAAGGATGAATAAAGGAAACTTGTACTTCAAGAAAATCTTTTATGAAATTTGCGCTTGGAATGTGTGGATTGCTTGAATTATAAAAATTTCACATTACTTATTGAAATGTCTCACCATTCCATGATGTTCGATCCTAAAATTTTTCCTTTTTTGCAAAAAGTACTCTCAAAGAAGCTAATTGTAAGTTGTTATGCCATAACATGAACTCGAAATGGCAGGCCAACCTCTATTCTTAGAGGAAGAGTACAACATGTACCAATTGGCCATTGAAACACAAGTCTACAACTAGCTGAAGTACCACAACATCAGCAATTTGGAAGAGCTGGTAAATAAGGAAGAAGCAATGAGACAAATAGTCGACTAGTGCAATCTCTACAGATACTTAGAGAAGGTGGTGGGCAAGAATATCAACCACGGAAAATGCACGAAATTCCTAAGAACCTTCAACACAAGAAAGAACAATGGCACAAGTATTGTTAGGAAGGAAGGCTCCCCTAAAAGAATAGAAGTTGTGCTTAGCTCAGAGATAGTGGAGAAGGCCTTAGGATTGGCCAACACATAGGGGAAGAGACCGAAAATGGATGTTTATAGCATGTTGAAGATACTCAAGACAAAGGTTCCCACACCAATGATGAAATCAGTCTATCAGACATCCCTGACCTGCCATCTAGTTACAGACCAAGATGGTGCATACCCTATTTTCTAGTCACCGATACAATACCCTTATGGATCAAATTCCAATGTCGATGCTTGAAACTATTGCAGTAGGGGTCGTAGATGAAGTAAACCTAAATGCCTATCTCCACAAGATGATTGAATCATCAGCCAAGGCATTACCATCGCACCAAAGATTTGCAAAGGGGAGTCACCAGCCACCACAGTTGAATCAGACCAAAAAATGCCTGCATCAAAAGCATTCCTAATAGGGTTTGGGGGGGCGTTGATTGCTGTCATCCAAGAAGCAATTGGAGAGATAGAAAGGGAAGAGGAAGTAGGGGAGAATCTAAAGAGATCTCCCACCCACAAGCAGCACCTCTCCCCAGTCCCACGATGCCCATCAACATCTCCGAAAGCAAGAAAGGTGGGAAACAAAGAAGCAAGCAAGCCACAAATAGAGAAGGCAGAGCAAGCCATAAGAAAGAAGGGAGTTCCAACCCTGAGTTTAGCAAACAGCAATACGAGGAGTCTAGTGAAAGGATTATGAGTGAGCAAGGGGAGGTTGGGTCCCATCAAGCTAGGGGGAGTAGAAGAAAATCTTGCTGAAAATCCCAAGCAAGAAGAAGAAGCAGGAAGAAGAGGAGGAACACATGCGGAAGGCAGAAGAAGAATCCCAAAGAATGGAGGAAGAACGAAGCAACAAGCAACAAGAGGAGAAGGAAAGGCTAAGGAGAGAAGAGGATGAGCAAATGGCCCTTGCCATCATGTTGTTAGTCAAACAACAACCCTCCCACAAGGAAGAGGTGGCCAGAAGGAGCATAGATGATGCGCATGGGACCACCAGCTTCACAGCATAGCAAAAGTAGCCAGAGGACCTATGGTGGTGGAAGGCAAAGTTAAGGCCCCATTGGAACCGCCCTCACCAATCATGGTTTCCATTGCTACTACCACCCAAGAAACCATGGATGCCACTATGGATCAAAGCAACGTGATGGCTCGGGTGCAATACCTAGTCAACACGGTGCAGCACCTTGGACCAACACCCAATGAAGGAGCTCCAATAATAGGGACAAAGAGATGTGCTGCAATGGATGTAGAATCTAGAAAGGATCCCAAGGTTGAAGCATCCACGACATCTGTGCCATTGGCCATGCCGAGAATGCTATGATGAATATGTGCAAGAGCTCCTAGGCCAACTTGAAAAGATGAAGGAAGACAAAAAGGCTACCATGAATTGGAGAAGGAAAAGGATGTGTTTGTTACCTACCAACTAGAGAAGACAAAGCAAATAACCATATATCAAAGGCAGGTGAACGACCTAAAGGAGGAATTAGAAGCAAGTGCAAAAGGGCTACAAGTGAATCTAGGAGAGGAGCTCACCAAGGAGCTGAAGAGGGTAAAAGCATAAGCCCATGAGAAATTCCAGAATGAGAGGAGACAAAAAGAACAACTATTGAAGGAGTTGCAAGAGGTTAAGACCTAGAATGACAAGGAGTCAGCTCTACCAGAGGTGGAGAACCAACTCCTCGAGACTCTCAAAGAGTAGGAAAGACTACAAGAAGAGCTGAATTGCCATAAACAAGACAATGAAAAAATGCTATCAATATGGAAAGAACAAGAAGAAGTGGTGACAACACTATCACAAGAGTTGCAAAAGATGGAGGAGAAGGCATAGGCTTGGGAAGAGAGGAACCTTGGAAGAGTCAGGGAGCCTAGCTGAGTGCCTTGCCCTAGTAGAAAGTAGGAGAATCATGGAAGAAGCACAACAAAGGCAAGTCTTGTGGTCTAATAGTATGATTTATTGAATACAATCCTGCATGTCACTCAAGTCAAAGAGGTGAAGATACCATGGAAGGGCCATGGAGGAAGTTAGAACTTACAAGATGAACCCTGAGATACAGCCTTCATGAAAGAGTACTGAAAGAGAGCACCAACCTAAGCACGGAGCAACAATGACAATACATGTAGGCTAGGCTCTCAATGAAGGAGTTGGAGAAGGTAGGGTTTAGAGAGCTTGAACAATGAGCTCAACCACCTACTATAGCTCCAATGGAACCACCAAAAGAGAAGAAGGACCAGATTTTGAAAGAGGCCAAGACAAAGAAGAAAAATAGCAAGTGCCAAGCCTAGCATAGTGGGTGCAAGCACATATGGAAGAGCAAGGTGAGGAAGCCACCCCTGAAAGGGTTGTGGAAAGAAAGTACAGGTAGAGAGAGGGTATTTGGGAGCATTGGGAAAATCAACATAATTATCTGGCTATTTGGGAGCATTGGGAAAATCAACATCGACCCTTTGAGTTCTCCTTCCACTATCCTCGTTCTTTAGACAAAGTTCTATCTCTAAGGGTGGTGGAGCAAGTGATCAAACTTGTGCAATGGCTAGGAAATAATAGGTGGACAGAGAGGAGAGAAGAAGACACCCCACAAGGTAGCAAGGAGAGCCTATAGATTACTGGCAAGTCAAGGTTTGGGAGATTCTGAAAACCTTCAATAAATATGAAGCCCAACAACAATGGTGGCAACGTGTCTAGAATACCAACCTTGATGTGTGAATGGCCTTCTGCGGCACCATACCAAATGAGTGCAACAACCCTACCTACATACCATATCCATGAAGAATAGGAGTAGATTATAATTTGAAAATGCATGGCATGTATGACTTCCTAAGGATCTACAATGTGAATGTAGAAAGCCCAAAAGAGTGCCTAGCCTTCAGTGAGCAAGACATCTGCCTATCCATCATACACTTCCTCGACCAGCTCTCATCCTGCCCTGACCGCGCCTTTATTACCACATGTAATTAACTTAGGGTTCTTAGGATTTTTCTCAAAGAAAAGCCCATGGCAGAAGAGGCCCACAACTCTTGCTACTCTCTTTTGTTGAGATATCGAGCTCCACTCGTGATATGCCAGGGTGACCGTTGTGCATTTATGTCACCGACTTGTCAGTTGCAGATGCGGTTGGTACACCACCCATGAATAATAGCTAGATGACAGCTATCCTTATCTACTCTAGTTTGTGGCTCAGTTAGTATGCCACCTTAGTTAGTTGAGTTTGGTTTGAGACCCATATATAGGGTTCTTCTATTTCTATGTACTTGAGTTCTTTTTGGCTTACACAAACTAAGAAGAGGAAAACTGTTTTCAGCCTCCACCTTTGTGTGTATTCCCCCATTGTGCAAGCAAGAAAGCTACAAGTGAGACTCCTTCCTTCTCTCCCACAATCTTGACATGGTATCAGAGCCTTGTTCGTGGTAAGGAGCTCAAGAAAGAAAACCAAGTTCGTGGTGTTCTAGTAAGAGGACCAGTGTTGCTTTCATTTTTCTATTTTGGGAGCAAGTCTCTGCAGGTAGCACAGCCGGAAAGTGCAAGAGTGCATTGTCTCAGATTGAGACGCCCTTCCGGTGTAGCAAGAGGGCAATATATGCTGTGGGTAAGGGCTTTAGCCCTTTGTTGCTCTGTTTTTTTGATTTGAGGCCATTTTGGGGCCTGTTTTGGAGGCGGAAGTTTTCTGCACGCACTCAAGAAAAGGCCGTGTTTTATGCTGTGCAACCACTGTTCTACAGGTCGGTGAAAAGTTACTATAGAAATCGCATCGTATGCCTGTGTGCAGAGACATTGGGAGTTACATAATCATCCTTGTTGCCTGTTGATGCAAAATCGTCACTAGGAAGTGACTGTGTGGTCAAATACCACTTTCATCAGTTTTGCGGATTTGCCCTTGTGAGGCTGAAGCTGTGTTCTTTGCAGTGACAGAATTTTTTACAGTGTTCTGTAATGGTGTCTGATTCTCTTTCATAGATTGTCACTGAAAAGCTTGACAAGAACAACTTCCAAGCATGGAAGTTCAGAATGATGAATTTCCTTTTTGGAAAAGGATATTGGGAATTCATTGTAGGAAATGAAGAAGAACCAGTTCTTCCTGATGTTCCCAATCAATAGCAAATGCCGGCATTTAAAGCATGGCATGAGAGAGCCATGAAAGTTATGTACTGGCTGTCTATCAGCATTTCAGACTCTATGATTGTGCATATTTAGGATGCAAGTATGCCAAAGGAGGCATGGGATACTCTGTCAAAAATGTATAGCACAAATATGCAAGCCAAGAAAATGCAGCTCAAGCAAGAGTTGCACAATGTGCAAAGAGAAAGTATGAGCATCAATGACTACCACATGAAGGTGAAGAAGATTGGAGATGCACTTGCTTCCATTGGGTCGCCAATGGAAGATGACGATTTAGTTTCTGTGATCTTGAATGGTCTAGGAAAGGATTATGCACTGTTCCGAACATCCATTTCCGTCCGTGAAAGATTTCCTAATTTTGAGGAGTTGATTGCTCTTCTAATTTTTGAGGAGCAGAGAAATGGTGGTGCATATTCTTCAGGAGGAACTTCAAAAGAAGCTGTCTTCTACTCAAATGCTGGAAGAGGTAGAGGCAGAGGTAGAGGAGGCCGATCTGGAGGCCGTGGTAGAAATCAGAATATGCAGCAAACTCAAGAAAACCAATCCTATGGAGGAGAACGTGGTAACTCTAGAGGCAGGGGGAGCCAAAGAGGTCATGGTGGATGGCAAAGAGGTCAAAATGCAAACAGTAATGTTGAATGCTACTACTGTGGTAAAATGGGTCATATGGCTAAAGACTGCTATAAAAAGAAGAATGACATCATGAATGGAAAATTACAACAAGGGAATTATGCATCTTCTAGTAGACAGGGTGATGACAGAAATGAGCATTTGTTTATGGTGCAGCACATGACCAATTCTGTGTGACAAGTACAAAAGAAAGCAACAATGTGTGGTATGTTGACTCAGGTGCATCAAACCACATGACAGGTCATGCAGAATGGATGCAGGATGCAAGGAAAATGGAAAAATCAAGATTTGTGGAGACTAGTGATGATACTACACATTCTATTGTGTAGATTGGAAAAATTCCTTTGTCTATGCAGGATGGGAAAAAAATACCTGTCGGATGTATTTCATGTCTCGAATATCACCAAGAACCTCGTTTATGTTGGTCAAATGGTTGAGCAGGGCTTGCAGGTCAGATTTAATTCTCATGGATGCTTTGTTGAGGATATGAAAAATAAAGGTTGCTTGATAGCAAAAGGAAAGAAGAAGGGCAAAATGTTTACGTTGGATGCATACATGCCTAAATTGAGTGCAGTAATATTTGCACATGGGATCGGTGTAGTTGCAGATATTGATATCTGGCATAAACGCATTGGTCATGTTAATGTACAACGACTTAAATCAATGCAAGCCCAAAATATTATTGCAGGATTGCCTAAATTCAAGGTTGCAGAAATGCATAAGGTATGTGAAGCCTGTCAGTTTGGAAAACAGGCAAGGAAACCATTTCCTAGACATGTTCAAGAGAGTAAGAAGCCATTGGAATTAATCCACTCTGATGTGTGGACTACTAAAGCTGCATCTCTTGGAGGCTGTCATTATTTTGTCACTTTTATTGATGACTATAGCAGAGAGAGAAGCAAGCTGTCATTATTTTGTCACTTTTATTTATGACTATAGCAGAAAATTTGGGTATATTTTATGAAAAAGAAAAGTCAAGTTTTTGGGCATTTCAAAACTCTTAAAGCTATGGTTGAAAAAGAAACAAGCCTGCAAATAAAATGCCTAAGGTTAGATGGAGGGGGAGAGTACCTCTCAAATGAGTTTGCAAGGTTCTTGCAGGAGCATGGCATAAAGCAGCAATATTCATGTAGTCATACCCCACAACAAAATAGAATTGTAGAAAGGAAAAATAGGCATATTGGAGAGGTATCTCGTGCCATGCTCAATGAAAAAGACCTGCCAAATTTTTACTGGGTTGAGGCAGTTGCTACAATAGTCTACATAATGAACAGGACTCCCATTGTAGCAATACATGGCATGACTTCAGAGGAGAGGTATACTTGTAGGAAACCAGATATTTCTCATTTGAAAATTTTTTGTTGCATTGCCTATGTTCATGTGCCAGATGAGTTGAGATCCAAGTTGGATCCAAAAGCTGAGAAGTGCATCTTTATTGGTTATTCTCTGCAGAGCAAAAAGGGTATAGATGCTATAACCCTTCTACTCGTAAGTTTACAGTTAGCAGAGATGTTTTTTTTAATGAGATGAGTAGCTGGTATAAACTAGTAAATGTGATTGATAATGTAGATGCACAAAATGGTAATGCTACACAGAATTCATAGTAGCAGTCACAAGATATTAGTGGACCTGGAGCGTCCTCTAGCAGTTGTTCACATTCTTCGCCATGGACAGGCAGATTGAGATCAGGAGAATCTTCTCAAAGCAATGCAGATAGTGGTATGCAGGTTTCACGAAAAGGAAAAGAGAAGGTAGATCAGCCCATGTTTGATGTGAATGCAAGTCACTCTTATGTGGATGGTGAATTCAGTGGCTCAGAACAGAGCATTGATGATGAGCTGGGTATTCCTTCTATTGTTACACCTAGAGTAAGGAAGACTAGGGATGTTTTGAGAGCACCTGGGAGTGAACCTACTTTGCGCAGGTCTACCAGAGCTAGGTATCCTGTGGATAGGCTGAAATATGATGGATTTACAGCCATTCACTATGCATATATGGTCAAAGTGATACAGGAACCAGAACTGACTTCTTTTGAGCAAGACATGGAAAAAGAAAAATGGGAGAAAGCCATGGATGAAGAAATGGATGCCTTGGAAGAAAATGCTACATGGGAATTGGTACCTTTGCCTAAAGATAAGAATGCAATTGGTTGTAAGTGGGTTTATAAGGTGAAACACAATGCAGATGGTTCTGTGAAGAGATACAAGGCAAGATTAGTAGTCAAGGGGTATGCACAAACATATGGCATTGATTATGAAGAAACATTCAGTCCAGTTGCAAGGATGGCAACCGTAAGAGCAGTCATTGCTATGGCTGTATCAAAGGGATGGTCTTTACATCAGATGGATGTAAAGAATGCCTTCTTGCATGGTGATTTGCAAGAAGAGGTCTATATGGAGCAGCCACCAGGTTATGTGCATGTTTTTCATCTTGAGTTTGTTTGTAGGTTGAAGAAAGCCTTGTATGGCTTGAAGCAAGCACCTAGAGCATGGTCTGATAAGATAGGACAGTATCTTGTCACTATTGGCTTTCAGATTTTCAAGGCAGATTTTTCACTTTATGTGAGAAAAACAGAGAAAGGTATTATGCTACTTGTCATTTATGTTGATGATTTGATTATGACAGGTGATAGTGATGAAGATATCCTTCATGTGAAAATGCTATTGAAGCATAAGTTTGAGATGAAGGATTTGGGAGAGCTGTGTTATTTCTTGGGAATTGAGGTGATTAGATCACCAAGTGGGATACGGCTCTTGCAGAGACAGTACGGATTGGACAAGTTGTCCAAATATGGGATGACAGGCTGTAAGCCTATTTCAGTTCCTTTGGAGCATAATGTGAAGCTGAGCGCAGATGCAGGTGAGCTTTTAGAAGACCCTACTATGTACAAACGCATAGTAGGAAGTTTGATTTATATGACTATTACCAAGCCAGATTTGAGCTATGCTGTTGGATTGGTAATTCAGTTTATGTAGGCTCCAAGGAAACTACATTTGGATGCAGCTAGATGCATACTCAGGTATGTGAAGTCCACATTGCAGTATGGACTACTTTATGAGACTGGGTTTCAGATACAGTTGCATGGATACACTAATGCTGATTGGGCTAGTAGTATTTCTAATAGACGATCTACCAGTGGATATGTATTCTCTTTTGGGAGTGCTGCAGTCACTTGGAGCATCAAGAAACAGCCTACAGTTGCCTTGTCGAGCAGCACAGAGGCTGAGTATAGGGGCGTAGCAATGGCTGCATGTGAGGTAGCTTGGTTGCATAAGCTACTTTATGATATGCATCAGCCTACAGATGGGCCAGTTGTCATTTATTGTGACAACATGAGTAGTATACACTTGGCAAATAACCCAGTCTATCATGCTAGAACAAAGCACATTGAGGTGCATTATCACTATGTGCGGGAGAGGGTTTTACTAGGTCTTATTGATCTAGTTTATGTTAGCACAGAGGATCAGGTAGCTGACATATTCATGAAGGCATTGGGCACACGGAAGCTGCGCAAGTTTAGAGACCTGCTTGGTATGCAGGAATTGGGATTGAGCTCGAGGGGGAGTGTTGAGATATCGAGCTCCACTCATGATATGCTAGGGTGACCGTTGTGCATTTATGTCACCGACTTGTCAGTTTGCAGATGCGGTTGGTACACCGCCCATGAATAATAGCTAGATGATAGCTATCCTTATCTACTCTAGTTCGTGGCTCAGTTAGTATGCCACCTTAGTTAGTTGAGTTTGGTTTGAGACCCATATATAGGGTTCTTCTATTTCTATGTACTTGAGTTCTTTTTGGCTTACACAAACTAAGAAGAGGAAAACTATTTTTAGCCTCCACCTTTGTGTGTATTCCCCCATTGTGCAAGCAAGAAAGCTACAACTGAGACTCCTTCCTTCTCTCCCACAATCTTGACATCTTTTTTATCTAAATGCAGACATTGATAGTTGTGTGATGTCTTATCTAATGATGAGGGCTGCGCTGTTGCCTTCTTTTTGCATGGCCATCTTGGAAGATATGAAGGATAGCCACTTCACTAGGTGTAGCCACCTCTTTCTATCAACAATGCCTCTAAATATACATGTTAACATAAAAGACTACTTGTAGACTAGATCCTTCCTTACTAAGTCCCTTAGGCCCCCCTCAAAATGTAACTACTAAAGAGCATCAAGATTATGTCTAGCGTACTCCCTCCCAAAGTATCGCAAAAAAAGAGAGAGAAAAATAAAGAAAAATAAAAAGAAAAGAAAAGACCAACACAAAGCAAGGGAAAGGAACAATGTGCTTTTCCATGTATATCAGAGTGCCACAAACATTGCACCTAGGGGCTCTTAAATTAGATGTGTCCAGGGGCCTCAGTTGCAATGTCTAACCCCCTAGCCCTTCCTGTCCCCCACTTCACATTTAGGGCACATCAAGGAAAGGACACACCTAGGGAGTTTGTGTGACCTATCTCCCTAAGTCACACCCACATCACCTCCCCTCAAGTATGGGATAACACCATAGGCTTCCCAGAGGTTGGACCCAACTCCTAGTTTCATTGGCATGGACATCATGCACTGCATAGTGAGGTAGATACACCCCCATGTAGTGCATTTCCTTTTTCTTTTTCAAGTACACTCAACAATGGTGATCAACCACCACATTGGAGGCCCCCACTACCCAATCAAATCTATTCTTGGCCTTTGCAATCTCTAATCCAATTTTGATGCTTCTTCTCCCCATCCAATCTCCATAAAGCCCCATCACTGACCCACATGGCAACCCTTCAACCACTTGAGCCATCATCAACAAGTGCAATAAAAGTGCCATGGGCGGCTAGGAGGGGAGCAATGTTAAACCCAATGCAAAGAAAGCAAAAAGAAAATTTAAAAGATGCAGGACAAAGCGGAAAAAGGTAGCCTGACTGAAGAGATAGGAGGAAAAAAGACCAAAAGTGCAAGGACAACCTTAAAAGTTTAGGGAAATTGCAAAAGAGAACAGTCACATTTTAAATATAAAAGCACACTATAAATGCTTGTAAAAGAGTGCCACGCTCCCTCCTGTGCAGTTTGTACATGTAGACGGGTATGGGTGAAGGCAAAATGCAAATAGGAAGGGAATAGGAAAAGATGACCTAAGCTAAAATGGTCGAGCATGTAAAAAGGGATGGGTGCCCAAAGGGGATTAGGGTTAGGGTTTTGTATAAAAGGAAAAAAGTGAATGAAGAAGCACATTCTTGTGCATGGCCAAAGCTAGCTCTCCTCTTCTCTTCTTCTTCTTCTTCTTCTTCTTGCTTGCTTGAGCTTGTGTTTGTGAGAGAGGGAGTGAGTGTGTGTGAGGGACCGTGGTGGAGAAGCTCTCCATCTTCTCCTCTCTTCTTCTTCCTCTCTTCTCTTCTCTTGTCTTGTGCATAGTAACAAAGCATAGTAACAAAGGATGGAGCTTGCTTGTGCTTGCACCTTGGATCATGGAGCTACTGGAGTGCTTGAGGGAGGAGGCAACTTGATTGAGCATGGAGGTAAGCTCACAACACTCGTAGGTTTGAGAGCACATATGGCTATGTGAGAGGTAGCCATTTCACTTGGCTTGAAACACTTGAAACAATAAGTAGTCCGTTGGTCTTGGTGGTCGAGTGAGAAGCTTCCACACAAAAAGGATAGCCAATAGACTTAACATCCTACATATGAAACCACTCAAGGACCTTCTGGATATACTCCTTTTTGTGACAAGTAAAGAAGGCCCTAAGAGTGGTTACGTGTAATGCACATCCCAAGAATATGTGAGGCTTGTCCCATGTATTTTATCTCAAAGCTCTTCTTGAGCTAACTTTTCAAAGCATCTAGCTCATCATGAGCTCTTCTAGCAATCAACATGTCATCCACATAGAGTGCCAAAAAAAAGGCTACCATCACGAGCCTTCTTCGTGTATAAACACGGATCCATATCACTGCATATATAGCCTTGTGAATGCATAAAAGTATCAAACTTGTGGTAGCATTCCCTAATAGGTGCTTGCTTAAGGCCATAAATGCTCTTTCTTAATCTATGCCATAAAGGCCATAAATGTTCCATGCCTTTTTCCTCAAAGCCCTTAGGTTGTTGCGTATAGATCTCCTTATACAAGTCCCCATGTAAGAAAGCTATATTAGCATCCATCTGATAAAGGTCTAGATTTAACTGAGCAACCAATGCTAGTAATAGACTTAGGGAATCTTGACTACATGAGAAAAGACTTCCTCGAAGTCAACACCATGCTCTTGTTTAAAACCATTAGCAACCAACTAGGCCTTATAGGCAAGGATTGGGGTGGCATCCAAGGGTGCTCTTCAACTTGTACACCCACTTGAATGGCAATGCATGCTTTCCACAAGGCAAAGGAGCCAACTCCCACGTATGATTTTTTTATAAAGAGTCAAACCCTCTGACTACATGGCCCTCTCCCAAGAGTGACTATCACCACAGCACATGGCCTCATCATCGTAAGTGACAGGCTCAACTGCATATATCACCATCACATAATCAATGGAGGGCTCAAACCATGATATATGGCTCTAGCGTAGAGCATCTCAAGGCAGGCTAAGGAGCCTACACATTATATCTAACATCATGGTCATGGGCTATTGGATCATCATCTGCCTATTGCAAGCTGTCTAGCTAGCTATATGGGAGTAAGAGGCTCCTTTTGAAAGATAACCCTACATATCTTGATTATCTGCTCAGGCTGCTTATGCATCTTTTCCTCATGGAAAACTACATCATGGTTGTGGATGACTTTTCTAGCCTATAGATCCCATAGGTGATAGTCCATCTCACATGCATCCACATAACCAAGAAAGATGCATTTCATGGACTTAGGATCTAGCTTTGTGTGCTTATCCTTGGGCACATGTTAGAAAGCCTCACAACCAAAGACATGCAATGATCATATGAGGGAGGTTTTCTAGACCACACCTTCTCTTCAATGTGAAAGTTAATAGAACTGTAAGGAGATTGATTGATCAAGTGTACAACAGTAGTCACTACCTTAGCCCAAAAATACTATGGTAAGCTTGCCTAGCTAAGCATATTACAAACCCTTTTCTATATTGTCATGTTCATTCACTCAACCATACCATTCTAGGATGGGGTGTACGGGGTGGTCAACTGATGCTTAATACCCCTTTCATTGCAGAACTGCTCAAAGGCTTTAGAGACATACTCACCCCCATTATCTAGCCGTAGTAGGCATTTCAGCCTATACCCAGACTGGTTCTCAACCAATGAAAGCCAACGCTGAGAGGTAGCCAAAACATCAAGTTTCAGCTTTATGGGATATATCTAGACCTTATGTGAGTAGCCATCAATAAATGTGACAAGTACTTGGCACCTCCTAACGATTGACAGGGCATAGGTCCACATATGTCAGAATGAACAAGAGCCAAAGGCTCACCCATGTATAGAGTGCCAAACTTCTCATATGTACTACATGTTTACTTGCCATACAAACAATTATCACATTACTCAAACCAATTATAATCAAGGGGTAGAAGATACTACAAATGAGTAAGCATTTTCATTCCCTTTAAGAACATGTGCCCAAGGCAATGATGCCAAAGAGATACATGTGGAACTTCAGCCAAGCAAAACATGATCTACAAATCTAGATACAACCAAGGGATATAAAGTGCCAGACTTGGCACTATGTGGCAGAACAAGGTTCCCATGGGTGGTATTCCAAGAAGAATTCCCAAAGGAAATAAAGTAACCCTCATCATCCAATGTGCCAGAGGTAAGACTCTTCATGAGAGCCGGTACATTATGCAAAGTAAACATACTCCCTAAACCAAATTGCAATTGAATATCACCAATACCAACTATATGCAATGTCAAATCATTCCCCAAATGGACAGATCCAGTCATATTGTGATAGGAGTGGAACCACTCTCTATGAGGGGTCACATGAAAGGAAGCCCCTGAATCCATCAACCAACACTAAGTAAAACCATGCAAGGTATCAAATAGGTGTGACTCATCTAAAGAAGAAGTTGCAAGTATGTAATCATCATCGGAGTCAGGTTGCTACACTACATTGATCTCTTTGATCTTAACACTGGACTTAGCAAAGACAATGTTGTGATAATCAGACTTGACTTGCGCTTTTCCTTTGCCCTTCTCCTTGTGCTTATCATTGCGCATTTTATGGTACTACGACCTGATATATCCTTCTTTTCCACAATAATGGCATGTCAGATCAGACTTATATCCATGGGACTTACTGCAAGATTGTCCATTGGACTGAGAATGAGACTTCTGCAAGTCTTTACCATGGCAGTCATTCCCGCACTTACCATCATGGTGACCATAAATAGTCAAAGCATGAGAAGTATGATAAGCATCCATACTCTTCCTATTGATCTCCTCTATCAGGAGTGTACCCTCTCCATCAAACAATTTCAACCCATTCTCAAGCATATTTACACACATAACAATATAGAATGTGTCCCAAGACTCGAGCAATGTGACCAATAAGAACAAAGATGGAAGATTGTCCTTAAAGTCAATACCCTGCGATGACCTGGCCAATGATAGCATGAAACTCGCTTAAATGTTGAGAAAAATTGGTATCTTCCTTCGTACAAAGGTCCATAAGCTACTAGCCAATACATATGAGAAACAGGGCTCTGCTTATCATAGAGATTACAGATTTTCTCCCAAAGATCCCGTGCAGACTGCCCATCTGTGACAACATTATAATAAACGTGCTTGTTGAGGATAGGATAAACATGGACCTGTAAAGCTCATCAAATTCACCCCATACATCTTGATCGTGACTTTGAGGCTTAATGTTTTTACATTTTATTAGCTTAATCTAAGATTTCTACACCAAAACTTGCCAAATTTGGGTCTTCCAATAGCCATAATTGTTGCCATTCAAATTTTCAATGTTGAAGATGGCACTATCATTTGAATGACCATCCATATTGCAAGAAAAAGAGGCACAATACAGACCAAGCAAGCTATTGTAATACATGCAAAAATAGCCCCCAAACCACTACCAAAACAAGTTGAAAACAAGAGGTACGAACAAAATAATGAGTTGTCCACAAACTATGGCCAAACTAATATCAAATGGAGGAAACTTCTCTCATAAATAATACAACAGTCTACAATTACAACATGTTGAAAATGAGGTACAGCATATCCAAGCTCATTGCAAATAAAATCCAAAGCTCAATGTAACATCCAAGTATCAAGTAAGCAGTGCACACTGGAACAAAAGTCCAATGCCATATGAGTTATGAGTGGCATCCAAGCATCTAAGATACATCAAGTACATAGCCATGAGAATAAGACCTAATAAAAGCTTCAAGCCCATAAGGTCATAGACCTTTGAAGCATCCAATGAAGTAACTGACAATAGATGTCAAATGTCATAAGCTCAACTGCATTCAATAATATAATCAAGCATAGAGATTCAATGTCATGCACCAATACATTCGATAGAATGCCCAAATAGCATGAAAGAGCATTAGGGATAGACTATCCCTGTTAAAAGCTTGATGTCCAACCACTATTTGTATAGTAGTAAAATAACAATCAAGATTGAGCAAAAGTGAGCTCAATTGAAGCCCAAAAGCATTTTGAGAGCATGTCCAAGCATGTGGCATCAACCGTAGACATCAATGTATCATCCCAAGTAGCTGAGAAGCATCAACAAGCAATAGGCATATGCTTTCATTAATAAAATAACCTTCTGCCCTACTTATTACAACAGTAAAAATGACAGTAAAGCTAAGACAAATATGGCCTCAAATAAGTCCAAAAGCTTTCCAATACATTGACCAAACATTCCCCAAGTGTCCAGCATCAAATGAGCATCTTGGGAGCATCACATAAGCCAAGAGAATGACACTTCTTAGATAAATAGCATTCAACCTTGTTATGAGAGCAATGATATCTATGAGAAAATTGAGCTAAAATAGTGCTCAAACAATCCAATAGCATCTCAAACCAGTGACATATGATCCCCCAACTATTCCGCAATAAAACAGATGTATATGGGCATCTTGAGAAGTATATACAAGCTCCAAACATTGAAGATATAGTCAGCCATATCTCACGCAAAGACCGGTGATAGGATCAGGAAAGAAGGAGAAGTTGCCGGCGGGCAATGTGTGATAGCGATTTTTGCACCGCCATTTTCTTATTAGCATGCTACTGCCATACTCCACGAAAAAAATGAGGGAGGGGTGCCCCCTCCCAATGGGCACCCCCTTTTGGTCCTAATTTTTTTGTCCACCTTTTCAAATCTTTGCCAATTTTTGGCCTCTTTCGCGTCCGGGCTCCGTTTCGACCTCTGAAAAATCCTGTACATCCGTCTTGGCATCCCGCACTAACTGGAAGCTTCTGGCATCCCATACGGAAGTCGAAAAAATTATAAAAAATCCACAAGTGTCGCTCGGGCGCCTTTTAAAAACCATCTTTCACTTGGTGCTTAAAATCGTCCTAGCTGCAGCCGCGGCCTTCGATGTCGAATATTTTTTTCCTAAATTCCAAAATTTTTAGCAAATTTTAGACACATTTTGGGCTCAAAACTCCACTCTCATTGGCAACCACGGGATAGGGCGACTCAGCCCCTCGAATCCCACAACAAATCTGCACAAAACAACCAAAGGAAGCATCAAGCTGATACAAAATAGATACATATTAAAACACAGCACAATGCTCACCCTACCCCCTGACAAAACCAAGGTATGAAATCCACAAGGAGTATGCCTAGCATAATCTGATCGAAGGTCTGAAGCTAGTCACTAACCGACTGCTCCAACATGGCCAAACTAGAAAGAACTATCAAAGAGGTCGCCCTAAGTGGTGGTCTGAACTACCTACCTAACTAAGAACAACACACCTCAAAATCTCCTACTAGGTGAGGACTCCTATAGCCTAATCAAGAAGTATTTTCTTTTAGCACATTTATTCTTTTAGGTTTTTATTTTTCCATACTTGGGCGTGTAAAAAGGAGGGAGCTGAGCGTAGTGACCCAAGGATAACAAGGCATCGGCCTTGGGTCCTGTCTCGGTACCCAAGAACCTGCCAAGCCCTCGTGAGGCGACACTTAATCCTTTTCTGACATTCACTTTTATTTTTGCTCCAACCTTCCTTAGTTTCTTCTTTTCTAGTGAGATGCCACCCCTAGGAAGATAAGGCATCGGCCTCGGGTCTGACTCGTCCCCAGGAACCTACCAGGCCTTCACAAGGCGATGAGCAACTGCTTATAAATTTCCCTTTCTTTTCTTTTCTATTTTTATAGGGGTTAGAACCCCTTTTTACACACCTTTGTATATATTTAGTTTCTTTGAGATATTCAGGGTTTTTTTTCTTCTCTATCTATCATCAAAGTTTTTCCTTCAGTAGGCTTCTCTAACTACCTCACAACTAACAAGAACTCCTAGAATGGCTGCCTAGCAGGCTGGCACAACAGGGTCACTAGAACTGCCTTCTAAAACAAGTCTTTTGATGCCTAGCAATGTTGTTACAGGAGGCAACAACTACTCAGCCCTCCCTCAAACAGACCTAAACTAAACCTGGGACTTCATGCCTTGGACGTTGGTCCCCAACAAGAAAAGAAAATCCCCTACAAGTAAACAGACACATATAGCATAAAAACACGATACTCGTAAAGGAGAGATATCACCTGGATAGGGCCATGAGAAGTCTCCGCGCAACATAGGCTCCTTCCAAACTCTTCTTTAAACCTGTCTACTAGCACACGACTAAAAGAAGAAACCATTAACCACACCTGTACTAAACAGACGACTAGCCCTCTTAGCCTAATGAAATAAAGCATTTCTCTACAAAAACTGATCAACCCTCTTGGCCTAATGAAATAAAACACTAAAGCCTTGCGAAATTGGCCCTCTTGGCCTAACGAAATAAAATAGCATAGCACCTACACATCCCTCCCCGAAATAGTACAAATATACAATAATATGCTCCTTTCCAAGAAGGAAAAATAGGGCTCGTAGTCCTAAGCTAAATGCATAAGATTATGACCCATCCCTCCTGCATATATAGCAAGAGGCGTACACATAACATGTTGTCTAATCAGCCTATGGGTCCAGGATAACAACGGTAGATGGGTCTCAGCTACTCTTTGCATCACCCATATCAACCATCGCCTGCCATATATTGCATGCTCTGATAACATTCCCCACAAGCGACCGGGTCCTATCTCATTATTGATAGCAATATCCAAACTGGGACCACAGTTGAAGAAAAGGTCTTCTTCATAAGCAAGGTTTGCCAGTGAATCTGCAAACTGATTCCAATAACATGGAATCAGCTGAAGAGACACTCTCTCAAACTCCTGAAGTAAGGTCATGGCAGTTCGATGATACATACAAAGGATGGGATTCCGCACTGTGTATGTCCCATCTAGCTGATTCAAGATCAACTAGGAATCCCCTTTTACTAACAATCACCGAATACCACCTTGCTTGACAATATGCAGTCCCATAATCAAGGCTTTATACTCCGTCATGTTGTTAGTGAATCCTACCCCAAGATAAGCAGCTAACTTCATCGTGACTCTATGTCGAGGATCTTGGATTACTACTCCAAGACTCCCTTTTTTATTAGGGCCCCTGGACGCTCCATCAAAATATAATGTGTACATCCACAATGGGTTTACACAGCCTACCATCACAAACTCCTCTATTCGTAATTATGATAGTCAAAATTTAGCATGTTTAGA
The DNA here is from genome assembly GCF_053477565.2 of Lygodium microphyllum. Classification (NCBI taxonomy): domain Eukaryota; kingdom Viridiplantae; phylum Streptophyta; class Polypodiopsida; order Schizaeales; family Lygodiaceae; genus Lygodium; species Lygodium microphyllum. Next base: position 24,833,055 of record NC_141135.1, read on the forward strand.
GGATGAACTGACGGCTCCATCCCACCTTCTTCATTAAACTCAACAGGGATACTTGTCAACATTCGTAAACAGTGATGGCAGAAGACTTTGATCTCCCACACAAAGGTTCCGTCTTCTTGCTCAATCACTTTGTATCCTTTGCTCCACCAGGTAAGTTTCCTCTGATGGTATATCTGCTCCAAATATGGGTGCTCCAAATAAGGAATTAACCGCCCCATCAACCAACTTTAAGCTCTTTTGCAAGTCTCAAATCAGCCCCAACATGGACCTGCAATGCATTTCTCCGTGTTAGCATACTTAGAAATAATAAGGTTTAATCTTATTAAGATTAACCCTATTTTTAAATTCTACTCCCTACAGATCAGCTAGTAGAGCCGTAGACCTATTTTTTCCTATCCTAACAATCTTGTAGGGGCCATCCCATCTAGGTTCCAACTTCCCTGGAAATAGCTCCCTACGCGCATCGTAGTACAAAACTAATTGCCCTTTTTTAAAGATATACTTCTTTGCTTTAAGGTCATGCAACAGTTTCATCCGACATTTAGCTACCTCCTGGTGTAATAAGCTCTGCAATTTCAGCTCATCCAAGTGGGCCATGGTCGTGAAACATTCAAAGAGTGCATCCTCATCTCCCAAAGAGTGGTTAATTGCAAACCGTATGGTTGGCAACTCAATTTCAAGGGGTAACACACACTCTTCCCCATAAACTAATTTAAATGGAGTATGGCCGATAGCTCCCTTGAAAGTTGTATTGTATGCCCATACTGCCACATACAACTTCCTGTCCCAGTCTTGTTTCTTCTCAGAGACTATTTTAGACAAGATACCCACAAGCTGCTTATTAGTACTTTCAAGTTGCCCATTGGCTTGCAAATTATAAGGGGTCATTTTGTTATGCTTGATTTGCCAAACTTCAGTCAGGCTTTTGATCACTTTATTCAAAAAATGGGTTCCACGGTCCGACACTAGTTCCTTCGATGGACCGAAACGGTAGATAATCTGGTCTAAAAGAAAACTTGCAATCTCTTTTGCATTGTTCTGCCTCGTCGCCCGCGCTTCTGACCATTTTGTAAAATAATTAGTTGCTACTATAATGTACCTCTTCTGGATAGTAGATGACGGGGTGATAGGACCCACAAAGTCAATGCCCCACTTCTCAAATGGAAGGATAGCCATGATAGGCATAAGTGGGTGTTTCCTATTCTCTCTGCTGTCATGTCTTTGACAGGTATCACATCTCTTAACGTACTCAAAGGAATATTGGAAGATGGACGGCCACCAATATCCAACTCTTAAAGCTTTCTGTGCCGTCAACCATCTAGCGAAGTGCCCTCCACACGTAGAGTCATGGCACTCTTCCAAGATGAAAGGAACCTCGTCAGACATCATAGATTGATGATAGATATCATCAACACCCTGCCGATATAGTGTTCCTGCGATCAAGGAAAACTTCAAAGCCTGTTGTCTGATTTTCCTCTTTTCTGATTTTGATAAACCAGCTCCAGTCTCTCCTGTTGATAGATAATGCATGATAGCAGCATACCAAGATGAGATAGAAGCTGTATCGATTTTAAACATTTCTTCAATATCACTTCCTTCAGCCAGAGTTTCTTTTGGCTCCCCGAAATCCACAAGGCATTCCACAATACCTTGCAACCTCGGTGGATTACTCTTAATCTCATAATCAAACTCTTGCAAATTAATTAACCACTTTGTCAGACGATCAGGCAGTTGCAGCTTGTTCATAAGCAATCTAAGCCCTTCCTTCTTCGTATAGAAAACTACCTTCTCATAGAGGATGTTATCTTGAAGGAGGAATCAGGAAGGAGATTGAAGCAAACGGTGATGGAGATTGATGGAGATGCTAAAGATTGATGTGCAACATTGGATTGAGAGCAATGGAGGCTTCGTCTGCTGGTCATGCAGTCATTTAATGCATCTCGGGTTTCGTAAAAACACGGTATGACCATTTTTATGAAGGAAAATGAAGTTTTTTGATAGTTTATGATGGTAATGATGTTCTTATTGGATGAAAATTTATTAAAGTGCTAGTTGCATCACGATTAATTACTGTTTATAAGAAAATTTTGATTTTTCAATGATTTACATGCGTTATTTAATTCCCGTAGAACCCGAAATGTGGTTTTTAAGCGGTAAAATGATAGTTTTGTGTCGTTTCGGGTGGGTGAAATGTGTTCTTATGGGAAAAAATGGAAAATAAATTGAATGTTAGTATGTTGAAGTGATTGGAACAAGAAACATCAGAAAATAGCATATTTTATTGACAAATAAATCAAGAAAATGAAAAAAAAGGGAAAAAATAGAAATACGCTTCACAAAAATAAGGAAAAATATAATGATTGTTTGTGGATATATGGTAGTGGCAAAGCATGAGGTTTAGCCTCAGTTTTCCATATCTCTTTGTCAAAGTTTGTGATTTACCGCTTTTCATACATCAAAATATGACAAAATGAACCTCTACACCTATGCAACAAAAGCAATACCTAAACATAGGGGGTTGGAATGTTTGAATGGTATGATTTGCATGCTGATTATTACTAATTTTCTGATGCATATCATGACATAGAGTTCATTGTGTTTTAATTAAGAGGATAGTAGCATGAGTGTTGTCTCGGTGCTATCCTTACATCGCCGCAGCGAGTTAGTGAATGTGAGCATTGGAAAGCTTGGTTGTGCACAACAAATTTCTGATTGAAAATTATGTTTGAGCACTTTAGGATCATCCACTTTTGCATATGCATGTCAACCATGGTATCGGAATACAAAAGATTGGATGCATAGCACCTGTTTTCGATTATGATGACCCATGCTAGAGTGTGGAAAGGCTTTCTAAGCCGTAGGATAGACGTTCGTTTCTTGGGGAATCATTTGGTAAGGACACATGGTATCTCCTGGAATACTTTCAAAATGAAAGAGTGAAGTTTTTTTGTTTGTTCTATATGTCGAGCAGCGCATCAACAAGGGGCTAATCCTTGCGATGTGAGAGAGCTACAGTGGGGCCGCGGTGATTCCACCGAGAGGTTGCCTCCCATGTATGTGATTATCGTGGCATTTATTGCCAGTGTGTATGGGTTCTCCCTCTGTGGAGTTTATAGAAAGGGAAACGTTGGACTACAAAACTATGAACGCATAGATTAGGCTTTAGGACAGTTTGTCCTTTAGCAGCAGATAGACGTTGTTGGCTCGCGAGGTTGTGAGGGTGTGTTTGTCTATTATGAGCATGAGGTTCGGCTAGTGCCATAGCTAGTGCCGGCCCATTTGAGGTCCCATCACTATCCTAGGGCAATCTAGAGCCTACATTGAGCTTATTTCAAGGAGTATTCATGTCAATATTTAGGGCTGGAAATACAAACACGCTTTTTTAGTTGTGGGTACTTTCAAGTACTTGTTCTTACTCCCGGCATTAGACAAAGGCTTTGGCATTGTTTACCACTCCTCTTGGCATTAAACATTAACATTGAGCATTGCTTTTGAGTCATTGAGCTTCAACTACTATTAACTGTGCATCCAATGTCACACCCGAGGGCTATCCCAGCAATCTACAGGTTTGTTGCTCCAAGTTCCACCCATTGTGCCTAAATTTTTTAGTCACAAAGACCATCGCAAGGCACAACTTCTCCATGTAGGTGTAGTTAATTTCTGATATGCCCAATTTTCGACTAGCAAGAGCTATCGGATGATACCACTTTTCCTCCTAGATTTGGGCTAAACAACAACTGATACTATGCATGGTGTCTGCTGAAAATATGTAAAACATCTCGCCTCTTTTAGGTGCTTTTAAAACTAGTGCTTTTACTAGCTCCTATTTCATATCCTCAAAAGCTACCTTACAAGGGTCGCTCCATACAAATAGACAGCTAAAGGATAATAAGTTCGTTAATGGCAACATCCTTTCTGCCAAGGCATTTATAAACCTCCGATAGTATCCTACCGATGACAGAAATCTATGTACCTCTTTTGGAGTGCGCGGTGGACTCATAACGACTATAACCTTGATCTTTTCAGGGTCAGTCGTGATCCCTACTGAACTGACCACATGGCCTAGCAATAGCCCATAAGGCACTCCAAAGACACACTTTTGTGGGTTAAGAGCAATACAAAATTGTCTGCAGCACTCAAAGCACTTTCTTAAGATAATCAACATCCTTTCCCTTACAGTGGCTGCCCCCAGCATCGATAAATACTTTCAACTCATCTGGGGAGATGTCACCAAAGGTCTTGTCTGCTATTCGTTGCCATGATCCAGGTGCATTGCACAAACCAAAGGCCATCACATGGTACGCAAAAGTACCAAAGACAGTAATGAAAGTTATTTTCAACTTGTCCTCTTCTACAATTGCCATCTGGTTGTATCCTGCAAAGCAATCCACAAACAAATATATTTCCCTACCTGCTAATTGATCCGAAATCTGGTCAATAAATGGCAACGGGTAGTAATCCTTAACCGTCTGCTTATTCAGCTCTCTAAAATCTACACATAGTCGGATCTGGTTGTTTTTCTTCTTTCTGATAACAACTGGTGAACACCATTCTGTGTGCTATACATGGAAGATTAAACCAACTTTTCATAACTTCTGTAACTCCTCAAACAACCCATCCCTCAATTCAAAAGGCATACGCCTTACTTTCTGACACATAGGACAATTGCCTTCTTTTATAGGAATAGTATGAACAGCCAGGCTGGAAGAAATGCCTCTCAGCTCATCATAACTCCAAGCAAAGATGTCACGAAATTCTTGAATCAAGGACACATAGTCCTCCCTTTCTGCTGAATTGAGCATGGAACCTAATTTAATTGGCCGCAAATCATTCGGCGTGCCAAGGTCCAACTCAATCACATCCGCGTCTCTTATCCTATCTTGCGGCTCTAATCGTCTCATTTAGAGTTATCTGATAAATATCCTCTGTAGTGGACCCCTCTTTAGATTCATCACTGGATGATGACTCACTACCAGATGGATCATCTGCTGACTCTAATTCAGTAGAGGATAAAGGAGCTCTCTCACTCTGAGGAGACTCAGGGTAAGCATTGACTATTACTCGATTAGCACCTCTACCTAGAACCACTCGACGGGCAGGTATATCGACTTGATAGTCTGTTCGTAAGATCCAAGGCCTGCCTAGCAAGACTCGATAGCTCAGACGTCCTGCAAATCTTATCACCCTAAAGTCCAAGAAGCATTCTACACTTGCGACTGTAACATGGACTTTAGTAACGCAACCTTTAGGTTGCCTTAGACTATCATCAACCATTCTAAGAAGGGTGGAGCCATCTTTTTGAATGCCTAGACCCAACCTCTCCATCAACTCTGAACTCATGATATTGACGGAGGACCCAATGTCCATGATAGCATGCTCTACTAGTATTCCATCCACGTATGCTCGAACACTAGGGCAATTATTTTCAACATGATCAAACCAATCTTCCCCTACTCGTGCTATGCCCAAAGGTTCTACAATATACCCAATACGCAGGATCTTCTTGAATTCCTTATGTACTCCTGGAGATAATTTAATCAACTGTAAGAGGTTTACATCTGGTTTGACTTCGCAAAGAGAACTTGCTAAATCAAAATCATGATAGGTAGCCAAAGCTCTCTTTTCTCGCCAAACCATTCTCTCTTTTGGTCTCCAAACCGGTTTTGGTGCTTCTTTTTTAGCTCTTGCCTTCTTTCTTGGCACTTTCTCATCCTTTTTAGGATCAACTTTTTTGTCAATAGGCCTTAGACGTCCACCTTCCACGCCAGGATTCAGGACTTGCGTCCCCTTATCCCCTTTTTTAGGGTTTCCCTTGATCGGTTTTGCATTATCTTTATCACCCTCTTTAGCCTTTTGGCCTCTTGTCACGGCTTGTAGGTTAGAGGTTTCAGCACCATTGACGCGTACAGCCTCGATAAGGCTGACTCCATTGCCTTGTGGCAACTCCTCTATAGTGGCCTTTCCCCTTTGCGGTATTTGCCTTGGTCCATCATTTTGCTAGAGGTTATTACCTTGCGCTCTATGATTAATTGGACCTGGCTATTTACTCCCTTGTTGGAGGGAACTAATCTTACTCCAACAGGTAACGGCTAAATGGCCCGACTTCCCACAAATATCACATTTAATATTTAGACAGTTTCTAGGGAAATGTTGTCCGCCACACCACTTACAGCTGAATCTTGAGGGATCACCCTCTTCAGGGCATCGACTCCCTATCAGATTCTACTCCTTCAAGAAATTGACGTCAATAGCTATTTGCCGATATTGTTCAGAAATCATGTCGATGTAGCGCTTCATCATATCCTTAACTTTGCCAAGGACATTAGAGACACTCGACTCATAGCCTTGATCATCTATCTGTCATTCCATTGGCCTAACAATTTGATTGGGCATTGGTTGTTGACTCACAGGAACAACATTAGGGTTCGAAGCTTGGCCTCCAACATTTGGTGGAGCCAACTGACTAGCCATAGGCATAGTCACACTGGGAGGAGCTGGCAGCAAAGGTACATTTTGAACCATGCTTCCTCTCTCATTAGGGTTACTCATAGGCATCCCTTGACTTCCATTTATCAATGGTAAATTTCCTCCAGGTACTAGACCCGCATTAAGATTTATTCGAGAGGAGTAGGCCATTTGTAATCGTGACTCTACTCCTTCTGCCCGCGTGATGGCGGTGTCTATATCAGCCAAAGCCACACTGCTCAATTGTACCTAAATATTAAAATCCAATCCATGCAAGAAGTATTGCAATTGGGCAGCCGGCGAAATGGGAATGTAAGTTTGTAACTTACGAAATACTTTCTTAAGCTTCTTAGCATAGGCTTTCACATTCTCATGGGGGTCTTGGCGTGTTATATTCAAAACATGCAACCAGTATTGGCCACCTCTTTCAAGGGCATATTCTCCTTGGAAAGCTGCATAAAATTGGTCGATTGTGGTTATGGTTCCAGTCTCTATGTTATGATACCATACCGCAGCCCTTCCTTTTAATGTCATGTTAAAGAACATCATAAGATGTCCCTCATCTTGGATGCGGTAATTAAACATTAATCTTTGGAATTCACAAATGTGAAACTCTACATCTTCTTCGGCTAACCCATTAAAAATGGGCAAAGGCACTCCTAAAGCTGGCAGATCCGGCATCCCTACAGAAATTGCAATGGGTTGTGCCATGACGACAATCGGATTGACAATAGGAGTTTGGATTGATGGAATCACACCCCCACTTGAAGTGGGTTGACTTGGTGGAAGAGAGGCAGAACTTACGCTTCCTCCTGCACCTAAAGGACTATGTGCAGCAATTGGGTTACTAAGACCACTGCCTTTTATGTGTATCGGGCTACTCCTTTGAGAAGAATAGCAACTTACAATCTCCAATTGCCGTCTAGCCCTCTTAGCACGTTTTGCTTTTTGTATTTCAGCTTGACGGTCCTTGTCAGAGGACATAAACCAACTTTTTTGGTCCCTAAAAACCCTAGATTCGAGAACCACCACTTGTTGGCAACTCTCGGTAGACGCACCACTCATGGGACCTCAAATGGGCCGGCACTGGCTATGGCACTAGTCGGACCTCATGCTCATAACAAGCAAACACACACCCTCACGGCCTCGTGAGCCAGGAGCGTCTATCTGTTGCTAAAAGACGAACTGTCCTAAAGCCTAATCTATGCATTCATAGTTTTGTAGTCCAACATTTCCCTTTCTATAAACTCCACAGAGGGAGAACCCATACACACTAGCAATAAATGCCACGATAATCACATATATGGGAGGCAACCTCTCGATGGAATCACCGCGGCCCCACTGCAGCTCTCCTACATCGCAGGGATTAGCACCTTGATACACTAGTCAACATATAGAACAAACAAACAAACTCCACTCTTTCATTTTGAAAGTATTCCAAGAGATACCATGTGTCCTTACCAAACGATTCCCCAAGAAACGAACGTCTATCCTACGGCTTAGGTTACCTTTCCACACTCAAGCGTGGGTCATCATAATCGAAAATAGGTGCTATGCATCCAGTCTTTTGTATTCTGATACCATGGTTGACATGCACATGCAAAAGTAGATGATCCTAAAGTGCTCAAACATAATTTTCAATCAGAAACGTGTTGTGCACAACTAGGCTTTCCAATGCTCATTCACTAACTCGCTGCGGCGATATAAGAATAGCACCGAGACAACACTGGTGCTACTATCCTCTTAATTAAAATACAATGAACTCTATGTCATGATATGCATCAGCAAATCAGCAATAATCGGCACTCAAATCACACCATTCAAACATCCCAACCCCCTATATTTAGGTATTGCTTTCATTGCATATGTGTATAGGTTCATTTTGTCATATTTTGATGTATGAAAAGCAGAAAATCACAAACTTTGACAAAGAGATAGGGCAAACTAAGGCTAAACCTCATGCTTTTCCACTACCATACATCCACAAACAATCATTATATTTTTCCTTATTTTTGTGAAGCGTATTTCTATTTTTTCCCTTATTTTTTTCATTTTCTTGATTTATTTATCAATAAAATATGCTATTTTCTGATCTTTCTTATTCCAATCACTTTAGCATACTAACATTCAATTTATTTTCCATTTTTTCCCATAGGAACACATTTCACCCACCCAAAACGACAAAACTATCATTTTACCGCTAAAAACCGCATTTCAGGTTCTACGGGAATTAAATAGCACATGTAAATCATTGCAAAATCAAAATTTTCTGATAAACAGTAATTAATCATGATGCAACCAATAATCAAACAAAATTTCATCCAATAAGAACATCATTACCATCATAAACTATCAAAAAACTTCATTTTCCTTCATAAAAATGGTCATATCGTGTTTTTACGAAACCCGAGATGCATTAAATGACTGCATGACCAGCGGGGACGGAGCCTCCATTTCTCTCAATCCAATGCTGCACATCAATCTTCAGCATCTCCATCAATCTCCATCACCGTTTGCTTCAATCTCCTTCCCGATTCCTCCTTTAAGATAGTATGCATGAACAGCCCCCCCCATAGAGAGGAGAGAGAGGGAGGAGAGAGAAATACTAGATTCTGATCTCTTCATTCAATCAGCCATATCTCGTGCGAAGACCGGCGATAGGATCAGGGAAGAAGGAGAAGTTACCGAATCCATGGCTTACTTACAGTCCAAAATCGATTTTGGGGGGGGGGGGGGGGTAGTGATTTTTGTGCCGCCATTTTCTAATCAGCGTGCTGCCGCCATACTCCATGAAAAAAATGAGGGAGGGGTGCCCCCTCCCAAATGGCACCCCCTTTTGGTCCTAATTTTTTTTGTCCACCTTTTCAAATCTTGGCCAATTTTTGGCCTCTTTTGCGCCCGGGCTCCGTTTCGACCTCTAAAAAATCTTACTCATCTATCTTGGCATCCCGCACTGACTGGAAATTCCTGACATCCCACACAGTAGTTGAAAAAATTATCAAAAATCCACAAGTGTCACTCGGGCGCCTTTTAAAAACCGTCTTTCACTTGGTGCTTAAAATCGACCTAGCTGCAGCCGCCACCTTCGATGTCGAATATTCTTCCCCCAAATTCTGAATTTTTTGGCAAATTTTAGGCACATTCGGGGCTCAAAACTCCACTCTCAGACAGTCCCAATAGGTCTTGAGAAGTGTTAGAGCAATGCAAGCTCAATATGAACCTCAAGAGGTGGAGCTATGGTTGCCAAAGGTGAAATCCTATTATAGATAACTTGAATGAGAGCTCAAGAAATGTTGGATTAAGCTCAAGATCATGGAGAATGTGACTCTAATACTAGTTGAAGGGAGAAGCCCAAGTGGAAGCACAAGCAACCAAAAGTAAGAGAGGTGTAAGCTATGGCAGATGGAGCAAGAGAGTAAGAGAGAGAGACTCAAGATGTGGGAACTCCAACAATCACAATGTGTGACCGACCTTCCATGTATTCAAATATCATTGAAAGAATAAAGAATGAAGTGACAATGATGGGTGTCTATCACGTGTAGCATGCAGGTGGAGTGGGTATTGTGAGCGTAGTAATACACAGGTGGCTAGGCATAGAGGTGCCTTTACCCTCAACATCTACTACCATTGCCTAAGGGCAATTAAGTTATTGGCTATAGGTGGATCTATAAAATTAAGCATAATGTAGATGGCTAGGTATAAGGCTAGGCTGGTTGCAAAACACCATGCTGAAATATGTAACATAGATTATGAAGAGACATTTAGTCCAGTTGCTAGGATGGCAACTGTTGGATGTGTGATTACTTTGGTAGAGTAGCTAAAGATTAGAGTTTGTAGAAAATGGATGTAAAGAATACCTTTTTACATAGTGAATTGCAAGAAGAGATGTATATGGAGCAATGAACATGTTATGAGGATTTAGAGCATCCTACATATATGTGCAGGTTAAAGAAGGTGCTCTATATGGGCTGAAGCAAGCACCTAGAGAATGGTCAAACAAGATCAGAGAGTATCTTGTCAACATTAGCTTTTATATTTTTGATCTTGATCACTCACTTTATGTGAGAAAGGGAGATGCATGTTTGCTCATCATCGGCATCTATGTGGATGACTTGATTATTACAAGTGATAGTGATAGTGGGATCGGTGAAGTTAAGGACATTTTGAAGAAGAAGTTTGAGATGAAGGATTTGGGTGAGCTAAAGTACTTTCTTGGTATTGAGGTGGTCAGATGTGATGATAGTATATAGTTTTCCTAAAGAAATATGGCTTGGATATGTTGTCCAAGTATGGTATGATAGCATATAAGCCTCTTTTAGTGCCATTGAAGCAAAATGTGAAGTTGAGTACTGATGTTGGGGATGAGATAGAAGACCCTAAATTGTTCAAGAGAATAGTAGGAGTGTGATTTACATGATTATCATAAGGCCAGGATTAAGTTATGTTGTTGGCCTTGTCAGTCAGTTTATGCAGATACCTAGAAAGTTGCATTTGGATGCAGTTAGATGCATAATGATGTATATGAAGTCCACTTTGCAATATAGAATTTTTTATGAGGCAGATAGATGTAGATTAGACTGGAACAAAAGATATACTAGTGGATTCATGTTTTTTCTTGGTAGTGCAATAGTTACATGGAGTAGTAAAAAGCAATCTACATTTGCTTTATCAAGTATAAAGGCTGAATAGAGGTGTTGCTATGGTAGCATGTGAGGTGTTATGGTTGTAAAACTTATTGGGTGATTTGGATGTGTAGGGAGACAATCTAGTTTTCATTCATTGTGATAACATGAGTACCATATAGTTAGCTAGAAACCCAGTGATCCATGCAAGGACAAAATGCATTGAGGTGCATTACCACTTTGTAAGAGAGAAGGTACTTGTAGGTGAGATCAACTTGGTATATGTCAGCACACAGGATTAGATAGCTAACATTTTCACAAAGGCATTGGGTGCAGATAAGCTTCGAACATTTCAACGCTTACTTGAAATTACACAAATACAATTGAGCTTGAGGGGGAGTGTTGGGATGGCAAGTTCAACATATGCAGACATTGATAATGGAGATGGATCCACACATCTACACATAAGGTGTCGATGGTTATTATGATCTTCACATGGCCACTAACTTATCTCTTAATATATTTGATTTGTTGCACCTACTTATAGCTTGTCTGTTGATCAATATAGTCAATTATGTACTATTTGACTTAGTTAGCCACTTTCCTTTTTGTTGTATCTTATCTATGCATTGTGTACATTGTTTTGTGTGTGAAAGAAGAAGAAGAAACCAATAAGAAAATGTTTTTTCCTCCATCTCTCTTCTTGTATTCTTGACTGAGCTTCCTCTTGTGTATATGGTGTGTCTTTGATAGAGCATCTCAGGCAAGTTTCCCCATTGCGCGATTCATAACAATAATGATATATATATCTATCCATGAATCCGTACTATATTTCCCTTCCTAGATCATGCAAAGGATTTTCATTGCAATTTTATGTTTTATGTGAGGAACTGATTTGGCCAGAAAGTTAGCAATATTGTCATAAGAGTGAATATAATCAAGTTTAAAATGATAGTTTTCCACTAACTCTCACAGAAAGTCATAGTGCATGTGAATGTGATAGAGCTTAAGACTTAATTTTGGCCCTTGGCCATAGAAATACATGCCTTGTTGTCATTGAAGATATGAATTGGTTGAGGATGATAGCCAAAAAGGATGTCTTCTAGGAGTTTCTCATCAATGTAGATTATCTCTTGTGCTTCCATACTGCATGTTTACCTAAGGGGTGTGTAGTTGCATTCCAACATGGTGAGGTATCTTTAAAATTATCATATTCAAAATTATGGATAGATTGATAATCAAATAATTAACCATGTAAAATCTACAAAGGTCTTAAGAGTAATGTGTGCAACAAGACATGACAAATTTACACATGTTTTTCATGTTAAAATCAACAATCATAAAAAATATTGCCAATATGTTGCCAAAATACAATAAGAAGACTCACATTTAAGTTAAGAGTGAAGATAAGAATAAAAACTTTGTTCATACTTCAAAGCTAGTACATCTATTTTTAATCATATAAAGTTAGTTGTCATGTGTTTTTGCCTAAATTGAAAACCCCTTGGAATGCATCTCATTTCGAAATTTTCTATTTGATTGTTTGAGTGATTGTTTATCTTGTTGCTTTTTAGTTAGATTTTGTGTATTTGATTAGACTAGAAATTGTTTTTGTCATTATTTTGAATTTTTTGCACTTGAAAACTTGCTTTTCTTGGTCAAGATTAGTGTTTTTTGGATAGATTGGAGCTAGATTTTGTTAGTAGCTATTGGATGTCTTAAGGCATATTTTCTTACTAGTATCTTTGCACATCACAGGGATTAAGGGTTCATGAGTACTTTACATTGCACTTATCGAATAAACTACATTGAGGGATGATCTCTTGATTTTCTTCAACCACTTCCATGCCATGGGTAGGGTTTGTGCACTCTGTGTGCCATTGTTGAGTACTAGTACAACATGATGTCCACTACAGCTATATGTAGCAAATTTTAGATTCATGCACACTTGAGAGAGTACCTTTTATTGTGCACACACTATTCTTTGCATGCCCAAGAGTTGGCATATACATTACTAAATCAGGAACCTCGGGTTAAGAGGGAAAGGTGGTTGGGTGAGTTTGAGGGTCATGAAGGACTTCTTCAGTTTTGTGAGATGGGTTGTCTATTTGGCCAACATCATGAGGATCATTATTTTCTCAAGAGTTTGTGAGATTTGGGTGGGTGGAGTAGAGTGCAACAATTATTTCTTCATTGAGAGATGAGTGGTGGGGATAAGGAATTTAAATAAATAAAGGAATCATGTTTGCATCTACATGACACATGGGTACCTACAATCATGCAGCTAGGCTCAAATCCTTTCAGTGCATCCATCTTTTTGTGTATTACATGTCTTGTGTGATTGCATACCATTGATTTTGGTTTTGCACTTATTCAATGTTTCCTATACCATCTATCACTAAAAATTTATAGTTTGTTGGATAAATAGTAAAGCAAAATTTCCAAGCCAAATTTAATAGAGATATAGCTAATTTATTGAAGAGTATGGAAATAGCTACACGATGATTGCTAAAGGTAAAAGAAATGGACGGATATTCACTCTAGATGCTTCTATTCTTGAGTTAAAGGTAGCCATGTTTCCCTATGATATTGGAGTAGTTAGAGATGTGAAAATCTGGTATAAGCACATTAGACATTAGAACCCCAAGAGGAACACCAAGGAAAAGGGGATTCTACTACAAGAAAATCTATCTTGTAACATCAATAAGCTTTTATTTCATTCTTTTGATCATCAAAACAAGGAAAACAGCAAATCTTCACACAGCATCATAGTAGATATCTCCCATGGATTTGATAGAATCAACCATAATCTTCAACATCTTCATAGAATCCATCAATATAACAAAGAAAACAAAAGAATACACCATTTTTGGATGGAAATCAATCACATAGTATTCATCTTCAATATCTTCATAGTTCTCTCTCTCAATCTCTCATATACAGTTACACGGTTTTGATAGAATTGTCTATCTCTGGCTCTCTCTCTCTCTCTCTCTCTCTCTCTCTCTCTATCAATAGTACATCATCTCCTCACTAAAATACTCTAATAATAACTCTCAATAATCCTTCTTAGATCATGGATACACCTCCCAAGAGGTATGTCTGATATGAAAGGTCACTAGAGCCACTACAGTGTCTCTTCACAACTCACTACTGTCACTGTCACTCAGTCTTCTCTTCAGTCTTCAGCAGCTGCTTCTTCCATTTGTTTTAGCTCTTTTGAACTTAGATTCATCCTTTCCAAAAGTTATAAAACTTTCCCAAAGTCACACATACATTATACAGAATACTTATAGAAGGTCTACATAACAACACAGTATAGTACCAGAGCAGCTACAGAATAGTTACAGAGCAGAGACAGAGGCTCTATAGAAGGTTTACAGAGGGTTCTAGAAGGTTATCGAAACCTCATAACTCATACTAAAACCATTCCAAACTATCAAAAACTATTCAATAAACTTTCAAAATATTTCAATCTTCATCAATCATCAATCCATGCTTCATATACAGAAGAAAATCAGAACAAAACAGAAGCTATACAGAAGGTATACATAACCAATCAGAACATATCAAAACATCATAGAGCTTCATATCTCCACTGAGAATCATCATGAACTTCCAAAACATAATTAATATCATCCAAAACACTCTCAAATACTTCCATTAACAACCATACATCACTCTAAATCCATCAAAAATCAATCATTCAGACCTCAAAATCAACAAAAATCAGTCAAAATTTCAGTCTTTTTCCACTCTCAACATATCCCCACACTTAGAAAGGAAGCATCCTCACGACCTAAGGAAAAGAAGAACATAAGCTCACTAAAGAGCTCAATTTTATCTTCCGTAGGATCTTCAATAATCTCGCCAAACCACGACCCCAACTTATCACCTGTATCTGATTAAAAAAACTACTAAAGGAAAACTTCGTTATGCATTAACTCATCTGATAATCAATTGGAAGTCATAACATATTTGTAAAGGATATAAGAGGTTCTTCTTCATCTTTCCACCATAGGTGTCCATCCATCAATAACAATTTGAAAAGAGCTCTGGAACAAATTATTCGCAATCACCACGATCTCATCACATACAATTATTACAACACACACAAACACTAACACAACCATCTGAATGATACCTCCAAAAAGAGATATATATAATTAAGAATCATCCACAATACATTGCAAAAGGCATCAATGAAGGTGGTCCCTTTTGAAGGCTTGGTGGTTTCGAAAACTATCCATGGAAAAGGACTCATCCACAAATGTCTTTGGAGGATTTTGAAAGAACTGCAAGCAGCACATCCTTTCTAGCAAAATAAGGTATCTGCTAGGGAGACATAGGACATGAAAATGGAGGACATCCAACTATTGGGAATCAATGTTCACATTGACATTCATACAAAGCTTTAGAATGGCCTTTTGATCATTATGGGAATGCCTATCTATGTATGCTAGATACCAAGCAAAATGAGCTATCAATCTCACTGAAGGATCTAGAGATTGTGAATATCGGTGAGCAAAATGGAGGTAATTCTGGTATGCTTGACTGGCAGTTCTCCAGTCCCCCGAAATTAATGGCTAGTTTATATGTGGTCCTGTAAGAGAATTAGTTGAGCTCCATCCTCTTCTTCTTGGAATCTGCTAATCAAATCATTCGTAAAAGAGGATAAAGAGATGGGTAGGAAAAATCATAAAAGGAGGAATATACCAAAGAAGGAGTGGCTGAAAATTTAAGGGAATCAGTTATTAGGAAAGTTGTCAATTGATAAATAGGAAAAGTAGAAGGTATACGAATAGATGGAGAAGGGCATGGTGGAGAAGGGGAAAAAACTCGATCTTCGATAAAAGAACAATAGGTAAATATAGAAATTTGAGGAAAACCTTGAGGTTGGAAAAGAAGAGGTAAGATAGCTGATGAGTTGGTTTGATAAAGGGAAATATAAGTATCATAGCGATGAGCCATTTGTTGATAGTATAATAGGCTAGGAACAGAGGGACCTAAAACAGATCTTCTTTGATAGGCATAAAAAAAAGATGAATCAAATGGATGGTTTTTAGAAAGGTAAGCTAGGAGATCCACCCTCAGTTGGTTAGTGCTCTGCACATAAGTAGAAGTTTTATTCTGACGTTGATTCAAGACCACATAATCGATCATTGAGTGCCATGAATTGTCAAGGCAAGTAGCCACTTTTGAGGAATAACACTGGAACATGTCATCTATCCTCAACTCCAAATAATTGACATACAAGATAGCTTGCAAAATCGCATCCCCCACATACTAGGCCATATCTACATCATCTGAAATCAGAAGATCTCCTCATAGATACAGATAAGACAACATGGTATCCATCTGCTTAAACAAATCTGCAAGTGTGTCTTTAGCAGAGGCTAACTCCGAGGTTTCCTTATGCAACTGGTCTTTGGACTGCATCAGTTCCTCATAGAAAGAAGCATATAGCTGTTGAACACAAGATGTCACTGAAAGTTCAATCGAACTCTGGATGTCATTACAAGGAATGGAATAGCCTCTCCTGATACTAAACTGTTCAGTGAAGGGAGTGATATTACCAAAGAACCCTCTCTATGTGCCCTGAATAAATTGTTACATGTAAGGTAGGCAGGGAGGTCACTGCCAGATGTAGCAGGAATTGTAACTGAAGGAATGACTGAGGGAGTGTTATCTGCCACACGCTTCAAGCGCTTCCGATGAATGACTAGTGGAGGAGGAGAATCAAGATCCTCTATGTCAATAGGTTCTGACTCTTCTGAAGGTGGTAGGGGAGGTACTGGATCAGATGGAGGAGGTGGTAGCATGCCCTTCTTAAGGCCTGAGTATGTCAAGAAAGCACACAAGTAGGAACCATAGGTGACATTCCCTCTGGTTACTTTGACAAAATGTTGGTCCATCTTCATAAGCATGTAAGTACTCCAATCAATAGCCACCCCTTTTAACACCATCCTGGAAGCTGCGAAGAGTTCTTTGGACAAATAATGGGATGGCGTTTTGGCAGGCATAAACCTATCTTAGAGAAACTGGCAGACTAACTTCCAAAGAGGAGTAGTGATCATGAAAAAAGATACTCTTGAAGTGTTTATCACTTTCTTGATATCCAGAAAATCTTTGGTCTGCTTCTGTAATAGCTTGAAAATCTCATCGTTGGAGAATAATTGTCTAGCTGTAACAAAGGGCTCTCATTTATAGGGAAGAGACAAAGCCTTCCCTAACCCTCGGGCTGTCAATACCATGGAAGCACCATGAACCAGGCCCGACTTCTTGCTGTGTGATGCAAGAAACTCATCACACAAGGATGGATCATCTGGAATCAATGGGAATGAAGCAGCCATGAAAAAATTTGCAAGTCCTACTTTCGCTATAGGCTCAAAAGCCAGTAGGGAAGAATAATCCATACTTATCAACGAGACATACTGGATAGGAGGAGGAGCGTGAGGCGCCATTCAGATGGAAAATACACACACCACAACACAGAAAATCACAAAGAATACCTGATAGGGGTGTGTATGCAAAAGACTGAAGGTGCACGGAGTAGTCCCCAAATGCAAGAAATCCAGTCAAAAAAAAAAACACCACTTACTAGAAAAAAATAAAGCACCTTAGTATTTTTGTTGATTTTTAATTTTTTCTTATTTTTTATTTATTTTTTTAAATTATATTTTAGGTGTGTTTGTATTGTGTATATTATTTGGTTTTTTTTTTGTTTTTTTTTTAATAATTAAATCGAGATATACGACACGTGAATATGTTGTGAAGTGTTAGGTTGGAATTTCAACAATCCAGCAAGTGTCAACAATGTGTTTGAATTTATCCATGATTTTTCAGCTGATTTTTGGAATTTAAAATGAATTTTCATGAGATGAAGTATTAAATTTAGGGTTTTTAGCTTCAAATAATATTTTGGCCATTTATGGAAGCATTTTCAATTGAGAAATTATTGACAAAAGGGACAAGGGGATTTGTGGAATTTTTTGGATTTTTTAATTTATTTTTGAATTTTTACTACTTTTTAATAAAATTTACTCATTTTGCATGTATTTTTGAATTAATTTTTAAATTTTGATTTTTTGTAATTTATTTTCTTAAATTTTCACTTTAAAAAATATTGCAAATGATTTCAGCAATGTTGAAAAAAAATTAGAAAAATATTTGCAAATTTTTTGAATTTTAATGAATTTTTATGTATTTAATGGTTATTTTTATGTTTTTTAATGTATTTTGCGGGTTTGAAAATTAAAAGGCGGTACCCGAGCTGCATGTGAACAACGGAGAATGATTGCGTGTGAAAGGCTGACTGCAATACTCCACCGCACGGACGAATCGGAAGCGCGTCCTCACGCATGAACGCCCGCTAGTACACCCCTACACCAAGAGCGGCCACACAGTGGGAAGACAACGGAGGAGAAGGGGCAAAAACGGGGGCTGAAAGGGGGTAACCTAAGTGAATTAGGTGATTGAGTAGGTTAAGTTAATGAGGTTAGCTTAGTCTGGGAAAACCAATTAAGTTAGGTTAGTGTGTTAAATCAATTAAGTTAGTTAGGTGAGTTTAGTTTGGTAAGTTAGATTAGTTAGGTTAGTATGTTTAAGTAATGTTAGTCTGTTTAATCTGTTAAGTAAGTAATGTTAGTCAGGTTAAGTAATGTGAGTTAGGTTAAGTATTGTTAGTTAGTGTAAGTAATGTTAGTTACGTTAGTTAGGTTAGTGTGGTTAAGTTAGGTTAGGGAAGGTTAGAACTAACCAGGGTGGGGGAGGGGAAAGGCCGCTTGCGATGACGGAGTAGGAGGAGGAGGGAGAAGAGGAAGAGGAGCAGAAAGAGGAGGAAGAAGCGCCAGTCAGAGTTGGCGCGGCAGCGTCAGTCACAGCGCAGAGGAGAGGAGCGAGGAGGAGGAAGAGGCGCTGGCGAAGGAGGCGCACAGTGGAGAAGAGGAGAGGGAAGAGGGAGATGGCGCTGGCGGAGGAAGCGGCGAGGGAAGGAGGAGGGGTGGAAGGAAGTGGCGATGGCGGGGCCTAGCGAGGAGGGGCGATGATGGCGGGGAGAGGAGATGGAGGAGGTGGAAGGTAGCGGCAATGGCGGGAGGCAAGGGAAGGAAGACGACCAACAAGGGCCGTGGGCGCGCAGGTAAGGTAGTTAGGTTTTTTCTTTTCTTTTCTTTTCTTTTCTTTTATTTTTTTAATTTTATTAGTATTTTGTGTGTTTTTTTTAACGTTGTTTTTTTATTTTTTATTTTTTTTGTGTTTTTTGTTTTTTTAATTATGCTTATTATTTTAATTTAATTTGGTGGTGTGGTTGGTTTCTTTGGTTTTTTCTTTTCTTCATGGGTTTGTTTATTAGTTGTTTTTTTAAATAAATGTTTTTTTAATATTTGGTTTGTTGTGTGTTTGATTTATTTATTTGTTTTTTTAAATAAAAATAAATTGAATATGGGTGTGCAAAAAAGTGCACCCCCGTCCCGCGCACATACACGAGCGAGGGTAAAAAAAATTTCAATGATTGGATCAAACGGGGCAGGGACGGCGATGTGCGAGCCATAGACGCCACGGGGGTGGCCCGAGACACGTAAAACCAAAAATAGATGCGTTCACGCGCGACATAAGAAACACGGTCACACGGCAAAAAGGAATAAAATCAATAAAATCCAAACCGTTCGTCGGATCGAAAAACTGTAAGAAGAAAAAATGTGCCGAGAGATGAGGGGAAAATGATGGAAACATGCAACACGGTTCCGTGGCAAAATCAGGGTGTTTACATGGAAAAAACACAAAAAAAAGCTTGAAAACGCATATAGGTATTAATATCGGAAAATCCGCGTATCAGAATGAAGTACGGAATGAAGGAAACTTGTGCAGAATAAGGTGTCCAACAATGCTACCATAGCAAAACACATATCCGATTGAGATAGGATGCGTTCACATGGAAAAAACCCCAAAAACAGACCCGAAAATGGACTTGGAAATTAATATGAGAAGAACCGTGCACCAGAATAGAGGACAATAAAAAGAAAAAATATCTAAAAGAAAGGGATTCACAGGTCTGGTGCATCAAAACTCAGTTGGAAGGGAATTAGGAGGGGTTCATATGGAAAAAACACAAAAAAACCTGAAAACACTCGAAAAAATTACTAAAAATCCGAAAGTAGAAAGAGGGAGGAGAAAAAAGGAAAAAGTGGGGAAAAGGATGACATGATACAATTGTCGAAACAAACTGGAATTTCGATGCAAACAGGGCAGGTTCACATGGAAAAATGTGAAAAATAAGCACGAAAATGAAAATGACAGGGAGTAAAAAAGAAAAATGTCAGGGGAAAGGGGGAGGATAGGGCTGGCACATCAGATCAGGGTTCTGAAGCAATAAAGACGCGTTCACATGGAAAACCGTCCAATTTACAGAAATTACTTCAAAAATTAATAACTTGAGAACCGTCTGTCGGAACAAGGGTTGGTAAAAAGAAAAAATAGGTAGTTCAAAGGGACGAACAGGGCTGTAAGGTTGGATGTGAGTCACAATGAACGTAGGATATATTTGCATGGAAAATTTACAAAACAAAGAATAAAGGCAAACGATCAAGGAACAACCCCGAGGACAGGGTGAAATAGAACGGAAGAGTGGGGAAGGGACCCCACCAGGGTAAAATGAAGTCACGACATAGATGCATGATCATAGCAGGGTATATGCATGGGGGTATGCAACATAGACGCACAAGGACGCGTCCCCACACTTAAAACCTTAGCAGGAAGGGTAAACCGAACATCAAGGACCTAGTACCACACATCAGACCAACCACGAACGTCCCCACACTTAAGACATGGTTGTTACTGAGAAACAGAAGGTGTAGGGTTAGAAAAACTTGGCCCATATTACCGAGGAGGAATGTCAACTATCGAGGTTGCGTCTTGTATCTTTGTCATCTGCAGGAGGTACCCAGGTGTCTTCACAGTACACCTCCTCCGCTAACTGTGGAAAAGGTGGAAACACCCTGTAGTTCAGGATAGTTGACTCTGTTGAGATATCGAGCTCCACTCATGATATGCTAGGGTGACCGTTGTGCATTTATGTCACCGACTTGTTAGCTGCAGATGCGGTTGGTACACCGCCCATGAATAATAGCTAGATGACAGCTATCCTTATCTACTCTAGTTTGTGGCTTAGTTAGTATGCCACCTTAGTTAGTTGAGTTTGGTTTGAGACCCATATATAGGGTTCTTCTATTTCTTTGTACTAGAGTTCTTTTGGCTTACACAACTAAGAAGAGGAAAACTGTTTTCAGCCTTCACCTTTGTGTGTATTCCCCCATTATGTATTCCCCCATTGTGTAAGTGAGAAAGCTACAAGTGAGACTCCTTTCTTCTCTCCCACAATCTTGACATGGTATCAGAGCCTGGTTCGTGGTAAGGAGCTCAAGAAAGCAAACCAAGTTCGCGGCGTTCTGGTAAGAGGACCAGTATTGCTTTCATTTTTCAAGTTTGGGAGCAAGTCTCTGCAGGTAGCACAGCTGGAAAGTGGAAGAGTGCATTGTCTCAGATTGAGACGCCCTTCACGGTATAGTAAGAGGGCAGTATATGTTACAGGAAGAGGCTTTAACCCTTGCTTGCCCTATTTTTTTTATTCGAGGCCATTTCGGGGTCTGTTTTGGAGGCGGAAGTTTTCTGCACGCACTCAAGAAAAGGCCCTTTTTTTGCTGTGCGACCACTGTTCTACAGGTTGGTGAAAAGTTTCCATAGAAATTGCATCGTATGCCTGTGCGCAGAGACATTGGGAGTTACAGAATCATCCTTGTTGCCTGTTGATGCAAAATCGTCACTAGGAAGTGACTGTGTGGTCAAATACCACTTTTGTCAGTTTTGCAAATTTGCCCTTGTAAGGCTCAAGCTGTGTTTTTTGAAGTGACAGAATTTTTTGCAGTGTTCTGTAATGGCATTTGATTCTCTTTCACAGATTGTCACTGAAAAGCTTAACAAGAACAACTTCCGAGCATGGAAGTTTAGAATGATGAACTTCCTTATGGGAAAAGGATATTGGGAATTCGCTGCAAGAAACGAAGAAGAACCAGTTCTTCCTGATGTTCCCAATCAACAACAAATGCAGGCATTTAAAGGATGGCATTAGAGATCCAGAAAAGTTGTGTAGTGGCTGTCTATCAGTATTTTAGACTCTATGATTGTGCATATTCAGGATGCAAGTACGCCAAAGGAGGCATGGGATACTTTGTCAAAAATGTATAGCACAAATATGCAAATTAGGAAAATGTAGCTCAAGCAAGAGTTGCACAATGTGCAAAGAGAAAGTATGAGCATCAATGACTACCATATGAAGGTGAAGAAGATTGCAGATGCACTTGCTTCCATTGGCTTGCCAGTGGAAGATGATGATTTAGTTTCTGTGACCTTGAATGGTCTAGGAAAGGATTATGCACAGTTCCGAACATCGATTTCCGTTCGTGAAAGATTTCGTGATTTTGAGGAGTTGATTGCTCTTCTAATTTCTGAGGAGCAAAGAAATGGTGGTGCATCTTCTTCAGGAGGAACTTCAAAAGAAGATGTCTTCTACTCAAATGCTAGAAGAGGTAGAGGCAGAGGTAGAGGAGGCCGATCTGGAGGCCGTGGTAGAAATCAAAATATGCAGCAAACTCAAGAAAACCAATCCTATGGAGGAGGACGTGGTAACTGTAGAGGCAGGGGGAGCCAAAGAGGTCGTGGTGGATGGCAAAGAGGCTAAAATACAAACAACAATGTTGAATGCTACTACTGTGGTAAAATGGGTCATATGGCTAAAGACTGCTATGAAAAGCAGAATGACATCATGAATGGAAAATTGCAACAAGGGAATTATGCATCTTCTAGTAGACAGGGTGATGACAGAAATGAGCATTTGTTTATGGTGTAGCACATGACCAATTCTGTGACAAGTGTAGAAGAAAGCAACGATGTGTGGTATGTTGACTCAGGTGCATCAAACCACATGATAGGTCATGCAGAATGGATGCAGGATGCAAGGAAAATGGAAAAACCAGGATTTGTGGAGACTAGTGATGATACTACACATCCTATTGTGCAGATTGGAAATATTGCTTTGTCTATGCAGGATGGGAAAAAGAAATACCTGCCGGATGTATTTCATGTCCCGAATATCACCAAGAACCTGGTTTCTGTTGGTCAAATGGTTGAGCAGGGCTTGCATGTTAGATTTAATTCTCATGGATGCTTTGTTGAGGATATGAAAAATAAAGGTCGTTTGATAGCAAAAGGAAAGAAGAAGGGCAGAATGTTTACGTTGGATGCAGACATGCCTGAATTGAGTGCAACAATGTTTGCACATGGGACCTGTGTAGTTGCAGATATTGATATCTGGCATAAACGCATTGGCCATGTTAATGTACAACGACTTAAATCAATGCAAGCCCAAAATATTGTTGCAGGATTGCCTAAATTCAAGGTTGCAGAAATGCATAAGGTATGTGAAGCCTGTCAATTTGGAAAATAGGCAAGGAATCCATTTCCTAGACATGTTCAAGAGAGTAAGAAGCCATTGGAATCAATCCACTCTGATGTGTGGATTACTAAGGCTACATCTATTGGAGGCTGTCATTATTTTGTCACTTTTATTGATGACTATAGCAGAAAAGTTTGGGTGTGTTTTATGAAAAAGAAAAGTGAAGTGTTTGGGCATTTCAAAACTCTTAAAGCTATGGTTAAAAAAGAAACAGGCCTACAAACAAAATGCCTAAGGTCAGATGGAGGGGGAGAGTACCTCTCAAATGAGTTTGCCAGGTTCTTGCAGGAGAATGGCATAAAGCAACAATATTCATGCAGTCATACCCCACAACAAAATGGAATTGCAGAAAGGAAAAACAGGCATATTGGAGAGGTATCTCGTGCCATGCTCAAAGAAAAAGACTTGCCAGTTTTTTACTGGGCTGAAGCAGTTGCTACAACAGTCTACATAATGAACATGACTCCCACTACAGCAATACATGGGATGACTCTAGAGGAGAGGTATATTGGTAGGAAACCATATATTTCTCATTTGAAGATTTTTAGTTGCATTGCCTATGTTCATGTGCCAGATGAGTTGAGATCCAAGTTGGATCCAAAAGCTGAGAAGTGCATCTTTATTGGTTACTCTCGTAAGTTTACAGTGAGTTTACAGTGAGCAGAGATGTTGTTTTTGATGAGATGAGTAGTTGGTATAAACCAATAAATGTGATTGATGATGTAGATGCACAAAATGGTAATGCTGCACAGAATTCACAGCAACAGTCACAAAATATTAGTGGACCTGGAGTGTCCTCTAGTAGTGGTTCACATTCTTCGCCATGGAGAGACAGATTGAGATCAGACGAATCTCTTTAAAACAATGCAGATAGTGGTATGCAGGTTTCACAAAAAGGAAAAGAGAAGGTAGATCAGCCCATGTTTGATGTGAATGCGATCACTCTTATGTGGATGGTGAATCCAGTGGCTCAGAACAGAGCATTGATGATGAGTTGGGTATTCCTTCTATTGTTACACCTGGAGTAAGGAAAACCATGGATGTTTTGAGAGCACCTGGGAGTGAATCTACTTTGCGCAGGTCTACCAGAGCTAGGTATCCTGTGGATAGGCTGAAATATGATG
This sequence comes from Lygodium microphyllum, assembly GCF_053477565.2. Classification (NCBI taxonomy): domain Eukaryota; kingdom Viridiplantae; phylum Streptophyta; class Polypodiopsida; order Schizaeales; family Lygodiaceae; genus Lygodium; species Lygodium microphyllum. The sequence continues at coordinate 24,857,774 of NC_141135.1, forward strand.
GATTTACAGCCATTCACTATGCCTATATAGTCAAAGTGATACAGGAACCAAAACCCACTTCTTTTGAGCAAGCCATGGGAAAAGAAAAATGGGAGAAAGCCAAGGATGAAGAAATAGATGCCTTGGAAGCAAATGCTACATGGGAATTGGTGCCTTTGCCTAAAGATAAGAATGCAATTGGTTGTAAGTGGGTTTATAAGGTGAAACACAATGCAGATGGTTCTGTGAATAGATACAAGGCAAGATTAGTAGTCAAGGGGTATGCGCAAACATATGGCATTGATTATGAAGAAACATTCAGTCCGGTTGCAAGGATGGAAACCGTAAGAGCAGTCATCGCTATGGATGCATCAAAGGGATGGTCTTTACATCAGATGGATGTAAAGGATGCCTTCTTGTATGGTGATTTGCAAGAAGAGGTCTATATGGAGCAGCCACCAGGTTATGTGCATGATGTTCATCCTGAGTTTGTTTGCAGGTTGAAGAAATCCTTGTATGGCTTGAAGCAAGCACCTAGAGCATGGTTTGACAAGATAGGAGAGTATCTTGTCACTATTGGCTTTCAGATTTCCAAGGCAGATTTCTCACTTTATGTGAGAAAAATAGAGAAAGGTATTATGCTACTTGTCATTTATGTTGATGATTTGATTATGACAGGTGTGTCAAGATTGTGGGAGAGAAGGAAGGAGTCTCACTTGTAGCTTTCTTGCTTGCACAATGGGGGAATACAGGAGGGTGGAGGCTGAAAACAGTTTTCCTCTTCTTAGTTGTGTAAGCCAAAAGAACTCAAGTACAAAGAAATAGAAGAACCCTATATATGGGTCTCAAACCAAACTCAACTAACTAAGGGCATACTAACTGAGCCACGAACTAGAGTAGATAAGGATAGCTATCATGTAGCTATTATTGATGGGCAGTGTACCAACCGCGTTTGCAACTGACAAGTCGGTGACATAAATACACAACGGTCACCCTAGCGTATCACGAGTGGAGCTCGATATCTCAACACTCCCCCTCGAGCTCAATCCCAGTTCCTGCACACCAAGCAGGTCTCTCAACTTGCGCAGCTTCTCTGCGCCCAATGCCTTCATGAATATGTTAGCTACCTGATCCTCTGTGCTGACATAAACTAGATCAATAAGACCTAGTAAAACCCTCTTCCGCACATAGTGATAATGCACCTCAATGTGCTTTGTTCTAGCATGATAGACTGGGTTATTTTCCAAGTGTATACTACTCATGTTGTCACAATAAATGACAACTAGCCCATCTATAGGTTGATGCATATCATAAAGTAGCTTATGCAACCAAGCTACCTCACATGCAGCCATTGCTGCACCCCTGTACTCAACCTCTGTGCTCGACAAGGCAACTATAGGCTGTTTCTTGCTGCTCCAAGTGACTGCAGCACTCCCAAAAGAGAACACATATCCACTGGTAGATCATCTATCAGAAATACTACCAGCCCAATTAGCATCAGTGTATCCATGCAACTGTATCTGAACCCCAGTCTCATAAAATAGTCCATACTGCAATGTGGACTTCACATACCTGAGTATGCATCTAGCCGCATCCAAATGTGGTTTTCTTGGAGCCTGCATAAACTGACTTACCAATCCAACAGCATAGCTCAAATCTGGCCTGGTAATAGTCATATAAATCAAACTTCCTACTATGCGTCTGTACATAGTAGGGTCTTCTAGAAGCTCACATGCATCTGTGCTCAGCTTCACATTCTGCTCCAAAGGAACTGAAATAGGCTTACAGCCTGTCATCCCATATTTGGACAGCATGTCCAATCCATACTGCCTCTGCAAGAGCTGTATCCCACTTGTTGGTGATCTAATCACCTCAATACCCAAGAAATAACGCAGCTCTCCCAAATCCTTCATCTCAAACTTCTGCTTCAATAGCATTTTCACATGAAGGATATCTTCATCACTGTCACCTGTCATAATCAAATCATCAATATAAATGACAAGTAGTATAATACCTTTCTCTGTTTTTCTCACATAAAGTGAGAAATCTGCCTTGGAAATCTGAAAGCCAATAGTGACAAGATACTGTCCTATCTTGTCAGACCATGCTCTAGGTGCTTGCTTCAATCCATACAAGGCTTTCTTCAACCTGCAAATAAACTCAGGATGAACAGCATGCACATAACCTGGTGGCTGCTCCATATAGACCTCTTCTTGCAAATCACCATGCAAGAAGGCATTCTTTACATCCATCTGATGTAAAGACCATCCCTTTGATGCAGCCATAGCAATGACTGCTCTTACGGTTGCCATCCTTGCAACCGGACTGAATGTTTCTTCATAGTCAATGCCATATGTTTGTGCATACCCCTTGACTATTAATCTTGCCTTGTATCTGTTCACAAAACCATCTGCATTGTGCTTCACCTTATAAACCCACTTACAGCCAATTGCATTTTTACCTTTAGGAAAAGGTACCAATTCCCATGTAGCATTTTCTTCCAAGGCATCCATTTCTTCATCCATGGCTTTCTCACATTTTTCTTTTCCCATGGCTTGCTCAAAAGAAGTGGGTTCTGGTTCCTGTATCACTTTGACCATATATGCAGAGTGAATGGCTGTAAATCCATCATATTTCAGCCTATCCATAGGATACCTAGCTCTGGTAGACCTGCGCAAAGTAGGTTCACTCCCAGGTGCTCTCAAAACATCCCTGGTCTTCCTTACTCCAGGTGTAACAATAGAAGGAATACCCAACTCATCATCAATACTCTGTTCTGAGCCACTTGATTCACCATCCACATAAGAGTGACCTGCATTCACATCAAACATGGGCTGATCAACCTTCTCTTTTCCTTTTCATGATACTTGCATACCACTATCTGCATTGCTTTGAGAAGATTCTCATGATCTCAATCTGCCTGTCCATGGCGAAGAATGTGAACCACTGCTAGAGGACGCTCTAGGTCCACTAATATTTTGTGACTGCTGCTATGAATTTTGTGCAGCATTACCATTTTGTGTATCTATATCATCAATCACATTTACTGGTTTATACCAGCTACTCATCTCATAAAAAACAACATCTCTGCTCACTGTAAACTTACGAGTAGAAGGGTTATAGCATCTATACCCTTTTTGCTGCAGAGAGTAACCAATAAAGATGCACTTCTCAGCTTTTGGATCCAACTTGGATCTCAACTCATCTGGCACATGTACATAGGCAATGCAACCAAAAATTTTCAAATGAGAAATATCTGGTTTCCTACCAGTATACCTCTCCTCTGGAGTCATCCCATGTATTGCTGCAGTGGGAGTCCTGTTCATTATGCAGACTGCTGTAGCAACTGCTTCAGCCCAATAAAAATTTGGCAAGTCTTTTTCATTGAGCATGGCACGAGATACCTCTCCAATATGTCTGTTTTTCCTTTCTGCAATTCCATTTTGTTGTGGGGTATGACTGCATGAATATTGTTGCTTTATGCCATGCTCGTGCAAGAACCTTGCAAACTCATTTGAGAGGTACTATCCCCCTCCATCTGACCTTAGGCATTTTATTTGCAGGCATGTTTCTTTTTCAACCATAGCTTTAAGAGTTTTGAAATGCCCAAACACTTCACTTTTCTTTTTCATAAAATACACCCAAACTTTTCTGCTATAGTCATCAATAAAAGTGACAAAATAATGACAGCCTCCAAGAGATGCAGCTTTAGTAGTCGAGACATCAGAGTGGATTAATTCCAATGGCTTCTCACTCTCTTGAACATGTCTAGGAAATGGTTTCCTTGCCTGTTTTCCAAACTGACAGGCTTCACATACCTTATGCATTTCTGCAACCTTGAATTTAGGAAATCCTGCAACAATGTTTTAGGCCTGCATTGATTTAAGTCACTGTACATTAACATGACCAATGCGTTTATGCCAGATATCAATATCTGCAACTACACCAGTCCCATGTGCAAACATTGTTGCACTCAATTTAGACATGTCTGCATCCAATGTAAACATTTTGTCCTTCTTCTTTCCTTTTGCTATCAAGCGACCTTTATTTTTCATATCCTCAACAAAGCATCCATGAGGATTAAATCTGACTTGCAAGCCCTGCTCAACCATTTAACCAACAGAAACCAGATTCTTGGTGATGTTGGGAACATGAAATACATTGGACAGGTATTTCTTTTTCCCATCCTGCATAGACAAATGAATTTTTCCAATCTGCACAATAGGATGTGCAGTATCATCACCAGTCTCCACAAATCCTGGTTTTTCCATTTTCCTTGCATCCTCCATCCATTTTGCATGATCTGTCATGTGGTTTGATGCACCTGAGTCAACATACCATACATCATTGCTTTCTTCTACACTTGTCACAGAATTGTTCATGTGCTGTACCATAAATAAATGCTCATTTCTGTCATCACCCTGTCTACTAGAAGATACATAATTCCCTTGTTGCAGTTTTCCATTCATGATGTCATTCTGCTTTTTATAGTAATCTTTGGCCATATGACCCATTTTACCACAGTAGTAGCATTCAACATTGCTGTTTGCATTTTGGCCTCTTTGCCATCCACCACGACCTCTTTGGCTCCCCCTGCCTCTAGAGTTACCACGTCCTCCTCCATAGGACTGGTTTTCTTGAGTTTGCTGCATATTCTGATTTCTACCACGGCCTCCATATCGGCCTCCTCTACCTCTGCCTCTACCTCTTCCAGCATTTGAGTAGAAGACAACTTCTTTTGAAGTTCCTCCTGAAGAAGATGCACCACCATTTCTTTGCTCCTCAAAAATTAGAAGAGCAATCAGCTCCTCAAAATCAGGAAATCTTTCACGAACTGAAATGGATGTCCGAAACTGTGCATAATCCTTTCCTAGACCATTCAAGGTCACAGAAACTAAATCATCATCTTCCACTGGCGACCCAATGGAAGCAAGTGCATCTGCAATCTTCTTCACCTTCATGTGGTAGTCATTGATGCTCATATTTTCTCTTTGCACATTATGCAACTCTTGCTTGAGTTGCATTTTCCTGGCTTGCATATTTGTGCTATACATTTTTGACAAAGTATCCCATGCCTCCTTTGGCGTACTTGCATCTTGAATATGCACAATCATAGAGTCTGAAATGCTGATAGACAACCAATACATAACTTTCCTGGCTCTCTCATGCCATGCTTTAAATGCCTGCATTTGCTGTTGATTGGGAACATCAGGAAGAACTGGTTCTTCTTCATTTCCTGCAACAAATTCCCAATATCCTTTTCCCATAAGGAAATTTGTCATTCTAAACTTCCATGCTTGGAAGTTGTTCTTGTCAAGCTTTTCAGTGACAATCTGTGAAAGAGAATTAGATGCCATTACAGAACACTGCAAAAAATTTTATCACTGCAAAAACACAGCTTTACCCTCACAAGGGAAAATCTGCAAAACTGGCGAAAGTGGTATTTGACCACACAGTCACTTCCTAGTGACGATATTGCATCAATAGGCAACAGGGATGATTCTGTAACTCCCAATGTCTCTGCGCACAAGCATACGATGTAGTTTCTACAATAACTTTTCACCGACCTGTAGAACAGTGGCTGCACTGCATAAAAATAGGGCTTTTTCTTGAGTACGTGCAGAAAACTTCCGCCTCCAAAAGAGACCCCGAAATGGCCTCAAATCAAAAAAACAAGGTTGTCAAGGGCTAAAGCCCTGTCCCGCAGCATATACTGCCCTCTTGCTTCACCGCGAAGGGTGTCTCAACCTGAGACAATGCACTCCTGCACTTTCTGGCTGTGCTACCTGCAGAGATCTGCTCCCAAAATAGAAAATGAAAGCAACACTGCTCCTCTTACCAGAACACTGCGAGCTTGGCTTGCTTTCTTGAGTTCCTTACCACGAACAAGGCTCTGATACCATGTCAAGATTGTGGGAGAGAAGGAAGGAGTCTCACTTGTAGCTTTCTTGCTTGCACAATGGGGGAATACACACAAGGGTGGAGGCTGAAAACAGTTTTCCTCTTCTTAGTTGTATAAGCCAAAAGAACTCAAGTACAAAGAAATAGAAGAACCTTATATATGGGTCTCAAACCAAACTCAACTAACTAAGGTGGCATACTAACTGAGCCACGAACTAGATTAGATAAGGATAGCTATCATGTAGCTATTATTCATGGGCGGTGTACCAACCGCGTCTGCAACTGACAAGTCGGTGACATAAATACACAACGGTCACCCTGGCGTATCAGGAGTGGAGCTCAATATCTCAACAAGGCGATAGTGATGAAGATATCCTTCATGTGAAAATGCTATTAAAGCAGAAGTTTGAGATGAAGGATTTGGGAGAGCTGCATTATTTCTTGGGCATTGAGGTGATTAGATCACCAACTGGGATACGGCTCTTGTAGAGGCAGTATGGATTGGACATGCTGTCCAAATATGGGATGACAAGCTGTAAGCCTTTTTCAGTTCCTTTGGAGCATAATGTGAAGCTGAGCACAGATGCAGGTGAGCTTTTGGAAGACCCTACAATGTACAGACGCATAGTAGGAAGTTTGATTTATATGGCTATTACCAAGCTAGATTTGAGCTATGCTATTGGATTGGTAAGTCAGTTTATGCAAGCTCCAAGGAAATCGCATTTGGATGTGGCTAGACGCATACTTAGGTATGTGAAATCCACATTGCAGTATGGACTATTTTATGAGACTGGGGTTCAGATACAATGGCATGGATACACTGATGCTGATTGGGCTGGTAGTATTTCTGATAGACGATCTACTAGTGGATATGTGTTCTCTTTTGGGAGTGCTGCAGTCACTTGGAGCAGCAAGAAATAGCCTACAGTTGCCTTGTCGAGCACAAAGGCTGAGTACAAGGGTGCAGCAATGGCTGCATGTGAGATAGCTTGGTTACATAAGCTACTTTATGATATGCATCAACCTACAGATGGGCTAGTTGTCATTTATTGTGACAACATGAGTAGTATACACTTGGCAAATAACCCAGTCTATCATGCTAGACCAAAGCACATTGAGGTGCATTATCACTATGTGTGGGAGAGGGTTTTACTAGGTCTTATTGATCTAGTTTATGTCAGCACAAAGGATCAGGTAGCTGACATATTCATGAAGGCATTGGGCACAGAGAAGCTGCGCAAGTTGAGAGACCTGCTTGGTGTGCAGGAATTGGGATTGAGCTCGAGGGGGAGTGTTGAGATATTGAGCTCCACTCATGATATGCCAGGGTGACCGTTGTGCATCAATGTCATTGACTTTTTAGCTCCAGATACGGTTGGTACAACGCCCATGAATAATAGCTAGATGACAGCTATCCTTATCTACTCTAGTTCGTGGCTCAGTTAGTATGCCACCTTAGTTAGTTGAGTTTGGTTTGAGACCCATATATCGGGTTCTTCTATTTCTCTGTATTAGAGTTCTTTTGGCTTACACAAGTAAGAAGAGGAAAACTGTTTTCAGCCTGCACCTTTGTGTGTATTCCCCCATTGTGTAAGTGAGAAAGCTACAAGTGAGACGCCTTCCTTCTCTCCCACAATCTTGACCCCGACACAACCTTTTCAGCAAGTAATTTGAAGCCAGCTCCCTTGGTGTGATGTCTCTGCAATATCAGTCCATCTGCCCTTCTTAACAGACGACTCTTCTTACAAGTCATTGAAGTATGTTGGCTGTCTCCCTAGGTACGCCTCGTCTTCAAGATCCCGATGACAACAACAGCCGCCATGATCTTCATCATCAATCCCTTGAGTGATGTGAACTTTCATCCTAACACGATGGGGACGTGAGTATGGGCTGCCCTCTGTATCTATTATTAGAGAGTGAGACAAATGGTGGGGTGAGTGACCAGTCTTTCCCTTTGAATCAAATGAGAGGTGAGATGTGTGAATGCAGTGTTGCACACACGAGATGGGCCTCTCAATGCACAATGCACGATTTGTTCCTGTGCACTGCACCATAAGGCTCCCTGGCCTTCCTTCTTGCACTGTATGCCGACATAGGGAGGGATGCACAATTGCACCATCAATTGCGCACAAGGCATACAACCTCTCCACAAGTGACAGTGAGGATTACATCAATGGGTTTTAGGAATGGGCTGCCCTTTGTATCTATCAACAGAGCATGAGACAGAGGGTGGGATGAGTGTGACTAGTGTTTCTTCAATCAATTATTGAGAGGTGAGGATTGAGGGACATTACAACCATTGGAGTAAGGTATGTTTCTGTTTCCCTCTACACCCACGGGCTAGGTCTCTGCCATCAGCACAAGACACGTCACTCTGTTCTGTACACTACACTACAAGGCTCCCTGGCCTTTCTCCTTACACCTATGCTAGACGGGTTGGACACACTAATGCACCATTAATTGTGTACCCTAGCATACTTCCTCTACACCATTCCCTTGTCGATTCCTAAACTGGGTGTGAGATCTGGGTTTCCATCATTATTTCCTCAAGTGATGTTAGTAATGGGGCGAGTGACTGTTTTTTCCTTCCATTTGAGTGATCGTAAGTTGAGTGCAATATCCCTCGTCATCGACGACTTTCCTGCGATTCCTTCAACCAGCTACCTCCCTGGGTGCTGCCGCGCGCCCAAGGGTATTTCCACCTTTTCTTGGAACGAGGCCTGTTATGATAGGGAATTTCTTCCTTTTCTCCCATAATAGTTTTGTTTGTTTTTCTTTTCGTTTTCTTTCTTTTCTTATTTTTTTTTCATTTTTCCCCTTTTTTTCTTCATTTAAGAAAGAAAATCTTAGAAATACCAAGTGTTAGGACCAACCTCGCCACCGTTGTTGGATTAGACGAGAAGTGAACAAGGTCGGGTTGAAAAGTTTCTGCGAGGGGTTAGTAGAACGAGACCGACTCATGAGGAGAATCATAAAGTCTATCAGAAGCACGACAAGAAGGACGGTACGCCGCCCAAAAGGGAGAGGGTAGGTCGACTGTGATTGTCAAGATCCCCAGGGAGAGAAGTACATCTTCAAGCGATAGCCATTGATCAGGAAGGGATCATCAGAGGCATCAACGGTCTACACTTGGATAGAGCCGTTAGGATTGACAGCTAGTACCTTGTATGGGCCCATCCACCATTATTGAAGCTTGCCAGGAAACTTGCCAAATCTCAAATCATAGGCCAAGACAAGATTACCTTCTTTGAACTCCTTGTGCTTGATAAAACTGTCATGATAGGCTTTTCGTCGCGCTTGAGTCATTTCCATGCATTGTAGGGCCATCCGCCGTATCTCATCCAAGCATTCCAAGTGCAGGAGATGGCGTTGTAGTGACTCATCATCTCCCAAGCATTATTTAACTGCCACTCACAAAGAGGGCAATTCCAATTCAACCGGGAAGACGGCTTCTATCCCATACACTAGCTGCAAAGAGGTCTGTCCTTGTAGCTGCCTTATGGGAGGTTCTATATGCCCAGAGGGCCTCTCTAAGTAGATCATCCCAGTCGCGACGATGCGCGGCAATTGTTCTTATCAAAATCAAGCAAAGGATGCGATTGGTGACTTCAACTTGGTCGTTGCCTCTAGGGTAGTAAGGAGTGGACTTACGATGGCAGATCTTATACAGCTCTGTCAACTCCTCTATGATTTTTTTAAGGAAATGAATATCTCGATCACTTACCAACTCAAGGGGACTGCCAAAATGGGTGATAATATTCTCATACATGAGCAGGGCTACACTATTACCATCGTCCCGCTTCAGAGCTTTAGCTTCACACCACTTCGTGACATAATCCGTACATACTAAGATGTATCTATTCTGCTTCTGTCTAGTAGGTGGATCAATGGGACCCACAAAATCAATCCCCCACTTCTCGAATGGCTTTAGGGGAAGAATGGGATGCAGTGGCATGGCACTTGTTTTGGTGGGTTTCCCTATTCGCTGACAAGCATCACATCTCTTGCAGTAGTCGTATGCATCCTTGTGGAGGGTCACCAGTATCCCGCTAACAGAGCCTTCCTGGCTATCGCTTCTCCTGCGAAGTGTCCACTACATGGTTTATCATGGCATGCTTTTAATACTATGCCGATTTCATCCCCTGCAACACATCTTCGCAGCACTTCATCTTTGCCTCTCTTGTACAATGCACCGCCTAGCAAAGTGTAGGGGGCTGATTCTAACAGAAGCTTCTTCTTCTCACGGCTTGAGATGCTAGGAGGATACTGTTGAGTTGCCAGGAGATTGGCTATGTCTACATACCAGGGAGTAACTGTTTCAACTAGAAACAAAGAAGCATCAGGAAGGTCTGGATCATCATATTCCTCATCTTCTGTTTGAGGAATCCGTGATAGATGATCGACTAGGACATGGGAACGGCTAGGCTTAGTGATTACTTCAAAATCAAACTCCTGGAATAGGAGCAACCATCTCATCAGTCATCCTTTAACATCTTCTTTGTTCATCAGGAAGGACAAGGCTTCATGATCCACATAGAACTTGAAATGCGTTGACAATAGATAGTGTCAAAACTTCTCTAGTGCAAACACCATTGCCAAGCACTCAAGCTATGTCATTGTGTAGTTCTATTCCCTATCAGTGACCTTTCGGCTTGCATAATAAATTGGTTGATCTAATTTAGAGAGGCCCTTTTGACATAGGATAGCACCTATCCCTTCAACCGATGCATCTGTGTGCACATGGAACTCCTTCGTCCAGTTCGGAGGCTGCAAGATAGGTGCTTGGATAAGATATTGTTTTAGGGTATTAAAGGATTCTTCACAGTCTCATCAGTCCAAAGGAAGTCCGCATCTTTCCTTAGGAGCTTGTGCAAAGAGGCTTCCTTGGTTGCAAAATGTGCAATAAATCTTCTATAGTAGCCCACATGGCCAAGAAATCCTCTCAATTGCTTGAGGTTTGTTGGTGCTGTCAAGGTGGCAATATTTTCAATCTTTGTAGGGTCTGTTGCAATCCCTTGTGCCGGACAAAATGGCCCAAGAGAACTCCTGATGAGACGCCAAAGACACATTTGTCGAGGTTGAGAGAAATCCCATACTCTCGGCATCTATCAAAGCATTGCTCTAGGTATCTCCAATGCTTGCAGATTAAGCTATAGACACAGAAGTCATCAAGATACACCTCAATGAAATCATGTAGATGATTCTGAAAGGCAGCCATCATTACTCGTTGAAAGGTGGCAGGAGCATTACAGAGCCCAAATGGCATCACTCTATAGGCATAGGTTCCCCATTCTGTGGTGAATGTTGTTTTGGATTGGTCCTCTTCTGCGATTTAGACTTGGTTATATCCGTTGAATCCATCCAAGAGAAATACAGCTCATGGCCTTCCACTGTGTCCAACAGTTGGTCTGTAAAAGGGATAGGGAAATGTTCCTTTTTCAACTTCGAATTGAGCTTCCAAAATTCCACACATATTTGAAGTTTCCCGTTCTTCTTGGATACTACCAGAATGGGAGAAACCCATTCAGTGTTAGCCACGGGATAAATGAACTCTGCTTCAAGAAGTTTCAATAATTCAACCTTCACCAGTGTAGAATAATTAGGATTCATACTCCTTTTTCTTCGCCTTACAGGTTTGGCATCAGGCTCTAGGTCAATGTGATGTTGGCATACTGTGGGATCAATCCCCTTTAGGTCTTGCTATGACTAGGAAAACACGTCTAAGTTCTCTTTTAGTAGAGCTCACAGGACCACTAGTTCTTCTTCTGGAAGATTGAGGCCCACTTTTAGGCGACGTTTAGTACCGTCAATATCCAGGAATGTTACTTGTGTTTCACCTTCCACTTTGTGGATAAATGTCCCATGGATTGCTTTTGGATAGAGGTCTGACTCTTTCAAGAGAGTAGTATCCTGGTCTGATATTTCGCAGTGTCCTCCTTCTAAACAGATGACTCATTTGTATGTTGAGGTTGTTGAAAAGGTATCAGAGATTTGTTTACTTCTGTGTGAGTGGTAATTTCTTCTGGACTTAAGTACTCATCTTCCGAGGATACGTCCAGGAATGTCACATAGCACGGACCTTCTAAAAGCCGAGGCTTCGATGGCTCTAGCTTCTGTTGGCAGGGGGCATCATCATCATCTTTTCTCTGGACTGAATAGTCAAGGCGACATGAGCCATTGGTGAACTTAATTTTTATGCCTTTAATCCATTGCTTATACAGATTTTGCATACTTTGTGGTCCATTGATCAACCCAAATGAAACCATGGTCATTCCATCCAGCACCCTGAGATCTTCGACCTCTAAGGTCTCTATAGTGACATCAGCAAGATCATCTGCTATCAGAGGAAATTCTTCATCTACACTTTCATAACTTGCTTCATTTTCTTCCTCATCATTTTCATCCTCTTCTTCTGGAGGCTCTGTCTTTGCTTCTGTAGAGGCTCTGTAAGAGAAGAACAGATCTTCTGTCTCTGCATCTGCTTCTACTTCTGTCATAGCTTCTGACTCAGCTTCTGCCTCTATCTCTGGTGCTGTGTCTGTTACTGTCTCTGTGACTGTCTCTGTATCTGCATCTGTGACTGTCTCTATATCCACTCTCTCTGTTCTGCATCTACTCTGTCTTTGTATCTATTACTGTTCTATATCTGTTCTGTCTCTGCTCTGTTTCTATGACTGTCATATAACAGGGAGAACAGTACATCCATGCTTCTATTTCATTCTCAGAGGTGATTTAAGAAGTTAATTCTAGTTGAGGCAGTAGGTATTCTCCCATAGACAAGGATTTTGCTTCCCTTGGCAGTTGGCTTATAGTGCCCACTGTTAGGGACTGTGCCTCTATTTTCTTAGGAAAGATCTGCTTAACAACCTCTTTGTCTCATGTTGTACCATCTATTCCCTCGGATGTGGATCCATTTCCTTTTTGCGATCCATACAGCTTTAACACCACTTTCTTGGGTCCTCTGCCTAGGGTCAGGGTTCCTTTGAACCAGTCTGTCCTGGATCTTGCTTAAAAAAGCCAAGGTCTTCCCAACAGTAGAGGATATGAGGTCCCATAAGAATTTGGTTTGACCACCAAATATGTCAGGCAATAGTCTCTTCCTGCAAGGGTTGTTTTTACGTATGGGAGGATTCCCAACGATTTAATTCTGCTTTGGTCTGCCAATCTAATAAGCCACTGTGTAGATTGAATTCCTTGCAACCCTAAGTCCTTCATTATCACATCCATCATTATGTTTACTGATGAGCCTCCATAAATCAATGCATCTGAAATAAAGCATCCTTCAATCCATACACTAATCTCTGGGGTTCCAGGATCTAGAAAGGCTTTAGCCACATCTACTTCCTTTACAGGCTCCGGGGCCTTATTGGTCTTGGTCGTTGTTGAAGGAGCGATCCGTAATCCACGTCTTCTTGTCAAGATGCTTTTGAATTTCTTTCGGTAGAGCTGGGATATAGCATCACTACTGTCGAAATGTTAAGTTTGGTTTAAAAGTTTCTAGGTCTTTTACCAAGTCATAATCTTTGATAGGATCCACAAGCTTCTCAAGCCGGCTGGGGAATGGGGCTATACCCATTTTCATCTTTACTTTTTCATCTAGAAATTGCAGCATTGGCACTTCCTCTATTTCTAGAGGTGCTTCTGTATCACCTATCTCCTGGGCCTCTGATCCTGTCTCTGGGACTGTCTCTGTAACTCTCTGTAGCACTACAGTGCTCTGTACTGCACTGTTCTATCCTGTACTACTCTATCCCTCTGTTGGCAAGTTGAACTTCACAGTCTTGGCAGGAGAGTTATTTTTGTTTTGAACAACTGGTTCCTTTTTCTTGGTGTGCGTGACAGCAGCAACTTCCAACTCTACCAAATTGGAGGCAGGCTCTTGTACCTTCTGTTGGCTATCAATGCCATTGGCCTTTACAAGGGCTGGGCTAGGACAGTCCTTTGCAGTGTGGTCTTCACCTTTGCATCGGCTACATAAAGGCTTGTAATCCACAGATCGTCTAGGGTTTGGACAATTTGGGGAGATATGACCCTTTTCTCCACACCTGTAACATTCCACCTCTGATCTCTGACCACCGCCAGACTGTCGTCCTCTATAACTTTGAGAGGGAAACCTCCTTGGACCAAAATTAGGACCAAATTCTCTAGGCTTTGGTCCAATATCCTGTGTTGTCATTTTAGATTCTAGCAAGTTGAATCTTGCATTTTCATCCTTGTGTCTTCGTTCATGCATCTCTTTCAAAGAGCAAATATCCTCTGTATGGTTCTTCTGCAAATAGTAGGAATAGAAGGCTCCAGGAATGGTTGGTTTTTGAGTACATTTAGTGGCTAAATGTCCCGCTTGATGACGCTTTCTACACCATGTATTAGAGCGCATCACATCTCTTCTAGCTCCCATAGGAGTGGATATATTGGCAATATTCACCTTCAGCATCTATATCTGCTCTTGTAATCACATCCAGAAGCTCTTTCTTGATGCTTGCAACTGAGTTAGATAAGTAGTCCTTCAGATTTTCACCTCCTGAAGTACTTGTGGTAGGGTTTTGGGAAGCTTCTGTAATTACTGCATACACTGGTTGGGTCAATCCAGAAGGTCCTCTATTCTGGTTCTGATTTAGAGCTCCTATTGAGACTTAGGGTTGTTGATTCCAGTTGGTAGGGTTCCACTGTTGTTGAGTTGCCATTAGAAGAACTGTTTGAGGCCACTGTTGCTATGGTTGAACCATCATTTGAGGCACTGTCGTCTGTGGTGACCACATTGGATTAGGTGCATTATACTGCGCCAGTGTTTGCATCTGGGGATAGGGGTAGGGAACTGCCCCTAGGACTGCATTTGGTGGGTATACCATTCCTAGCATGGGAGGAGGTAAGACTCCTCTTCCTAGAGTCATTGACAGCCTTGCTTCAACTTTGTCATACAATCTTGCACCTTCCACTGCAGCTTGCAAATTGACTGGTCTTCTCAATTCCATGAACTTGCAAACTTCTGGTTGTAGGCCTCTAGAAAACACTCCTTTCTAGATACCTTCGTCCAAATGATGGTTAGTCCATCTCTTCAAGATGGATTTCATTCGCGAGACATAAGCTTCTACTCTTTCTCCGGAGGACTGATTTAGGTTCATGAACTCCTCTCGCATCCGCTCTTCAAAACCTTCACGCCTGAATTTAGTGAGAAAGGCCAACTTCAGGCCATCCCATGTGCCAAAAGTTACTGCTACTTGTCTCTCATACCACTGAAATTCCGTGCCCTTGAAAGTGGCAGGGAATATTGCTAACCAATGCTCAAGGATTCTTGCATTGTTAGCCACACATGCTACCATAAATTTTGCTACATGAAGATCAGGGTCTTCATTGTACTCTCCCTTAAAAATTGGCAATGGGACTACATTTGTTGGCCTGTCATCAATATTCCCAGGACAAATCTAACTAGGAAGGGAACCTTGAGTTGCCATGGGGACTTCCGTAAAGAGTGCTTTTAGGACATCAAAGGAAACTTATGCTACGAGCTCATTCTCAGCTTTGATTTTTGCCTTCTCTCTTCTCACGTACCTCTAGACTCGTTCTAACGCTTGCCTCTTGATTGCGTCATTCATCAGGGGGTTGGCTTCAACCAATTTTTTAGTACTCAACAGAATAGAATCAGAGAGGGCTTCAGTCTCTAGGGGATTCTCTGGCCAACATCTCATTCTTCTTAGGATCATTGTTGAGCCATTATAATAATGCCAACTTCATTCTTCTTAGGATCATTGTTGTGCCATTATAATAATGCCAACTTCTGAGGGTTTCAATAGTGTATGTTGTGAAAAACACTCTGTCTACCAACTTCCAGTGGGTTGCTAATTGGAAAAATAGAAGATTATCAGTGCACCAAGCATCCCATGTATCATACTGTTGAGCATCCACGAATAGATTCCAACTCTTTTCTTTCTTGTTTTCATGAACCTCTATAGACCATGACTCCTGAAGCTTCTTCACAATCTCCCACTTGATGATGTCTGGAAACTTCTCAATGAATGCCAAATCTTCCATGGATGGTCATTCTCTCTGTTTCTGCTCTTCAATTTGTTCCCAAACAGTTTGCCACTAAGATGCAAGTTTCTACTGCTTCAACAAGAAGAGGAAACAGTCCACCAGAGCATGCATCATGATGGTAATATGTTTCCACCATTGTGGGATGAGCTTCTTGTGGAAAGTGGCTTTGATGATGAGAATCTCCAACTCTTTAGTGGAAGAAGGAACTTTGCAAGCATCCATTGAATTCTCCTCTTCTTGGCAATGCCATTTCCTTTATTTTCAGCCTCTTCTGATGCTTGTGATGGCAAGCTTCCCCGGGGTTGCGCACCAAAAACATGGAGCCCCAAGAGGAACACCAAAGAAAAGGGGATTCTACTGCAAGAAAATCTATCTTGTAACATCAACAAGCTTTTATTTCATTCTTTTGATCATCAAAACAAGGAAAACAACAAATCTTCACACAGCATCATAGTAGATATCTCCCACGGATTTGATAGAATCAACCATAATCTTCAACATCTTCATAGAATCCATCAATAGAAAAAAGAATAAAAAATAATACACCATATTTGAATGGAAATCAATCACATAGTATTCATCTTCAATATCTTCATAGTTCTCTCTCTCAATCTCTCATATACAGTTACACTGTTTTGATAGAATTAACTATCTCTGGCTCTCTCTCTCTCTCTCTCTCTATCAATAGTACATCATCTCCTCACTACAATACTCTAATAATAACTCTAAATAATCCTTCTTAGGTCGTGGATACACATCCCAAGAGGTATGTCTGATATAAAAGATCACCAGAGCCACTACAGTGTCTTTTCACAGCTCACTATTGTCATTGTCACTCATTCTTCTCTTCAATCTTCAGCAGCTGCTTCTTCCATTTGTTTTAGCTCTTTTGAACTTAGATTCATCCTTTTCAAAAGTTAGAAAACTTTTCCAAAGTCACACATACATTCTACAGAATACTTACAGAAGGTCTACAAAATAGTACAGTATATTACTAGAGCAGCTACAGAACAATTACAGAGCAGAGACAGAGGCTCTATAGAAGGTTTACAGAGGGTTATAGAAGGTCATCGGAATCTCATAACTCATACTAAAACCATTCCAAACTATCAAAAACTATTCAATAAACTTCCAAAATATTTCAATCTTCATCAATCATCAATCCATGCTTCATACAAAAGAAAATCAGAACAAAACAGAAGCTATACAGAAGGTATACATAACCAAACTATATCTCCACTGAGAATCATCATGAACTTTCAAAACATAATTAATATCATCCAAAACACTCTCAAATAATTCCATTAACAACCATACATCACTCTAAATCCATCAAAAATCAATCATTCAAACCTTAAAATCAACAAAAATCAATCAAAATTTCAGTCTTTTTCCACTCTCAACAGACATGTAAACATACAATGGCTGAAAACTATGCAATAGAAGGAGATCGTTCTTGGTTTGCCAAAATTCAAGTATATGGAGTTAGAACATGTATGCTCTACTTGTTAATTTGGGAAACAAGCAAGACTTCCATTTATCAAACATGTCAGAAATAGTATTAGACTATTGTAGTTGGTGCCTTCAGATGTTTAGGGTTCGATGCATAAGGCATCCTTCAGTGATGCAAGATATTATGTCTAGTTATTGATGATTTGAGTAGATATACTTGGTTGTATATTTTGAATCACAAGGATAAAGTGCTACATGTTTTCAAGCACTTTAAAACACATGCTAAAAAAGAGTTTGGATGTTATATCTCATGCTTGAGATCTCATGGAGGAGGTGAGTATGTCTCTCATGAATTTGATAGGTACTTGGCTGAGTATGGTATTAAAAGGTAGCTTACGTGCATTTATACACCACAACAGAATTGTGTGGTAGAGACAAAAAATAAGGTACTTATGGAAGTTTCACGAGCCATGCTAAATGAGAAGAATTTATCAAACTATTATTGGGCCGAAGTAGTTATAATTGTAGCCTTAAACAAAACTCTTACAGCAGCTAGTATTCATGATCTTACACTATATGAGAAACTATATGGGCACAAAATAAATATAATCCATCTTAAAGTCTTTTGATATATTGCTTATGTGCATGTACTAGATAAGAAGAGGAAGAAGTTAGATCTGAAGGCTACTAAGAGCATCTTTATTGGCTATGCATAGGTTAGAAAAGCCTATAAATGCTACAATCTAACTACTTGTGAGAGTAGAGATGTAGTATTTGATGAGCTAGCTTCATGGTATGGAGATTCGAATGTGGTTGTTTTTTATGGACCACCAAATGATACTCATGCTGAAATTCATACTATGGATAGCACCACTATTAATGGGCCTACATGAGACACATCCTCTACTATTACTCCATGGACATATTGCTTACGCAGTCATGGTTCTATGTCCCAATGACACGAATATGTTAGTGAGGGGGAGATTAGATAAAGGAAAAGGGAAGATGTTTGAATATGTTTTTGGGTCACTTACTTCTAGTTATGAGTCACTTGGCAGTGAAAATCTTGACAATGAACTTGGTATACTATCTATTACCATATCTGGAGTTAGGTAAGGCAAGTATGTACCACCTCATGAGAGGGAAACCATAGTGCACTATAGTTAAGAAGGTCAAAGATAGTGAGAAAGTTTGTTGATAGGCTAACTTCTATAGTGGGTATTTAGCTAGACACTTTGCTTACATGACTAAATGATGGTCACAAAGAGCCTACAAAGTTCAATGAAGTAGTTGGTGATGAGAATTGGTGTGTAGCCACCATGGATGAGGAATATGTAGCATGGTTGAAAGTGACACTTGGTATTTAGTTAGGTTGCCTAAAGGAAAAATATCCATTGCCTATAAATGGGTTTACAAAGTGAAATGCAAAGTAGATGGATCTCTAAAGAGATATAAAGCACTACTTGTTTCTAAAATGATTATGGATTGCTTTATGAGCCACTTGAGTTGATAGGCTATACATATGCTGATTGGGCTAGTTGCGCATATGACATATGATCAACTAGTGGTCATGCTTTTAGTCTTGGAAGTAGTATGGTTAGATGGAGTAGTAAAAAGTAGCATATAGTTGCTCTCTCTAGTATAGAGGCAGAGTATAGAGTTGCAACCTTACTTGCATGTGAAGCAATTCGGCTTTTGAAAATGTTACTCGACTTGGGTATACACATGGACAGGAAGGTCACATTGCATTGTGATAACATGAGTAGTATATTGTTGGTAAGCAACCACTTTACTATGCTAGATCAAAGAACATAGAGGTTCATTATCACTTCATCAGGGAAATGGTACTTGCAAGGAGGATAGATCTACTTCATGTGAAGGGTAAAGACTAGGTAGATGACATATTTACCAAATCACTCAATAGAGATAAGTTTTTTCACTTTAAAGAGCTACTTGGAGTACAAAAATATACTTGAGATTGAGGGGAAGTGTTGAGATTCAAGCTCAATATCTAGATCGACTTATCACCCTCTTGTGTGCCATAATAATGAGTTGGTCAACTTAACTTAGATAAGAGGTGTCTGTTCAGTTAGTGACCTACTTTCATACACTGTATGTAGTATGACTTAAACTCAATATCTTTTGTATGCTACACAATGAACGAATAATGGAAGAAGAGAGAGTACACTGCTCTACGTTCATGGCTTGTTGTGATTGGGAAAATGAAAATTTTCATTTAGTAGGAGAAGATGTGATTGGAGGAGTTATTATGTGACAAGGAACAAATTCTAGATATATGAGATCCATATATTTTGCTAGCTGAGTAAAGTTGCAAGTAGAAATAACTTATCCATATCACTACATGTATATCCCTATGAATGCATAAAAGCATGAAACTTGTGGTACCATTTTCCTAGGTGCCTGCTTAAGGCCATAAAAACTCTTTCTTAATTTGCACACTAGGTGTCCCCTGCCTTTCCTCTCAAATCCCTTAGGCTACTGCATGTAAATCTTATTTGTGAAGATCCCCATGCAAGAAAGGCATCTTTACATCCATCTGATAAAGGTTTGGATCTAACTATGCAACCAAAATTTAGAAGTGATTGCATTCAAGGACAAGTTTTAATATTTTACTTGATTAGATGGTTACACATTGTGCTCTATTTAATTGATGAAAGGGTCTCATGTAGAGAAAATTCATTTTCAGCAATGCCAAAAGGAGCATTGCTTTATAGATGGTGCCAAGATATTGTGATTGATCTGGAAAATATTAGAGTCATTGTCACTATGAGTTTGTCGAGAAATCCCAAGAAATTACCAATGATTTATTAATGCACTTGCTAAAAGGATGTTGCCATTGACAAATTTATTATCCTTTAACTATTTATTTTTTTGGAGTGATATGTGCAAAATATCCTTGGAGGATGTGAAGCATGAATTGGCTAAAGGGTCGATCCTAAAAGCATCCAAAAGAGGTGAGACATTCTATGTGTTTTTGGTAGCCATGATGTATAGTATCAACTACTACTACTGCTTAGCTCAGATATGGGATGAGAAATGGTATCACCTAATAGCATTTTTCAATCATAAATTGGATGTATCTAAAATTATATATATATATATATAAATTGTGACTTGGGATGGTTTTTGCCATGAAGAAATTTAGGCACTATATATTATTCAAGAAGATAGTATTTTATACAAAGATAGAAGGGCTAAGGTCACTATTGAACAAGTTGTAGCCACCTGATCACCTAGCAAAGTGGTTAATCACTTTGCAAGAACTGGATTATGAGATCAAGAGTAAGCTGCCAAGATTGCAAGGCATCGTGGAGTGTCTTGTAGAATTCGAGGAGCTGAAAGAAGTATTGGTGAATAAGTACACCTTTAAAATTCAAGGAGCCGAAAGAAGAATTGGTGAAGAAGTACACCTTTAAAAAAGGACAACTAGTCCTATACTATGATGCACATAGGGAGCTTTTTCTTGAAAAATTAGAGCCTAAGTGGGATGGTCCATACAGAATAGTTAGAATAGGCAAAAATAAGTCCATGACATTATTAGTAGATTTATAAGGGGTGGAATTTAAAAACAAGGTTAATCTTAATAAGATTAAGCCTTATTATCTATAAGTCATACTAATGAGACAATGGCCTTGTAGGTCTATACCGTGATGATTTGAAACTTTCAAGAGAGTTCAACCCAATTGATGGGGCCGCTAAACCCCTATTTGGAGCACCCATATCTCGAACAACGATATTATTAGGAAGGGCTAGTTTGGTGGAGCAAAGGGTATAAGGTGATTGAGCAAGAAGACATGACATTTGTTTAGGAGATTAAGGTATTTTACCATCACTTCTTGAGTATTTTGACAAGTATCTCTATAGGTTTCAATGAAGAAGGTGGGATGGAGCCTTTGGTTCACCCTCTGAATATGTTAAACTTTGATTATCATAGTTACACGTAGAGGTATTGTTGATGGTTTTGGCTCTGTAAACCCTTTATGGGACATGTAGACTATATTTTGATGTAGCCTCCAAGGGTCCCAATGAGAAAGGGAGCATTGGGATAGACATTAGAGATCCCTGGCGGCATAGGGTCATGATGAAATTAGTTGCCTACCTTGGGGTAGGATTTACTAACAATATGGAAAAACATAAAGCCCTACTAATGGGATTGAACGTTGCTAAGAGAGGTGATATTTTCCATTTATTAGAAAAGGGAGATTCCTAGTTGATATTGAATCAACTAAATGGGATGTGCACAATACGAAATCTCATCCTTCATATGTATTATCATGTTTCTGTAGCCTTGATCAATCACTTTAAAAGAGGATCTTTTCAACTGGTTCCACGATATTGAAGAGAATTTGTCGATTCATTAGCACATTATTCTTATGAAGAAGATCTCTTTTTCAACTATGGTCTTGGCTTGAATATATTTCTTGATGATGGGATTGGACTTGATCGATTATGGGGACTCTTATATAAACATGTTTTTGTTAACCCTTGGAAGACCAATATGGAAAATCTAAAAAATCAAAAGCGGAAGATTGTCCAAGGCAAGAGGAAGATAGAGAATAAAGGCGCACAAAGAAAAATTTTAAGACACAAGGCACATGAAGAAATTCTAAATATAAGAGGGAGGCACACAAGAATAAGTGCACCTCAATTTTTTGCAAAAAGAGCACCAATTTTTGTAAAAGAGCACTTCGCTCTCTTCCATGCAAGCTATAAAGAATAAAGAGGCATGAAGGAGGAGGAAAAAAGTGTGGAGAACCAAAAAGGGGATGGCCGTCCAAGGAGGAGGTAGGGCATGTATAAAAGTCAAAAAGTGAATGAAGAAGTTCATTCTTGGCATATGGCCAAACTTGCTCTCTTCTTGTTTCTTGCTTCTTGCTTCATTCTTGTGTATGAGAGAGAGAGAGAGAGAGAGAGAGAGAGAGAGAGAGAGAGAGAGAGAGAGAGAGAGAGAGAGAGAGAGAGAGAGAGAGAGAGAGAGAGAGAGAGAGAGAGAGAGAGAGAGAGAGAGAGAGAGAGTGTGTGTGTGTGTGTGTGTGTGAGGGACCATGGAGAAGCTCTTCTTCTCCGAATTCTCTTCTCTTTTCTCGCATGCATGGCTATGGATCTTGAGGCTTGGAGCTTGGAGATGGAGCTTTCTTGAAAGTACATCTTGGATCATGGATCTACTAGTGGATTCATGGGAGAAGGCAACTGGATCGAATTCAAAGGTAAGCTCACTACACTTTTGTGTGAGAGAGTGTGCATGGCTATGTGAGAGGTAGCCATAACTCTCAACTTGAGACGTTTGAAGCAATAAGTAGTCTGTGGGTCTTGGTGGTGTGCTCGTGAGAGTGCCAAAATTTTGGTTCTGTTTGTTGAGACCAAGGTATTCAAGCTTGAGTACTTGTATACTCCAAATTGAGCAATGGAGTAGGATTTTGTCTCCGAAACGGTTCTTGGTTTAGGTAAGAAGCAAGGGAGTCAAAGGGTGTTCAATATCCTTTACTTGATAGTTTAGGTGTTTGAAAATTTTGGAGTATTAGTTAGATTGGTGGTATGTGGTTTTACATTAGTAGGATGCATTAAGATTTGAGAAATAAGGAAATAATAGGAAAAAGATAAGTCTCTGTAACAACCAAGAAACAAGGGAACAAAGAAAGAAAGAAAAAAAGATTTTGAATGCCTTGAAAGGAAAATAGATAGTAAGGAAAGAAAGAGAGAAACAAAAGGTGAGAAAGGGGGAAGAAAAATCTCATTTAAACACAGAGAGATTGAGAGAGATAGATTTATTGAGAGAAAAGAGAGAGCCATAGGTCAAGAGGGTAGTAATAGCAGATAGCAATATGTGATATCATTGCATTCGTGTATTTTGGTAATGCTTTAAGTCTTCCTTGATGTTTATTGAATGAAGTCAGAACCCTAGGTGCAACAATAAGTGGTGCATTTAAATTTTTCAATCAATTTTTTGTCATTTGACATGTTTTGTCCATCCCTTGGATGGCATCCCCAAGCCTCGGATGGTCAAATCCCTATTAGCCCTTAGACATCCAAGCCACCTAACTCCCACTCTAAACACTCGGACTCGAACAAATCCACTCCGATACTCAGCCTCGGACAAGTCCACCCAAACACTCGACCTCAAGTGGTAGACTGGGACACTTACACGGGCACCCCTCATCCGAGTCTGAGTTTGCCCTTGAACACTCGGATGATCATAGAGCCCACTTAGATGGCCAATTTCGGGACTCGAATGGGCAAACTTGTTACTTAAATGGGTTTTCTAAACACAATTTTTGACAATTTTGACCATTCTAGGACCTACTAAGGCCAACATCTACCTGCCCATAGTAGTCTAGGTTGGAACTCAGATGTAAATGAGACCATAGAGCTAATTTTCACCAGAACTTCAATCTAACAATCCAAGAGTGACTAAAATTATTGATCATTGGCCGCTAATCCACTAGTAGAGACTCAATTTGATTGTTTGGGCTATGATCACCCATTAAACCACCTATCAAAACCCATGAGGGACCCAAAATCAATTGTTAGGAGTAATCACAATTCATGTGAAAGAGATGCAACTGTATGAAATTGACTGGTAAAAGTGTGAATGTGATTAATTTCTCCGAAGGAGGTTGCACTCTGCATCATAGACACTTAAGTGCATGTGAAAATTAGAAATCTTAATTTCACACAGATCACATCAAGTCACACCACTCAAGCATGTAAGTGTGTATACACTTGTAGATTGACTGGATTAATAAGTAATATACTAAAGGGGATTAAGCTAAGAAACAAACCCACCAATAGGAATGCAATCCCAGAAATTGGACGAGTGACCTAAAACACCAAAGATAAAGATCTATGGAAAACAAAACCATTAGACTGCTGAGGAAAGGAAGGACTAACCAAGATTAGATATACATCTGTAATCGGCCTAGTTAACCTCATAGAAATACTAGTGGGTCAAGAGACAACCACCATGGCAAGTACTAGTTTGAATGAGAATGACCTTGACCTTAACATAGCAGGGTATCTGGATGACATTTAGCAACTTATCACACAGTATGACCAACAAACAAGGATAACACACCATGGAAGACTTTCATTCGATGAGCATCCGATATCATAGCCAATCTTGAGGAGAAGAGGAGGCTAGGAAGGATCACACTACAGCGCATAGTGATCTATAACCAGGACAATGGGTTCAGAGCTCACACTAGGAGAGAGAGCTCAATGAGATTCATAGCATTCTAGCCATCCCCGGTAGAAACAAAGTGAGAGGAAATGCCGATAGAGAGAGAGCCTTAGAAGTAGATCTTATAGTGAGCAAGCTACTCACAAAGCTATTGCTCAACAACACTAGCATGAGTAAAGTGGAGTAGCCTTGGCAGCATCATTGCTAGCTAGGCCAAGAGTCGCCCTAAATACCACAAGCTAAAAAAAGATCCCCATAGTTGCCAAGCAACTCAACAAATATCAAGGTGGTAGTGACCCCTACAACTTTGTCAAGAAAATTGAGCAGGTGTGCGAGGCTAACAACCGCATGGACCCCTCTCAACAAGCACAAGCATTTAGTTTTTCCTTAAGCAAACTTGGTTTACTAGTCTAGATAATGTTGAATGCAATAATTTCAATGATCTAAACGATCTCTTCATCAAGAGATTCTCAGAGGTAGGATACTCCAACAACCTCATCCTTAAGCTGATGAATGCTAGCAAAAAAAGACAAAGAGGACATATGAGACTACATCACTCATGTGAGGAGTCTCTACAAGAGGATATTGTAGCTGAGCAACCCTATGAGAAAGTAGTCTCCACCGTATTCATCAAGGGATCTGGAATAATAACTTTATGAGGCCTTAGTGAGCAACTCAAACTTGCAAAGGGATGTGCTGGTAAGAGTCTTTGAGGCGGCTATATGAGTGGATAACTTGCTTAGAGAAAGAAGCTCTAGAGCTACATGCAACAAGAGAATAATACGTTTAGAAATGCCAAGATAACCACAACACTTAGCAAATGATCAGTCCCCCTAGCAATAAAGATAAAGAAAAGAATCGACTAGACCCAAGTGATAGCTGATCTAAAGTCATTATCTAAAGTTAAAGGCCAAATTATAGGAGTTATTGTGAAGGCCACTGCAACCTCACATGCACTATGTGCATTGTAGAGGAAACCACCTGCTACCATCTGAGTGTCCCAATGTTAGATCTTGGCCTTATATCAACTGTGGAAGATTTGGGCATGATGTATGCACTATCGATTGCTAAGACGGTTGCCATACTAGCAACCCTATGCTGAGCCATACTATCGAGAAGTTGGGGAGGATAATTTTTGAAGAGGAGTCCCTTTGGCTCTACTCGCATCTAAACATTCAAGGTCATCCACTCTAAGGATCGTCAATATCAACCCAATAGGAATCCCTAGACCCCCACAAGACCTATAGTAACCCATCCACCAAGTAATGCTCTAGTGCACTTTGTAGAGGAACCACTAGAGGAAAACTCATACATGAACCCTTATGTCTCTTATGACAAGGAGGGTAATCCCATACTGATGGACTTTATGCCTATTCTGGTCATGGATTTAGGTAGAGGGAGAGGTAGAGGCCTAGGTGGAGGTCAAGATCATGAGCCCATAGTATGTTGGATGTGTGGCCATCTAGGACATATCTCATCCCACTAATCTAAAAAGGAGCAAGTGAATAGAGAGAAGGCCGACTTGAGATGTTACGAATGTGGAGTCACACACCTATTTACCGATTGCCCCAAGAAAAAACCCTCCACTAGTTCAACAATCATGCCATTTGTGCCACTCACACTCTGTTTTTATGTCAAGTCATCTAACAAGAACAATGCCACACCCATCCCCATAAATGTCATGACATGATCCCAAACAAAGTAGGCTGATATTTCATTACCTAGACCTAGCAACCTAGATGCAATCTCTATAGGAAAGAAGAACCAACAAAGGAGAAGAAAGAGGACTGTTGCAAAAATAACACTCAAAGTAGAGAGCACAACCAATTTAACAAAGGGAAAATAGGTTATTGATGTAGAAGCAGAAACATCTACTCCCAAGATAAGAGGAGAAGAAAAGTGCTAAGGTTGGAGAGTACCCTGAATCCAACCAGTAACTAAAGGCATGGATAAGGTCAAAGAATGGATAAAAGAAGCACAAGCTCACTTGTAAGATGTGTTGAGATGACAAGCTCAACACATGCAGACATTGATGATGGACCGCCTAGTTAGATGGGTCCACACGTCTACACTTAGCACGTCGGTGGTCATTATGACTCTCACATGGCCACTGACTCATTACTTATTATATTCAGGTTGTTACACCTATTTACAGCCGGCATAGTTATAGCGCCAGTCGACTAGTGTATTCAATTATGCATTGTTTGACTTAGTAGGCCACTTTCCTTTTATGTTGTATCTTATCTATACTTTGTGTACATTGTAAAGAGTGTGGAAGAAGAAGAAGAAATCAAAAAGAAAACGTTTTGGCCTCCATCTCTCTTCTTGTCTCTTGAGTGAGCTTCTCCTTGTGCATTCTGTGTGTGGTCGGCGCAGCATCTTGAGCAACGCCCTCCACCACGCGATTCTTGACATGGTATCAGAGCCGCGCCATTGAGAGAGGCTGATTTTGAAGGTTGAAGTGAAGGAGAAGAAGCAAGGTTCGAGCAAGCAAGCTATGGGTAAGAATCTCTCCCATTCTTCCACTCCTTCTCTTGGATAGTGCCTGTGGAGGCACCGGAAGCAGGGCAGAGCAAAAATCTCAGATTGCAGTGAGATTTTGTGTGCGCGAAGAGCGCTGTATATTCTGCAGATAGGCCCTTTAGGGCTTTCCCGCAGTTATTTTGGGCATTTGAGGTTGTTTCAGGGCCCGTTTTAGAGCCGCAAGGTTGCGGACAGCAGTTTCGGGGTACACTGTGACTTCGACTGTATTGACCGAACGTGGGTGCGTAGGTTACAGATTTCATATCTGTAAGTTCAAAGGTGTTTACCAGTGAGTAAACACAAGGTTTATTTGCAAAAAGGTTGCAGATTGCATGTATTGTTGAGCAGACAGTTTAAAAGGCTGTCTGGTGTATTGCTGTGCACTACAGGTCTAGGGTTGCAGAAGATTTACTTGCTGTTGGTATTAATTTTGTGATAATGGCAGAGAACAATGGAAGCCCTATCATTGAGAAGCTCGACAAGAACAACTATCCTTCATGGAAGTTCCGTGTCACGAACTTCCTTATTGGAAAAGGCCTCTACGAGTTTGTTTCAGGTGAAGAAAAGGAACCGGAGATGAGTGATCCTCCAACTGCAGAAGAGACAAAGGCACGGAAGGAATGGAATGCAAAGGATAAAAAGGTCATGTATTGGTTGTCTGCAGTAATTGACAATAATATGCTGGGACACATTAGAAATGCAGAGAATTCATATGCAGCTTGGACCATACTTGAAAGTATGTTTTCTGTAAATACAAAGGCACGAAAGATTCAACTCAAGCAAGAGTTGAATACATTAAAGAAAGGGAAGATGTCTATCAATGAGTATGCACTGAAGGTAAGAAGCATTGCAGATGCATTGGCAGCGATTGATGCAATGCCCGATGATGATGATTTGGTGTGGTCTACCTTGGGTGGACTTAACAATGAAAAGGCTTGGAAGTCTTTTGTAACTTCTGTATATGTCAGAAAGCCATTTCCAGATTTCGATGAGTTGGTCTCCCTTATGATCACTGAAGAGATCAACATGCAGAGTGAGACATCTGAAAGAAGTGGTGAACAGGTCCAAGATTTCTACTCCAGTTCAGGAAGAGACAAAGTCACGGAAGGAATGGAATGCAAAAGATAAAAAGGTCATGTATTGGTTGTCTACAGTAATTGACAATAATATGCAGGGACACATTAGAAATGCAGAGAATTCATACACAGCTTGGACCATACTTGAAAGTATGTTTTCTGTAAATATAAAGGCACGAAAGATTCAACTCAAGCAAGAGTTGAATACATTGAAGAAAGGGAAGATGTCTATCAATGAGTATGCACTGAAGGTAAGGAGCATTGCAGATGCCTTGGCAGCAATTGATGCAATGCCCGATGATGATGATTTGGTGTTGTCTACCTTGGGTGGACTTAACAATGAAAAGGCTTGGAAATCTTTTGTAACTTCCGTATATGTTAGAAAGCCATTTCCAGATTTTGATGAGTTGGTCTCCCTTATGATCACTGAAGAGATCAACATGCAGAGCGAGACTTCTGAAAGAAGTGGTGAATAGGTCCAAGCTTTCTATTCCAATTTAGGAAGGGGACGTGGCAGGTTCTCTTCAAGAGGCCGTGGTACAGGACGTGGTAGTGACAACCAGCAAAACAGATTGAATCAGCAATTTGGCGATATGCAGGTTTCAGGAGGTCGTGGTAACTTTAGAGGCAGGGGGAGCTTTAGAGGAAGAGGTGGATGGCAGAACAGAGGTTCTAACAACTCTGGTATTGTGTGCCACTACTGTGGCAAAACAGGTCATATTGCAGCCCAATGTTATGCTAAGAGAGATGATATCCGCAGTGGTAAGTTGCAGCAAGGAAACTATGCATCGTCTTCACGACAGAATGAAGATAAAAATGAACGTTTGTTCGTTATGCAGCATATGCTGAATGCTGTTACAGGAAAGGGAACACATGAAGATGTTTGGTATGTTGATTCAGGTGCATCCAATCATATGACCAGCCATGCAGAATGGTTTGGGGAGATGCAGGATTTGCAAAATGCAGGTTATGTGCAGACGGGTGATGACTCATGCCACCCAATTTCACACATTGGAAAAGTTCCCTTGTCCTTGCATGATGGTAAGACAAAGAGTCTTTCAGATGTATTGCATGTGCCATCTATTACAAAGAACTTGGTGTCAGTCGGTCAAATGGTAGAGCAAGGGCTGCAAGTCAGATTTAATGCAAAGGGCTGCTTTGTAGAAGACTTCAATGACAAGTGCAGGTTGGTAGCAAAGGGAAGTAGAGTTGGACGTATGTTCACTCTAGATGCTGGAATTCCTACTATGAATGCTGCTATGTATGCCAAAGGAAAAGGTGTTGTTGCAGACATTGAAATTTGGCACAAACGCATTGGACATGAAAATGTACAAAGGCTGAAATTAATGCAGTCCAAAGGGTTGGTTACAGGTTTGCCTACTTTTAAAGTTGTAGAATTTCAGAAGGTATGTGAAGTATGTCAGTTTGGTAAGTAGGCAAGACAACCCTTTTCACATGACAGAGATGTAAGCAGAAATATCCTTGATGTTGTGCATACAGACATTTGGGGGCCTACACAAAATGTATCTCTTGGAGGCAGTTCATACTTTGTCACATTCATTGATGATTGTTCTAGAAAGCTGTGGGTATATTTTATGAAGGAAAAGAGTGAAGCTTTTGAGCACTTTAGAACTTTCAAGGCTGCAGTTGAAAGAGAAACATGCTTGAAAGTAAAGTGCCTGAGGTCAGATGGAGGGGGAGAGTACCTCTCCAATGAGTTCAGTGATTTTCTGAGGTCTCATGGGATAAAGAGACAGTTCACATGCAGGTATACCCCACAGCAAAATGGGGTTGCAGAAAGGAAAAACAGGCATATTGCAAAAGTTGCACGCGCCTTGATGGCTGAAAAGAATATGCCTCAGCGTTTTTGGTCTGAGGCTGTTCATACTGCTGTTTATATTATGAACAGAACTCCCACAGCTGCAGTTCATGGTATGACCCCCGAAGAATGTTTTACAGGTAAGAAGCCTGATGTTTCACACTTGAAAGTATTTGGCTGCATCGCGTATGTTCATGTGCCAGATGAGTTGCGGAAGAAACTGGATCCAAAGGCTAAAAAGTGTATCTTTATTGGATACTCTTTAGAGCAGAAAGGGTATCACTGTTACAACCCTGTCACATGTAAGTTCAGAGTGAGCAGGGATGTCATCTTTGATGAAATGAGTAGTTGGTATGCATCTAGTGGTGATGCATTGGATGTTGATGATGATCATGACACTCATGTGCAGGCTGAAAGGCAAGAATCACGGACTCTTAGTGGACCAGAGACATCATCTGGTAGTCCTTGGTCTGGGAGACTAAGGAGTACCTCTACATCTTCGAGTGCATCTAGTAGCACTACAGGTAAAGGCAAAGGAAAGAATAAAGTGTCAGAAGGCATTGATGCAGTTCTTGATGGAGACTCCAGTGGCTCAGAGAGCTTGGATGATGAGCTTGGCATTCCTTCAGTGAGGACTCCAGGTGTGCAGAGAGCACGTGTTAATGCAAAGACTCCATTGAGTGATCCAGTGGTACGCAGGTCTAGCAGGATGAGATACCCTGTTAAAAGATTTGGTTTTGAGGGTTATGCAGCTCACCATTATGCTTATATGGTGAAACTAGTTGAGGATGTTGAGCCCACATGTTTTGAGGAGGCTATTGGTCATGCTCATTGGGATGCAGCAATGGATGAGGAGATGGCTGCATTAGAGGCCAATAAGACTTGGGATCTAGTATCATTGCCGAAGGGAAAGAAAGCTATTGGATGTAAGTGGGTTTATAATATTAAGCACAATGCAGATGGTTCTATTAGCAAGTACAAAGCTAGGCTGGTTGCAAAAGGCTATGCCCAAACATATGGCATAGATTATGATGAAACCTTCAATCCAGTTGCTAGGATGGCAACTGTCAGATGTGTGATTGCTTTAGCAGTAGCCAAAGGTTGGAGGTTGCAGCAAATGGATGTAAAGAATGCTTTCTTGCATGGTGATTTGCAGGAAGAAGTGTATATGGATCAGCCAGTAGGTTATGAAGATTTAGAGCATCCCATGTATGTGTGCAGGTTGAAGAAGGCACTCTATGGGCTCAAGCAAGCACCTAGAGCATGGTCTGACAAGATCAGAGAGTATCTTGTCAATATTGGCTTTTATGTTTTTGATGTTGATCACTCACTTTATGTGAGAAAGGGAGATGCAGGTTTGGTCATCATACTCATCTATGTGGATGACTTGATTATTACAGGTGATAGTGATAGTGGGATTGCTGAAGTCAAGGGCTGTTTGAAGATGAAGTTTGAGATGAAGGATTTAGGTGAGCTAAGGTACTTCCTTGGCATTGAGGTGATCAGATGTGATGATGGTATATGGCTGTTCCAAAGACAGTATGGCTTGGATATGTTGTCTAAGTATGGTATGACTGCATGCAAACCACTTTCAGTCCCGTTGGAGCAGAATGTAAAGCTGAGTGCTGATGTTGGGGATGAGATAGAAGACCCTACTATGTTCAGGAGGATAGTGGGGAGTTTGATCTACATGACCATTACAAGGCCAGACTTGAGCTATGCTGTTGGTCTTGTGAGTCAGTTTATGCAAGTACCTAGAAAGCCACATTTGGATGCAGTCAAACGCATATTGAGATATGTGAAGTCCACATTACATTATGGACTTTTCTATGAGGCAGGTACAGATGTACAGGTGTTTGGATACACAGATGCAGATTGGGCTGGTAGTATGTCTGATAGAAGATCTACCAGCGGATACATGTTCTCTCTTGGTAGTGCAGCAGTTGCATGGAGCAGCAAAAAGCAATCTACAGTTGCTTTGTCGAGTACAGAGGCTGAGTATAGAGGTGCTGCTGTTGCAGCATGTGAGGTAGTATGGCTACAAAAGCTATTGGCTGATTTGGATGTCCAGGTGGAAGGTCCAGTTGTCATTTATTGTGACAACATGAGCACTATACAGTTGGCTAGGAACCCTGTGTTCCATGCCAGGACAAAACATATTGAGGTACACTACCACTTTGTGAGAGAGAAGGTACTAGCAGGTGAGATTGACTTGGTGTATGTCAGCACACAGGATCAAATAGCTGACATCTTCACGAAGGCCTTGGGTACAGAGAAGCTTCAAAAGTTTCGAAGCTTACTTGGAGTTGCAGAGATGCAGTTGAGCTTGAGGGGGAGTGTTGAGATGACAAGCTCAACACATGCAGACATTGATGATGGACCGCCTGGTTAGATGGGTCCACACATCTACACTTAGCACGTCGGTGGTCATTATGACTCTCACATGGCCACTGACTCATTACTTATTATATTCAGGTTGTTACACCTATTTACAGCTGGCATAGTTATAGCGCCAGTCGACTAGTGTAGTCGGTTATGCATTGTTTGACTTAGTATGCCACTTTCCTTTTATGTTGTATCTTATCTATACTTTGTGTACATTGTAAAGAGTGTGGAAGAAGAAGAAGAAATCAGCAAGAAAACGTTTTGGCCTCCATCTCTCTTCTTGTCTCTTGAGTGAGCTTCTCCTTGTGCATTCTGTGTGTGTTCGGCGCAGCATCTTGAGCAACCCCCTCCACCACGCGATTCTTGACAAGATGCTAATCCTATCATTGAGAAAATGAGATCAATGAACTCTAAACCATGAGCCCACTAGTCTCTGCAATGTATTTGAGAGTAGGAGAGGCAACCTGCTACCTTCCAATGCCTCATGTGTGCCATCTTCAAGAACATGCTTAGAAAATAGTTGGAAGTATTCTTCAATGACTTATGTGTCCACACCAACCGGGTGAGCACTTAGAAAAGCTACGAATAGGCTTTGAATGGTGTAGGTAATGTAGTCCCCTAGTAAACCCCTTAAAGTGCCAATTTTGGGTAATGCACGATTGTATTTTAGGGCACATTGTGTTGAAGAATGGGATATCCAAAAAATCCTCAAAAGTCACGGTGATTGTTTACCCCTCCGACTAACTTGAAGGGAGTTCAATGCTTCTTAGGCCACATAGGGTACTACCAGCAATTTATGCTAAACTATGCATTGATGATTGCAAGACCTTTGTACAAACTATTAATAGTATTTGAGTGGACCGAAGAATGTCAACAAGCCTATGAAAGGCTTAAACAGGCTCTAACTTCAGCTCCTATCTTAAGAGCCCCAAATTAGTCCATTACCTTTCATGTGCACATTGATGCATCAAAGTTTACTATGGGAGTAGTGTTGTGCCAACCTGGTGAGGACATAATCTTGATTATCTAGTTACCTTTACTAGCAGAAAACTCACTAATAAACTATTCCACAATAGAGAGGGAAGGGTTAGCCATGGTGTTTACTATAAAGAAGTTTAGACATTATCTTTTAGCGACACCCTTTACCTTCTTCATGGATCATCAAGCATTGCTTTATCTTGTGAAAAAACCCTGCACTCTTTGTGATAGTACGCAAAGATAAACAACACTACATGGTAGATCATATATCCCGCATATCCACAGGTGAAATAGCTGGACAAAGCATGTACATATTTTAAGAATGTCTAGCGAATAAGACTTGTTTAGAGTAGATCTCACATTGTATTGGGTGGATGATATAGTCCACATCCTAGAGAATGGATTGCTTGAATGATCCATAGAAAAAGCTAGATTAAAGAGACAAATTTTGAAGATCCAACCCTATTAGTTGATTGTTGTTGGCGGTCAATTATATCAATTAAGACATGATGGACTTTTAAGGAGACATGTCTACAAATATGAAATGCAAGATATGCTCATGAAAGCCCATGGCGAGATTGGTGGAGGATATTTCAGTGGAGACACCATAGCATGCAAGGTGCTCCAGTCTC
This sequence comes from Lygodium microphyllum, assembly GCF_053477565.2. Classification (NCBI taxonomy): domain Eukaryota; kingdom Viridiplantae; phylum Streptophyta; class Polypodiopsida; order Schizaeales; family Lygodiaceae; genus Lygodium; species Lygodium microphyllum. The sequence continues at coordinate 24,891,749 of NC_141135.1, forward strand.
AACTATGGTGGCCTACGCTATTCAACAATGCAACTAATTTTGTGAAGCACTATGATGAGTGCCAATGGACCAAAGTCCCTATTTGTAAGGAAAAAATGGAGTTAACCCCAGTGATCACACACCAACCATTTAAGAAATGGGGAATTGACTTCATTGGTGGTCTAATCAACCCTGTGGCACAGTACTCACAAGCCAAGTACATCATTGTTGCCACCACAGACTATCTCACCAAGTGGGTGGAAGCTCAAGAAACTCGAAAAAATCATGCTAGGACCATGGACAAGTTTCTTTGGGAGCAAGTAATCTCACATCTCAGTTATCCCATTGAGTTGGTTAGTGACCAAGGCACACCCTTCATCAATGAAGTGATTGCTCACTTGTTATCCACCTTCTTAATAGTTCACAAAAAATTCTCACATTATTATCCTCAAGCTAATGGTCAAGCTAAATCCACGAACAAGATCTTAGTAAATGTCCTAACAAAGGTAGTCTCTACTTCATGCAATGATTGGGACAACAAGCTTATGGCATCTTTATGAGCAAATAGGATGGCCTACAAAATGGACATATGAAACACACATGTTCAAATTGATTATGCAACTAAAGAAATTCTACCAATGGAATTCTTTGTTCCAAGATTGAGAATAACAATCTAGGAGAGATGGGAGGGCAAATAATCATAGAAAAATCGTTTGGTAGAGCTAGAACGCCTATCATTTGAGACTCATCTCATTGCAATCCATGGCCTAATCTATGAGAAGACATGACACAAGAGTTGGTTTGGCAAGCACATCATCAACAATGATACTTCGAGCAAGGAGACCTAGTCTTGCTGTACTCTATTAAGAGACAAAAGTAAAAGTTGAAATTAAGGGGATTGGGACCTTTCAAGATTCGCAACATCAGTAGAAAGGCAATGTAGAACTCAAAAACTTAAAGGAAAAAAGCATAGTCTTTTTCAACGAAATTTGTGTCAAAAATTATTACCCTCCATCACATCCACTCCATGAACTTCCAATGATAGAACCACCAATGAATGTGAGAGTTGCAACTATCACTAAAATAGAGGATGAGAATCAGGAAGCAGTAGCACCAGCCTACCTGTGTATAACAATGACCGCTCAAAAGGCATATACCTTTGATGCGCTAATTGATGAGGGAGCTAACTATAATCTCTTAACATATGATCATCGGGCCACTATTGGTCAACCCCAATTGCGACTAACTAATGCAAAACTCAGCCCATTTGGGGGGTAGTCCTATCCACTCTTGGGAAAGTGCAAACTACTAGTTTCTATCAAGAGACTGAGAGCCTACCCATCATCTTTTATGTACTACCCAACAAACAAAGTGTTGGTAAGGAATCGATATTGGGTTACGTGCTCAAAAAACAAGTTCACTCTAATGTTGACTATGACTCATAGTGCATCCATCTTGCCATAGGCAATGTTAGAATAGTAAAAACTTTCAGCAAGGGCACCACAGCCACCCAACAATGTGGAGTCCCAGTGGTAGTTAACCCTAGTGTCAACCCTAAGGAGGGGGTAGTGCACCACAATGTACATCCATTGTGAAGTCCCACCAACGTCTAGAAACCACACCCAAAGCTACATGAAAATAATAAAGTCGGTCCCCAAGCACAAACCACAACCTTACAAAAGCCAATTATTAGAAACTGATAGTTTTCATGCCTCACACTCTAGACCTAAACAGAGAAGTTGGTGCCCCTATGGTACACAGGTGACTAGGATGCATTGGTTCCCAAAAGCCTTATTGCATACCCAAGATTACTATGAAGGTAACACCTTGGTGTGGTTGCCGAAACTTACAAGTGGCATGTGTGCCCCTCAATCCTAGGCTCCACAAAATAATGCCCAGAAATGTAAAATCAAACCAAAGTAAGAGAAAAGTCAAGAGGAAGGGTGCTCAGTCCATGAGTGCTCTAATGGACTATCGACTAAAAGCTCAACCAATCGTCAATGAGCAACCAATCATCAAGGAGATCCCACCTAATAACTTTGATGTGATCACCACTATACAATATTATGACAAATCGTCTACAAAATTCAAACCCAATCAACTTCTCAAACCATGCTCACCAAACTCAATGAGAATCCCTAAGTAGAAACACCATGTACCAACCTATTGAGTCCAATTAAACCAAAGCTACTAGTAGGCCTTAAGCCATCCAACGATGATGATCCATTCTTGAATTGGCTTCCAACATTTCCAAAGGGGAGGGGGTAAAGTGGAAGATGAATGAAAATTGAAATAGGAGTTAAATTTCAAAAGAAAAGGATGAATTGAATTTTCTTCTTCTTGTAGTAAAAATTATCCATGAAGTTATTGCATGGAATGTATGGATTGATTGATGTGAAATTTTTCATTTTTTGATTTATACATTTCACCATCTAATAATGTTTCTTTCTAATCACTTTACATTTTATGCAAGAAATGTCCTTCAAAGAGAACTCATTGTGGACTGTTGTGCGATGACAGTAACCCAAATGTTAGAGCAACATGACAAAACCAACAAGGTCCCATTCTCAAAGGAAGAATACAAAAAATACTACTTAGCCACTAAGACATGTGCCTTCAATCAATCGAAATACCATAGCATCTATAACCTAGAGGAGCTAGTGACATTGGAAGAGGCAATCAAAAAGATAATAGACCAGTGAAATCTCGCTAAGTACCTGGAGTGGGCCAAGATATAGATCATAGCAAATGCACCAAATTTCTGAAAAATTTTTGTGCCTACAAAAATAGTGGCACGGTAATAATCAGACATAGAGATGCCACTAGGAGGGTGGAAGTAGAACTTAGAACTGAAGTTGTGGAGAATGCCTTGGGATTAGTGAACAAGCCGGCTTGAAGAGAGATGTCTGTGGGATGCTAGGAATGGATAAGAAGAAAGTTTACAAAAATGACGAAATCAGCTTGGTTGATATTTGTGAGTCCACCATCGGATTGCAAGAAAAGAAGGTCCACGCTCTCTTCTCGAGTCAAAGGTATAACACCCTTATAAATAGAATAGGAGTAGGAGTACCCTTACTTGAAGGCCTTGTGAGAGCGGATTTTAAAGACCCTTTTTGAAGCGCAAAAGAGCCTGGGAGGTCATAAAAGACCAAATTTTCATGCAAGTGAAACAATTGTGGATGGATGAGCTGGAGTTTTTCTAGATGGAGTTCGATGCCAAGAACCCAACCCAAGTCTCGGTTTGTCGATCGGAGTTCGTTTGACCCTCTATTTAATCCCTGCAAGGTTTCACGTTATGAAGCAACTACATGATCCGAGAGCCAGAAAGTGCATCACAAGTCCTAGATTTATAGATTTCGATGTCAACGAAGCCATTTGGCCACCAAACGGATCTCGAATCCGAGCTCGTTTGCCCCCTCCTTCCCCCCCTCCCCCCTCCTTCCCCCCCGAGAAAGTGAAAATCCACTTCGACTACAGTGTGAACATGAGAAGATGAACTAAATATTTTAAATTTAAAACCTTAAGCTTGATTAAAGGAAAGAAAACCAAAAAAATTGATTGTGAGCAAGGAGGGTTTGCACCCCTTTTTTTTAGATTTGTGCCTCTCCAATGCTAGGGTTGAGGGAGAATTGACTGCACATTCCTGATTTACTCCATGAGGGCTTCGCTTTGGTTGTGAGAAATCTGATTTTCATGGAGGGGAATCAAATTTTTTAATTTTAGTATTTCTCTCTCCTCTCTCCTCTTTTTACATGTTCACATGCATGATTCTATGAGAGAAGGAGGTGAGGTTTGATGGATGTTTTTGATGGAATGATGGAATGATGGTGCTGGAGCAAAGGAGATCATAGATTGGGCTAAGAGAAAGTGTCAATGGCCAAGAACGAGCGTCAGTGGTCTCCCAACCATCAAGAACGAGTGTCAACGGCCTCCCAACCATCAAATACACATCTCCAAAAGTGTGATTCTATGCATAAGTAGTAGATTCATTTGTTTTATTATGGATGTTTGATGGAATTGTTTGGAAATGGTTGCCTTTGATTGATAATGCTAAAAATCTATCAGAAATCTTGAAGAAAATTAGAATTTTTAGTCATTTAATAATTTATACCAAAACACGCAAAACCTACAATTATGTGATTTTCATAGAAATGGTATATTTTTGGGGTTTTGTTGCCATTTTTGGATTCACATGGAATAGAAATGAATATAAAATCCCATAAATCAAAAATGTCAAAATTTTTATCTAAATAAATGAAGAAAAATAGTGGAAAAATGAGAAAAATTAGGTTTTTACGTTAGAAAATTAATGAAAAATATGCTTTATGTTCATGGATGTATGGCATGGCTGGAGCATGAGGGATAAGACTTAGTTTAGCCTTGTCTTTGTATTGAAGTATGGTTCGTACCACTTTTATAAGAAAAACACATGGAAAAAATGTCTTCTACATCTACCAACCCATGCATAACCTAAACGGTAGGGAGAAGGAGGGGCTTTGATGGTGATTAGTTACTAATAACATTTGAAATTTTGATCTTTTTGCTTGTGCATACCATAAAGGACATTTATAATTTAAGTTTTAGAGGGTCTAGCAGCACGAGAAGGCTCGGTGTTGACCCTTAGCAACACAGCATTACGTATAGGCTGAAATCATTGAAAGAAATGTATTTACACTACACAATGTTGATTTTTTAAATCATAAAATGTTTGAACTATGGTCATTTACCATTGCATTGTGCATATCACATAGTCATTTCTAGATGCATTGCAATTGTTTTCCTATACATATGACCTACGCTGAGTTGTGAGATACCTAAGCTGTAGGTTTAGATGATCGGGCTCCTTGGGGAACTGTTAAGTGAGGAAATATCTTATCTCTTGTGATGTACATGTGATTTGTGTTGGCAGTGCATCGAGGGGCCAATTCCTGAGGTATAGGAGAGCCGCAATAGTGGAGCCACAGTACTCAATCAAGGGGTGTCTCCTTCTATCTATGTTTACGAGGTGTTTTACACCGATATATGTGTAGGGACTCCCTCTAAGCATTGTGGGAAGGCTTAACCATTGGACTACAATCCAAAACAAATGCAAAATTTACGATAGAAGTTAGGGTAGTGTGTCCTTTAGACGCTTCTGGCCGTGAGGCTGAGGGAGTGTGTTCTTTGAGTATAGAGACGCCCGACTAGTGCTTAGAGCTAGTGTCGGGCCTGTTTTAGGTCCTGACAAGTGATGCATTTGTCAGGAGCCGCTAATAAGTGGCAGTTTCCGAATCTCGATCAATAGGGACCAATTCATTAGTGTATGCCAAAAATCAGTGAGATAGACTCACAAGACTGTCAAGCCAAGCTTCAAAGGCAAGAAAGAGGTGAATGGGCTAGACAGCAAGCCGAAATAAATAGAAGATATTCTCCACAAAGGAGTGGTCCAATATCCTTACAAGAGCAGGGTCTTAGTAACCCTAGCTCGATGCATAGTCCATTAGGCGAATGAAGCTCTAGTACTTTCCCCCTTTCAATCAATTCGTCCACTTCAAGTGGAGTGATAGTTCCAATTGTTCAAACTCATTTACCAAATCCAATTGTTACCATGGTGGCGCAACCCATTGCAATCCCAGTAGGGATGCCGAACTTTCCAGCCTTACAATTTTCTCTATCTATTTTCAATGGGTTAGCAGAGGAAGATGTGGAACTTCACATCAATGAATTCCAAAAGCTAATGTTTAATTGTCAAATTCAAGATGGACACTTGATGATGGTCTTCAACATGACTCTGAAAGGACAAGCTGCAATGTGGTATCATAGCCTAAAGGCTGGAACCATAACTACGATTGTTTATTATTTGCGGCCTTTCAAAGAAAGTTTTCCCCTGAAAGGGGAGGTCAAGAACCTCATGAGAATGTACGTGGGTATGCCAAGAAATTGGAGGTATTTCAGAAGTTTCAAACCTATATTCCTATTAAAACTACTGCTCAATTGCAATACTTCTTGAATGGGCTAGACTTTAACATTCAAGTGTAATTGAGTAGTGTTGCTCTTGCTAACATTGATATGGCTATTACATGAGTAGAAGAGGTAGAATCACGATTACAAGCGGCTTATACCTCTAGGACAAAAAGGAATATGAGTTTAGGGTTTGGAAATACTTTAGCGTTGATGAATGGAGGTCAATGGATGCCCATGAGTCCTTCTAATGGGAGAGGAAGCATAATTCCAAATGTGCCCATGTTGCCAGCTCCTCCTAGTGTAACCATGCCTATGACTAGTCAAATGGCTCCACCAACTGTTGGAAGCCCAACAATAAATTCTATCCTTTTTCCAAGGAATCAACAGCCAATCCCTAATCAAGTGGTTAGGCCAATAGAACGACGAGTAGAGGATTGCGGCTATGAGTCAAGTGCCTCGAATGTCCTTGGTGAAGTTAAGGATATGATGAAGCACTATATTGATGTGTTTAGCGAACAATATAGACAAATAGTTGTTGATGTCAATTTCCTTAAGAAGCAAAATAGCAAAATTTGATAGGGAGTCAACGCCCTGATGAGGGTGACCCCTCAAGATTTAGCTGCAAGTGGTGTGGTGGCCAACATTTCCCTAGGAATTGTCCAAATGTTAAATGTGACATATGTGGGAAGTCCAACCATTTAGCTAGTACTTATTGGAATAAGATTAGCTCTCTCCAGCAACAAGGAAGTAAACATCCAAGTTGAGTGCAAGGGAATAATATTCTATAGTTGATTAGGATAAAGAGTTGCCAAGAAAGAAGGCAAATGTTTAAAAAGAGGCACCAAAGCCGGTCCAAAGACCAAAGGAGAGAATGGTTTGGTGAGAGAAGAGAACTTTGGCTAACTACCGCGACTTTGATCTAGCAAGTTCTCTTTGCAAAGTTAAACTAGACATGAATCTCCTACAATTGATTAAATTGTCTCCAAGAGTACGCAATGAATTCAAGAAAATCTTGCATATTGGGTATATTGTAGAACCTTTGGGCATAGCATGAGTGGGAGAAGATTGGTTTGATCATGCTGAAAAGCATTGTCCCAGGGTTCCAGCATACGTGGATGGAATATTAGTGGAGCATGCTATCGTGGACACTGGATCCTCTTTATCTTCGTCAAATTTTGATACGCTAGATGCTCCATCTACTAGTGAGACGTCATCATGTGAGGAATCCAATGAGGGGTCCACTACAGAGGATATCTACCAAGTGACTTTGAATGAGCCAATAGAGACTCACGAGGAGGATAAGGGATGTGAATGTAATTGAGCTTGACCTTGGTACGATTAATGATTCACAGCCAATTAAATTAGGGTCTATGCTCAGTGTGAAAGAGAATTCCGTGATATTTTTGCTTGGAGTTATGATGAGCTAAGAGGCATTCCTCCTAGCCTGGCTACTCATACAATTCCTTTGAAGCAAGGTAGCCACCCTATGTGACAGAATGTAAGGCGTATGCCTTTTGAATTAAAGGATGGGCTATTCAAAGAATTGACAAAGCTACGAAAGACTAGCTTGATATTTCCAATTCAACACACAAAATAGTGGTGGTCACCACTTGTTATTAGGAAGAAGAAGAGCAATCAAATTTGACTTTGCGTAGATTTTAGAGAGCTTAATAAGCAGGCGGTTAAGGATTCCTACCTGTTGCCATTCATTGATCAGATTTTGGATCAGTTATAGCGGGTAGGAAAATCTATTCGTTTATGGGTTGCTTTGCTAGATATAACCAGATGGCTATTGCAGAGGAAGACAAATTGAAAATAACATTTATCACTATCTTCGATACATTTGTGTATCATGTGATGGCCTTTGGTCTATGTAATGCGCTTGGGTCTTGGAAATGAACAACTGATAAGAGCTTTGGTGATATCTCCCCAAATGAGTTAAAAGTCTTTATCGATGATCTAGGGGCAGCCACCACAAGGGAGCGACAACTGATTATTCCGAGGAAAATTTTTGAGCGTTGTAGATAGTTCTGCATTGCTCTTAACCCTAGAAAATGCATATTTGGAGTGCCCTACGGGTTGTTACTCGGGCATGTGGTTAGTTCAACTCGTATTGCAAAGACTGACCCTGAAAAGATAAAGGTTATAGTCTCTATGAGCCCATTGCGTACTCCAAAAGAGGTGCAGAGATGTCTATCTCATCAGTGGGATATTATTGAAGATTTATCAATGTACTGGCAGAAAGAGCATTGCCATTAATGAACCTCCTATCTTTTAACTATCTGTTTGAGTGGAATGAAGCTTGTCAAGTATCCTTTGAGGATGTGAAGAAAGAATTAGCAAAAGCGCCAATCCTAAAAGCACCCAGAAGAGGTGAAGTTTTCTATATATTTTCAATAGCCACAATGTGTAATATAGAAGCATTATATTATTGTAGCAATGGACTACTTTACAAAGTGGTTTGAAGCTCGAGCAATGATGAAGAAAAGCGCTAAGGAGACGGCCAATTTCATTATGGAGCAAATTGTTTGCCGTTTCGGTCCACCGAAGGAGATTGTGTCTGATCGAGGAACACACTTCTTGAATAAGATTATAGTGGTGGAATCTTATCCAAGATAGTATCGAAAAGCAAGCACGACTCAAATAAGAAATTATATGTGGCAGTGTGGGCTTACAACAGGACATTCAAGAGAGGCACATGCCACAACCCATTCAAGCTAGTGTATGGGGAGGAGTGCGTTTTGCTATTAGAAATAGAGCTCCCCATTGTGTGTTTTGCTCTCAATGATTTGTTGGGAGAGGAAAAGCATTACAGGAATGGTATACTTCTCTAGCACATATTGATGAGATTTGGTTGCAAGCTTTATTACATCAAGAATTAGGGAAGAGGGGAATGAAAGACCTTCATGATGTTTGGGCTAAGAAGTACAAATTTGCAAAAGGTCATTAGTGTTGTATTATGATGCTCATTGGGAGCTCTTTCCAAGAAAATTAGAACCCAAATGGGATGGGGGGTACAAGATTGTATGTTTAGGAAAGAATGGCTCTACGACCCTTCTAGCGAATTTATAGGGGCTAGAGTTTAAGACTAAAGTTAACTTTAATAAGCTGAAGTCTTACTATGTGCAAGGACTAACATTGGGCATGGTGCCTGTGTAGGTCCTTCAGGATCCAGTTTTAACATAAAATAGGTACCAAGACGAGTGGATGGGACCCATCATTCCCTATCTAGAGCATCTGTATCTTGAGCAACATTACCACCAAGGTCAAGTGATCTAGTGGAGCAAAGGGTATCAGGTTATTGAGTGGCAAGTCGGATCCTTTACATGGGAAATTAAGGTCTACTGCCACCATTGTCAATGACTTCTGACTAGTATTCCTATTGAGTTCAGCAAGGAAGGAGGGATTGTGCCTATTATACATCCTCTCTCTCAGCTCGATTTTGATTATCATACATATGAGTGAGCTGATTATTATGGCGTGGCCTATCAATGAAGTCTAGGTTATACTTTGTATTTTGATAGAGTTTCTAGGGGGCCTGCTAAACATGTGAGTACATTGGTCTGGTCATTAAAGATCCCTGGTTGTTGTCATGAAGATGGGAGTCTATTTGGGACCCTTCGAAGACCCCAAAATAGTCTAGGGCTAATGTTAGGAGGTAATTGTAAGGGCTCCCCTAGACCACAATTAAGAAAGGCATCTTCCACAAAGGCATAGTTAGCCAGGGAATCGACAAAGCGATTCCATTGTGTCGAGGAACTAACTCACAAGTCACTGTCTCAAAGATATGCAACATATCCAAGGTTGCATGATGGTACATCCATAAGATGGGATCCGACACACTATAAGTCCCATTTAGCTTATTGATTACTAATTACAAGTCACCTTTAACCAATAATTAGTGGATACCACCACATCAAGCTACATTCAGCCCCATGATCAAGGCCTTGTATTCTGCCATAATAAGAAGACCATTTTCACCAACAAGAGAACAACCCAAAAAAAATTCGAAGATATGCTCTTCAAACCAGTGTAAACACTGAAATCTAGGCGGCCTTCCAATTATGTTACTATTGCCAACAACAAGATGAATAATATAAATGACACCATGTGTAGCATTGCTAGCCATCCTAGAAGTAATACCATTCTCAATCCTTACATTGAATGCATTCAAATGGACCAAATATGACCTAAAGTTGGTAACCTTGGTCACAAACATATCAAGTTGAACCTTCAAGGATTGGGGTAGCAACCTATAGCTTGTAGAGCACATATTGATCCTTTGAGTCCACCCCATAGCATGCCACACATCTTATCCTACATCTTGTTTATGTTCTTCTAGATGCTAGAAGCAATGTCTAGCAAGCCTTAAAGTGCAACATCAACTCCAATCCTCCAAGAATTGTCATGTTTTGCTAGCACTAGAGATGAGCTACAAGACTGGTCTAGCCAAGCCAACATTGCTCAACCTGTTGCCACAAGCATTGTAGCTCATGCAAGAGGATGGCACCCATTTCAACACATGAGTGATTGTGTTTTCGGATAAGATATTTTTTATAAAGAAATAAGGATATGCAACATGTGGACAAAAGGATCCCATAATGATTCTCATTCTAAATATCTCAAATATTAGGAAAATGAGCTCACTTATCCCATTCAATGTATCATGTATATATATAACTACAAGTAATAAAATGAACAACTACAATTCACTCTACTTTTCATACTCTCTTTATCTCTCTCCACACATTGTGCACAATGTCTTCTTGTCCTCTTCTAGCCTATCATTTTCAATTCTTGGTATCAAAGCATTGGTTCTAATTGTCAAGCCCATTATTTCTTTCCTATTATTTCCAAAACCACAAACTCCTTGCTCTCTTATCTCTTTTTATTCTCATTACTCTAATCCAATAGCCCTCACCAATGCCACTACTTCTTGCAATTGCCACATTAAGATCAAAAAACTCAATGGCAATGGATATCTAGTTTGAAAGTTGAGACTCTACCTATCTCAATCCAACCTTTGGAACATCATCAATGGCAAAGAAGAATTTCACAAGAAGAAACATACCAAGAAGATTGGATGCAAAGAGATACAATTGAGAATGTAGATTCTAATCCATTGTGGAGATTGACTACAGCAACTAGTAAGAACAACACCCATTGCAAAAGGTACTTGGAAATTCTTCAAAAATACCTATGAAGGCATATATATTGTATATCAAATGACCATGTAAAAATCTAGCCCACTTCCAATCAATCTACCACTAAGTTCTTGGAGAAATGGTGGCAATCCTTGTTGAATGAAGCCAAAATATCTAGTTTAGTCTTTTTTTTGAAGAAGTACAAGCTATATTTCTTCTCTCCTCTTTGTATCTATCTTGGAGAGCCTTCATCGCCACTCAGACCACCACTAATAAACTCAAGCTTGAGCCTCTCATCAATAGAATCAAGCAAGAACAAGTTATGAGGGATATTCTTTCCACTTCCTCTACTCAAGAAACCAAAGTTGTAGTAGTAGAGCAATAATCTCCTATAATCCAAAACATATTCACAAAAGAACTCACATATTTCATCAAAAGCCCACAATCTCTTCTTGTTCCAACTTCAAAGAAATCCTTGGAAATCCTCATCCATTCCTAAAAATCCTAGCTACCACTTCATATGTAATATTTGTAAAAAATAAGGTCATATGGATAAAGATTGTAGAAAAATAGACAAATTATAATAATCACTCAAGAGGAAAGCTCACTTTGTTAGTACTGGAAACTATGACACAAAAGATTAATCAAATACCATTATTAGCCTCGCTACGAGTGTTTAGGTATCTCATCAATACTTCAAAGAATAATGCACTTGGTTCCTAGACTCTAGCCTACTTGTTGAGATATCGAGCTCCACTCGTGATACGCCAGGGTGACCGTTGTGTATTTATGTCACCGACTTGTTAGTTGCAGACGCGGTTGGTACACCGCCCATGAATAATAGCTACATGATAGCTATCCTTAACTACTCTAGTTTGTGGCTCAGTTAGTATGCCACCTTAGTTAGTTGAGTTTGGTTTGAGACCCATATATAGGGTTCTTCTATTTCTTTGTACTTGAGTTTTTTTGGCTTCCACAACTAAGAAGAGGAAAACTGTTTTTAGCCTCCACCCTTGTGTGTATTCCCCCATTGTGCAAGCAAGAAAGCTACAAGTGAGACTCCTTCCTTCTCTCCCACAATCTTGACATGGTATCAAAGCCTTGTTCGTGGTAAGGAGCTCAAGAAAGCAAGCCAAGTCATGGTGTTCTGGTAAGAGGAGCAGTGTTGCTTTCATTTTCTGTTTTGGGAGCAGATCTCTGCAGCAGGTAGCACAGCCGGAAAGTGCAGGAGTGCATTGTCTCAAGTTGAGACGCCCTTCGCGGTGAAGCAAGAGGGCAGTATATGCTGCGAGAAAGGGCTTTAGCCCTTGGTGACCTTGTTTTTTTTATTTTAGGCCATTTCGGGGCCTGTTTTGGAGGCGGAAGTTTTCTGCACGCACTCAGGAAAAGGCCCAGTTTTATGTTGTGCAGCCACTGTTCTACAGGTCGGTGAAAAGTTACTGTAGAAATTGCATCGTATGCTTGTGCGCAGAGACATTGGGAGTTACAGAATCATCCTTGGTTCCTATTTATGCAAAATCGTCACTAGGAAGTGACTGTGTGGTCAAATACCACTTTCGCCAGTTTTGCAGATTTGCCCTTGTGAGGGTGAAGCTGTGTTTTTTGCAGTGACAAAATTTTTTGCAGTGTTTTGTAATGGCGTCTGATTCTCTTTCACAAATTATCACTGAAAAGCTTGACAAGAACAACTTCCAAGCATGGAAGTTTAGAATGACGAATTTCCTCATGGGAAAAGGATATTGGGAATTTGTTGCAGGAAATGAAGAAGAACCAGTTCTTCCTGATGTTCCCAATCAACAGCAAATGCAGGCATTTAAAGCATGGCATGAGAGAGCCAGGAAAGTTATGTATTGGCTATCTATCAGCATTTCAGACTCTATGATTGTGCATATTCAGGATGCAAGTATGCCAAAGGAGGCATGGGATACTTTGTCAAAAATGTATAGCACAAATACGCAAGCCAGGAAAATGCAGCTCAAGCAAGAGTTGCATAATGTGCAAATAGAAAATATGAGCATCAATGACTACCACATGAAGGTGAAGAAGATTCCAGATGCACTTGCTTCCATTGGGTCGCCAGTGGAAGATGATGATTTAGTTTCTGTGACCTTGAATGGTCTAGGAAAGGATTATGCACAGTTTCGGACATCCATTTCAGTTCGTGGAAGATTTCCTGATTTTGAGGAGCTGATTGCTCTTCTAATTTCTGAGGAGCAAAGAAATGGTGGTGCATCTTCTTCAGGAGGAACTTCAAAAGAAGCTGTCTTCTACTCAAATGCTAGAAGAGGTAGAGGCAGAGGTAGAGGAGGCCGATTTGGAGGCCGTGGTAGAAATCAGAATAAGCAGCAAACTCAAGAAAACCAGTCCTATGGAGGAGGACGTGGTAACTCTAGAGGCAAGGGGAGCCAAAGAGGTCGTGGTGGATGGGTCATATGGCTAAAGACTGCTATAAAAAGCAAAATGACATCATGAATGGAAAACTGCAACAAGGGAATTATGCATCTTCTAGTAGACAGGGTGATGACATAAATGAGCACTTGTTTATGGTGCAGCACATGAACAATTCTGTGACAAGTGCAGAAGAAAGCAATGATGTATGGTATGCTGACTCAGGTGCATCAAACCACATGACAGGTCATGCAGAATGGATGGAGGATGCAAGGAAAATGGAAAAACCAGGATTTGTGGAGACTGGTGATGATACTGCACATCCTATTGTGCAGATTGGAAAATTTCCTTTGTCTATGCAGGATGGGAAAAAGAAATACCTGTCCAATGTATTTCATGTTCCCAACATCACCAAGAATCTGGTTTCTGTTGGTTAAATGGTTGAGCAGGGCTTGCAGGTCAGATTTAATCCTCATGGATGCTTTGTTGAGGATATGAAAAATAAATGTCGCTTGATAGCAAAAGGAAAGAAGAAGGGCAGAATGTTTACATTAGATGCAGACATGTCTGAATTGAGTGCAACAATGTTTGCACATGGGACCGGTGTAGTTGCAGATATGGATATCTGGCATAAATGCATTGGTCATGTTAATGTACAGTGACTTAAATCAATGCAGGCCCAAAATATTATTGCAGGTTTGCCAAAATTCAAGGTTGCAGAAATGCATAAGGTATGTGAAGCCTGTCAGTTTGGAAAACAGGCAAGGAAACCATTTCCTAGACATGTTCAAGAGAGTAAGAAGCCATTGGAATTAATCCACTCTGATGTGTGGACAACTAAAGCTGCATCTCTTGGAGGCTGTCATTATTTTGTCAGTTTTATTGATGACTAGAGCAGAAAATTTTGGGTGTATTTTATGAAAAAGAAAAGTGAAGTTTTTGGGCATTTCAAAACTCTTAAAGCGATGGTTGAAAAAGAAACATGCCTGCAAATAAAATGCCTAAGATCAGATGGAGGGGGAGAGTACCTCTCAAATGAGTTTGCAAGGTTCCTGCAGGAGCATGGCATAAAGCAGCAATATTCATGCAGTCATACCCCACAACAAAATGGAATTGCAGAAAGGAAAAACAGGCATATTGGAGAGGTATCTCGTGCCATACTCAATGAAAAAGACTTGCCAGATTTTTATTGGGCTGAAGCAGTTGCTACAGCAGTCTACATAATGAACAGGACTCCCACTGCAGCAATACATAGAATGACTCCAGAGGAGAGGTATATTGGTAGGAAACCAGATATTTCTCATTTGAAAATTTTTGGTTGCATTGCCTATGTACATGTGCCAGATGATTTGAGATCCAAGTTGGATCCAAAAGCTGAGAAGTGCATCTTTATTGGTTACTCTCTGCAGCAAAAAGGGTATAGATGCTATAACCCTTCTACTCGTAAGTTTACAGTGACAAGAGATGTTGTTTTTGATGAGATGAGTAGCTGGTATAAACCACTAAATGTGATTGATGATGTAGATGCACAAAATGGTAATGCTGCAAAGAATTCACAACAACAGTCACAAAATATTAGTGGACCTGGAGCGTCCTCTAGCAGTGGTTCACATTCTTCTCCATGGACAAGCAGATTGAGATCAGGAGAATCTTCTCAAAGTAATGCAGATAGTGGTATGTAGGTATCACGAAAAGGAAAAGAGAAGGTTGATCATCCCATGTTTGATGTGAATGCAGGTCACTCTTATGTGGATGGTGAATCCAGTGGCTCAGAACAGAGCATTGATGATGAGTTGGGTATTCCTTCTATTGTTACACCTGGAGTAAGAAAGACCAGGGATGTTTTGAGAGCACCTGGGAGTGAACCTACTTTGCGCAGGTCTACCAGAGCTAGGTATCCTGTGGATAGGCTGAAATATGATGGATTTACAGCCATTCACTATGCATATATGGTCAAAATGATACAGGAACCAGAACCCACTTCTTTTGAGCAAGCCATGGGAAAAGAAAAATGGGAGAAAGCCATGGATGAAGAAATGGATGCCTTGGAAGCAAATACTACATGGGAATTGGTACCTTTGCCTAAAGGTAAAAATGCAATTGGCTGTAAGTGGGTTTATAAGGTGAAGCACAATGCAGATGGTTCTGTGAACAGATACAAGGCAAGATTAGTAGTCAAGGGGTATGCACAAACATATGGCATTGACTATGAAGAAACATTCAGTCTGGTTGCAAGGATGGCAACCGTAAGAGCAGTCATTGCTATGGCTGCATCAAAGGGATGGTCTTTACATCAGATGGATGTAAAGAATGCCTTCTTGCATGGTGATTTGCAAGAAGAGGTCTATATGGAGCAGCCACCAGGTTATGTGCATGATGTTCATCTTGAGTTTGTTTGCAGGTTGAAGAAAGCCTTGTATGGCTTGAAGCAAGCACCTAGAGCATGGTCTGACAAGATAGGACAGTATCTTGTTACTATTGGCTTTCAGATTTCCAAGGTAGACTTCTCACTTTATGTGAGAAAAACAGAGAAATGTATTATGCTACTTGTCATTTATGTTGATGATTTGATTATGACAGGTGACAGTGATGAAGATATCCTTCATGTGAAAATGCTATTGAAGCAGAAGTTTGAGATGAAGGATTTGGGAGAGCTACGTTATTTCTTGGGCATTGAGGTGATTAGATCACCAAGTGGGATACAGCTCTTGCAAAGGCAGTATGGATTGGACATGCTGTCCAAATATGGGATGACAGGCTGTAAGCCTATTTCAGTTCCTTTGGAGCAGAATGTGAAGATGAGCACAGATGCAGGTGGGCTTCTAGAAGACCCTACTATGTACAGATGCATAGTAGGAAGTTTGATTTATATGACTATTACCAGGCCAGATTTGAGCTATGTTGTTGGATTGGTAAGTCAGTTTATGTAGGCTCCAAGGAAACCACATTTGGATGCGGCTAGATGCATACTCAGGTATGTGAAGTCCACATTGCAGTATGGACTATTTTATGAGACTGGGGTTCAGATACAGTTGCATGGATACACTGATGCTGATTGGGCTAGTAGTATTTCTGATAGACGATCTACCAGTGGCTATGTGTTCTCTTTTGGGAGTGCTGCAATCACTTGGAGCAGCAAGAAACAGCCTACAATTGCCTTGTCTAGCACAGAGGCTAAGTACAGGGGCGCAACAATGGCTGCATGTGAGGTAGCTTGGTTGCATAAGCTACTTTATGATATGCATCAGTCTACAGATGGGCCAGTTGTCATTTATTGTGACAACATGAGTAGTATACACTTGGCAAATAACCCAGTCTATCATGCTAGAACAAAGCACATTGAGGTGCATTATCACTATGTGCGAGAGAGGGTTTTACTAGGTCTTATTGATCTAGTTTATGTCAGCACAGAGGATCAGGTAGCTGACATATTCACGAAGGCATTGGGCGCAGAGAAGCTGCGCAAGTTCAGAGACCTACTTGGTGTGCAGGAATTGGGATTGAGCTCGAGGGGGAGTGTTGAGATATCGAGCTCCACTCGTGATACGCCAGGGTGACCGTTGTGTATTTATGTCACCGACTTGTCAGTTGCAGACGCGGTTGGTACACCGCCCATGAATAATAGCTACATGATAGCTATCCTTATCTACTCTAGTTCGTGGCTCAGTTAGTATGCCACCTTAGTTAGTTGAGTTTGGTTTGAGACCCATATATAGGGTTCTTCTATTTCTTTGTACTTGAGTTTTTTTGGCTTCCACAACTAAGAAGAGGAAAACTGTTTTCAGCCTCCACCCTTGTGTGTATTCCCCCATTGTGCAAGCAAGAAAGCTACAAGTGAGACTCCTTCCTTCTCTCCCACAATCTTGACACTACTTATATGAGCTTCCAAAAAGAATGGTTGGTGAAGTTCAAGGAGATGTCTTTTCCACTCAATGTAGACATGGGGGACAATAGCATCTAGCAAGCTAAAAGATATGCCACCATTCAAGTGGAGCTTCCATCCAACCACATCAATAAGATAAAAGATATGACACCATTCAAGTGGACCTTCCATCCAACCATGTCAATAAGATACACAAATTTTATTATGCTTCAAATCTCAAGAAGGATCTTCTTAGCATTAGTGAGCTCATTTCTCAAGCCTCTCTCACTACTCACTTCTTTAACGACCATTGTATCCTCTAGCTAATTTGACCTTCTATCAAACTCACTTATCCCAAATAAGGAAGGTTTTACAATCTTGGTTACTCAATCCTTAAAATTTTTGCTAATGCTTCCACTAATTCCACATTAGTCTCAAGACTCTCTTCTATGGCACTTTCAACTTGGCCATACCTCTTAACATGTCCTCCATCAACTTGTCCATAAAAGGCACTTTCAACTTGTCCATTACCTTATCACATCTCAAGATATTTTGATGCATAGCTTTCCTAGTTAATATCGACCACAATTCAATATTTTCACCCAAAGTCACACAACTTGTCTTCACTAGATATGGTGAACCTTATGGCCACAAGGCTTATAGATTCTTTGATCCTCTTCACAAAATCTTTATCTATGGTGAAAATGTAATATTTCATGAGTTAAATATATTTTTGGGATCCTTAGCCACCAATCATTCTTGGTCGCTTTCCTTAAATCAAATTTCACCACTAGAATCTACCACATCTCTCTTTCCATCCACTAATCAACACAATCTTAATTATCAATCCAGTCTAACACATTCATATCTAGACATTCAAATTTCATCCATTGCAAACTTGCCAATACACAAAGCCACATGTGACAATCCTCTTACACATGGACAAAAGAGTTTAATCCTTCAAAGGTTTCAAAGGTTTAGAAATAACAAAACAAAAGGTTATTTAAATGAGAATAAGCCCCAAGACAATTCACATTAGTAATGGTGGCCGGATTCAACCCATGACCACTACTCATTCAACTCCTTCATCATCGACAATGAATCAATTATCTCCTAATCAGTATATTTCCCCAAGGTATCTTGGAGACTCATCCATTCTTCCTCCTCACTCCATGGGAAACTCATAGGTGGTGCCATTTCCAACACTCACAAAATGACAAGCAACAATGTCCTCTATTCCTCCTACTACATCTACATTTTTAGCTCCTTCACTATGTTAACCCCAAGTTAAGACAGCGAAGTCAAGATGGTGAAAGATGGAGAAAAAGCGAAGGAAGATGAAAAAAGAGTGAAGACACACAAGTGGCCCCTAAAGATGGACCAGGGCAAAAAGCGCAACCTTAAAAGAAAAGGCACCTCAAAAACTTGAAAAATCCTTGTATAAGAGCACCAGGCTCCCTCATGTGCCCATTGTAAAATATTAGATGGGTATAGTCTAGAGGCACAGGACTAAAAGAGAAAAAGGAAAAAATGACCTTGCCACAATGGCTAGTCATGTAAAAAAGGGATGGGTGCCCATGGGATTTTAGGGTTTGTATATATAAAGTTCAAAAAGTGAATAAGAGATCATTCTTTGGTGTGTGGCAAAAGGAGTCTTCTTCTTCTTCTCTCCTTCTCACCTTCTTGCTTGTGTATGCTCTTGAGAGAGGGAGTGTGAGAGTGTGAGGGAGTGAGTGTGTGTGAGAGTGAGGGATCAAGAGGGTGAATCTCTTCACCATCTCCTCTTCTTCTTCTTCTCTTCCCTTCTCTCTTCTTGTGCGCGCGGCTATGGAGGATGGAGCTTGGAGGTGGAGGAGGCTCGAGGATGCTTGAGCTAGCATCTAGGATCGTGGAGCTCCCGATGTGTGGAAGAGAGGAGGCAACTCATGTCAGCACTAAGGTAAGCTCACTACATCCATAGGATCGACGGCGCATCAGCTAGGTGAGAGATAGCCATTAGAGCTCGCTTGGAACGCTTGAAACAATAAGCAGTCCGTGGGTGTTGGCGGTTGAGCGAAGGCTCCCACATTTTGGTTTCGTTGCCGGGACCAACGGATTCAAGCTTGAGCACTTGCGCGCCTCATATCGAGCATCGAAGTAAGGGATTCATCCCCGAAACGGAGCTTGAGATAGGTAGGAAGTTTGGGTGTTTTTTATCTTCAAAACAAGTATGTATTTTGGGTTATTTTGTTTGTTTAATGATTAGGAAACATGGAGAAATCAATTCAGTATTTTTCTTTCGATTCGTGTTGCATTTAGAGTAGGATAGGATTAGGAAATCGCACCGGAGAAGGGTAGGGTTAACTGTTGCAAAACAGGAAAAACAAGGCAAAAAACCGTGCAAAAATGGCAAAAAGCTCGCTCACGATGCTTAAGAGTGATAAGTAAGTGATTGGGGGCGTCAACACCATACCCTGGAAGGGGTATAAGAGCCAAAAGGCCAAGGAAACACTCATTTGCAATAGTTCAGTGTGAAAGAGAGAGAGAGAGAGAGAGAGAGAGAGAGAGAGAGAGAGAGAGCTACCAGCCGATTCGATTCGATCACACCAACAACAAGCCCGTCACTCCATCCGGGTATATGAATCCCTTCTCTTACTCCCTTAGGTAGGATCTGGAAGGTTATGCCTAGTATGATTGAGTGAAGCACGAGAAACGATCGAAATCGAGTTTGCGCTGCTTACGTGCGCTGCACTCGGCCCGTCCGAGTGGCCACTCCTGGGCCGAGTCCCAAAATTGGCCCTCGGCCCCTCACCATTCGGCCCATCTGACCAAAACCCTAATCGGCCCGCCGTCTGAGTCTATAATTCAAACCGTGGACAAACTTGGCCCTCGGCCACGTATCAAATTCGACCCTCGGCCCACTTGCCTCGGCCCGTCCGAACAAACTTGTCCGAGTCAACCACTCGGCCCGTCCGAGTGACCCCGTCCAAGTGACTCTTGTCCAAGTCTCGAATTCGGCCCTCGGCCCATGCGCCTCGGCCCGTCCGAGTAACCCACTCGGACCCTACAATTCGGACCAGTTGGGCCGAGTGTAGATTTTTACCAGATTTTCAAAAAATTGACCTGACCCGGCTAGGACTCAGCAGCTCAAACTGTTGAAAGCCCGTAGGGCGTCCAGAACTTGATTCTGGCACGCGGAATAGGCAAAATTGTAGGGCACCGCTGCTTAGTAGCTAAAAGTGGGCAGTTGCGAGACCTAGAGGCTTAGATGCGACCTGCTGAACTGTAAGGTCTGATGGGACCAAAAACGAATGAGGCAACATCTTAGGGAAACCCTAAACGTTGACAAGATGGCCAGGAAGTTGACCAACAAGCCTATTCAGCCCAAAACAACGCGAGAGTGTGTAAGACAACTAGGAAGTGGTTGCTACACTCACCCTAAATTTTTTCACTTGAAGTACACATAAGGAAACTGAAAGCCTGATTGAGCACAAGTGCGCGAGGAAGGATACATTGAGTGACCATAAATTGAGGATTGTATTAAAATAACTGAAGGAACTCACCTAGATAAACCACTCAAGGAACCCACCAATAGGAGAGAACCCAATACATAAGCAACCCATCAACGCATAGAGGTAGGACCAAGCAAGGGATGCCAACGAAGTGGATCTGACGAGCCTACTAAACCTAATCGATAGCTTGGTGGAGCACGACAACTCAACAATGGCAGAAGAAAGTCCAAACCGCAGATACAACGAGGAATTCGACTTAGGAGCCTTTCCAAATTCAGTTTAGTAGAGCTGGTCAGTAGTTACGATGCTCATGCTTGGTACGAGCACCGCGGTAGGATGGTGGATGCTATCATTGCAGATCTAGAAGAGGAGAGAAAGCTGGCCCGCAAGGCATTGCAAAGCATGGCTGAGTACAATAGGGATCAGCAGGCTAGGAACCAAAGGCAAGGCATGGAGTTGCGAGAGGTGCAGCGGGTACTAAACTTAGTTGGCAAGAATCGAACGGACCATGAGAGGGCACTAAAAGGAGACTTAATGCTGAGTGAGCTTCTTATGAAGCGATTGCTCAATAACACAGCTACAGAGCAAAGTGCCACGGCTCTCGCGACATCATTGCTCGTAGGATTAGGAGTAAGCCAGGGCTCAAAGAGCCAAGCTAAAATCCCTATCGTTGCCAAGCAACTCGATAAGTACCAGTCCCATGACGACCCCTACAGCTTTGTTGAACAGTTCGAACAGGTCTGCGAAGCCAACAGCCTCAACGACCTGACTCAACGCTCGCAAGTGTTTGGGATTTGCTTGGGCGACAAGGGTAGGACATGGTATACGAGCTTAGATAACGCGGAGCAAGCCAACTTCAATGACCTCAAGGATCTCTTCATTAAGAGATTTGTCGAGCCCGGATACTCCAATAATCTACTAGTACGCTTGATGAACGTCACGTAGAAAGAGAAGGATGACATTCGTGATTACGTGACCCATGTACGGAGTCTCTTCAAGAGAATCCCTACTGGAGAGCGACCGACTGAAAGAGCAGTGTCAACTGTATTCATCAACGGGATTCAGAACAAGGAACTATACAAGGCTTTGGCAGACAATTCGAGCTTGCAGCGGGACGCACTAGCCAGGGTCTTTGAGGAGGCCATCCGAGTTGACGATCAGCTGAAGGAGTAGAGCTCTAAGAGCGCAAACCTAGAGGAGGCCAATTCACGAAACTCAAAGAGAGCGTCAGCCTCGAGTGAGCAATCAGCACCATCATCCCAGGATAAGGGGAAAACCACCGAAACGAATCAAGACTTGGCTGACGTTAGAATGGAACTAGCCAAGTTGCAAGATATGTTGAGACGACCAACGCGCCCACACGTCCAATGCGTGTACTGTGGCGGAAACCACTTTCCAGCTGAGTGTCAAGACCCTAGGTCACGACCTTGCGCTAACTGCGGTAGGTTCGGTCATGACGTCGTGCATTGTAGACTGCCAAGGAGACTTCCATACTCACAACCATACGGCCAGCCTTACCTAGTGAACAGGCCGCAGCCATTTCTCCGAAGGGGAGCCCCATTGGCCCTCCCTGCGCCCAACGACATTAAGCTAGCCGTTCCTAGGATGGAAATAAATCCTACAGGCATTCCTAGGCCACCTGGTCCTTACATAACCCACCCACCCGAGTGACGCTCCTGTCCACTATGTGGAAGAACCAAACGAGAAGGAAGCTTACATATGCCCTTACGTTTCGCATGACAATGAGGGCAATGCTGTCCTCATGGACTATCGCCCAATCCCAGTGATGGCATTAGGAAGAGGACAAGGTAAGGGCCTAGGAGGGCAGGCAAGGACCCAATCACCTGTTGGACCTGTGGCCATCCAAGTCATGTCTCATCGCACTGCCCTGAGAGGGAGCAGCAAAACAGAGATAAGGCTGACCAAAGGTGCACTGAGTGCAGAATCACCCATCTTTTCTTTGACTGCCCAAGGCGAAAACCGTCATCTAGCTAAGCCAACGAACCGTTGGTCCCATTGGGACTGTTCGGTGTCGAGAACCACAACCGGGAGGCCACGCCTATCCCCTTGCGGGTCATGACCCGTGCCCAAATGAAGCAGGCTGGCATCTCTCTACCAGGACCTAGCAATCTGGATGCAGCCTCGATAGGGAAGAAAAGCCATAGACGGCGGAAGAGGAAGTCGGAAGCTAAAATCGCACTAAAGATAGAGAGTGTTACGACTCTACCCCCTTGGAAAGAAGGTCTCTGACGCAGAAGTAGAGGCGTCAGTCCCTAAGATGGCTGAAAAGGGAAGCGCTAAGGTAGGGGAATACCCACAACCAAAGTGACAATTAGAGGCCATAGAGAAGGTGAGAGAATGGGTGAAGGAGGCCCAAGAACACCTAAAGGACACTGAGCCCATCATAGAGGATGGGATCGATGACCTCTCCAGCATAAGTACGCCGACCTCACTCCCACGACCAAAGTCAAGAGAAGCAACTGCACCACAAGCGGTACTGCTAAGGCCAAGCCTCGGCGCTGCTACAGGGCCACGGTTCAGTCATGGCCACTGGCCAAGTTAGGAGAGAGACGAACACCCAATGATCTCCTAACCACACTAGCGACTACCCTTGTAACACTCAGTCTGGGAGATCTGCTTAGGTAGCACCCCACCCTATGGCAGGATCTTAAGCAATCGGTTGAAGGGACACAAGAGCAGGTCACGACAGGCCCTCATGACCATGAGGCAGAAACGCAAATACCGAGTTTGATGCTACACTCTACGCCTAAGCCCTTGCACGTCAATGCCTTTTGGGAAGGCTCCGAGATGCATGCAATCTTATCGGTCGTAGCCCTAGGTAATACAACGAGGAAGGGAATCGTAGACACGACGGTCGGGGTTAGTTTGCTTAGCCACACAGTGCTTCAGACTTGGGAAAACCCACCTGTTGAGACTGCTAGGTTTAATGTCACACTAGCGAACGGTATGAGAGTTAAGCCATTCGGGGTGCTTAAGAATTGGCCAGTGAAGATCACAAGTGTCCAGTTCTCCGTTGACTTTATAGTCATGAAGGGAGTGGACTATGACATCCTATTAGGCCGCCCCTGGATGCGCAATGCTAGGGTCATTGAAGATTGGAGTAACGGCTTAATCTTTCTTGGCAATAGGACGGACGCCATGAGAGTAGAGATGGACACCTGGAAGACCTCATCCATTGACTTAGATGCCATCTTTGCTATGCTCAAAGGTAATGCTTAGGCCAAGAAGTCCTACGGGCCCTTGACCATGTATATCCCATGCCCAGAGGATGAGCGGGATTGGATGCATGTCCTTGCTACAATTGACCTGCCATTCTCTGATCACGAAGCATATGAGCAAGCCATCAAAACAATCGGCAAGACTGATAACACAACCTCTGTGCTAGTCTGCATGATGGCAGGAACACTTCAAGGGAAGCCAAAGCCCATCAACTCCCACGTCCCAACTAACAAAAGGAAACTTCAGGAGATACTGGAATATCTATCAGACAAGCTAGTTGGCAAACCAGTTGCAAATCTCAAACCACTCCAGGATCTCTTAGAGGAATCCAAGTGGCAATGGACCAGATTGCATGACTTAAACCTCATGTATAACTGGGCCCTGGTGCCCGCCGACCAACAACCAGGGATAGACCAAGTCCTAGGAGATGATGAGCAGTCTGATGAAGAAAATTTGAATGACGAATACGAAGACTTCCAGTCCTTTAGTGATGGAAGTGAGGGTGAGGTGGATACCGTGGAATACGACACTGAAGGACAAGAAATAGAGCAAATACGAGTAGACTCCAAGCTGCAAAGAAAGAGTATCTTCCGGAGGGAACGAGGAGTCATGAGCGTGGAATGTGACCACACATGGTTGGAACACGTAGGCACCATAGACCTTGAGCAAGCGGGACTAGCCCAGCCAGGAACGACATCAGTGTTTAGAACTGAATCACCATCTGAACTGTGTCCACCAGGAGAGACCACCTCTTCTAGCGAAGGAGGGGGATTCGACTCTGAATCAGAGGTTAGCTTAGATAGTGATCCAGAGATCCCTAGGCTACCCATAACCAGACGCACCAAGGGGGACCTAGCGGTCCACCTGAGGCGCAGGCGATTGAGACAGGAAAAGGCAAAATAACCCAGGGATGCTCGAATGGAAGGACCAACCAGGGTCAAGGAGGTGGACCTAGCCCAAGAAAGGGAACCACCCCGACCAGTCTTCATTGCTGATGACTTGACTAATGAAGAAGAAATGAGTCTTGTCGCTCTCTTGCAAGAGTACATAGACATGTTTGCCTAGTCCTTAGGAGAGCTTAAGGGGGTAAACCCGAGTGTCGTGACCCACAACATACCCATGACACCGAACGCAATACCGGTCAAGCAGCGATCGTACCCTATGAATCCAAAACATGCTCATGCTGTCAAGGAGGAGATTGATAAGCTGATGAGAGTAGGATTCATTTATGAAATTGAGCACACAGGCTGGGTATCGCCCATAGTCATCGTGATGAAGAAGAATGGAAAAATTCGAGTGTGCATCAATTACAAGAAGGTAAACGCTGCCACCAAGAGGGACAACTATCTGTTGCCGTACACCGAGCACATGCTTGAGAGAGTGGCAGGTAAGAAAGCCTATAGTTTCCTGGACGGCTTCTCAGGGTACAACCAGGTGCAAGTGCATCCTGCGGACAAGCATAAGACTGCCTTTGCCACTGAGTGGGGTGTATTTGCTTACATAGTCATCCCCTTCGAGTTGACTAATGCCCCTGCCACTTTCCAATGCCTCATGTGCACCATCTTTAAGGACATGCTTTGCAAGGAGCTAGAAGTTTTTGTTGATGACCTCTGTGTCCACTCAACATGGGTCGAACACTTAGACAAACTCCGAGCAGTTTTTAAGCAGTGTCGTTTATACCGCCTCTCCTTGAACCCTTTAAAGTCCCAGTTTTGGGTGAAGCGTGGATGCATTCTAGGGCACTTGGTGTCAAAGAATGGCACTGCCACGGACTCCTTGAAAGTCAGGGTCATTGTTGACCTTCCACCCCCGAGCAACTACAAAGGAGTTCAATGCTTCCTAGGCCATATCGAGTACTATCGGGGATTTGTACTCAATTATGCGTTGATCGCCAGACCATTGTACAAGTTGCTTATAGTCTTCGAATGGACTGAAGCATGCCAAAGGGCATACGAAGAGTTGAAGAAGGCCCTAACCATAGCACCAATCCTACGAGCCCTAGATTGGACCATCACCTTCCATGTGCATATCGACGCTTCTAAGTTTGCCGTGGGGGCAATGTTGTGCTAGCCTAGAGAACACAATTTAGACTATCCAGTGAGCTTTGCTAGCAGACAACTCACTAAGACGGAAATGAATTACTCAACAATAGAAAGAGAAGGACTAGCCATGGTATTCGCAGTAAAGAAATTCTGGCATTACCTTTTGGCCACGCTCTTCACCTTCTTTGTGGACCATCAAGCCTTGCTATATCTAGTAAACAAACCTTGTGCTACAGGACACATAGCTCAATGGCTCCTTCTGCTTTTAGAGTTCGACTTCTCAGTAGTGGTACGGAAGGGAAAACAACATTACATGGCTAATCACATGTCGTGCATTCCCACTGGAGAAGCCACTGGACAGGGTGTTATTGATGAACATCTGTTTAACCTCTCCAGCGAGAGAGACCTATTTAAGGTTGATCTAACACCTATTGGGCAAATGACATAGTCCAAGTGCTTGAGCATGGACTGCCTGACTAACCAATTGAAAAAGCCCAGCTTAGGTGATTAATCCTTAAGATCCAGCCCTATCAGCTGATTGCAAGCCAACTCGATAGGCTGGGGCAAGACCGATTGTTGCGCAGATGCGTGTGCAAATATGAGGTACAGGATGTGCTCTCAGAAGTGCATGGCGGCATTGCCAAAGGACACTTTAGCAGAGACACGACAGCACAAAAAGTGTTGCCAAAGGTCCCAATTTGCAAAGATCGAATGGAATTAACCCCGGTTATTGCTCGGCAACCCTTCGAAAATGGGGAATTGATTTCATTGGGCCCATCATTCCTACATCACAATATTCACAGGCTAAGTACATCATTGTGGCCATAGATTACCCCACTAAGTGGGCAGAAGTGCGAGCCACACGAAAAAATGATGCTAGAACAACGGCTAAGTTCTTATGGGAGCAAGTAATCTCACGATTCGGTTTCCCCATCAAATTGGTTAGTGACCAAGGCACGCACTTTATCAATGAAGTGATCGTGCATCTCCTGTCCACCTTCCTCATTATCCATCGCAAATCCTTGCCATACTACCCTCAGGCAAACAGCCAAGCCGAATCAACAAATAAGATTCTTGTCAACGTCCTAACCAAGATCATCTTTTCTTCACACAGCAATTGGGATAACAAGTTGATGGCAACTCTGTGGACTTACCAAACCGCTTATAAAACAGCTATCGGTCAAACCCCCTTTAGGCTGACGTGTGGAACAAAAGCGATTCTATCGTTAGAGTTCTTCGTTCCTAGCTTGAGAATCGCACTTCAAGAGCGATGGGAAGGGAAGGAGGCATGGACGCAACGACTAGTTGAGCTCGAACGTCTCTCGAAGACTCGTCTTCTTGCCACCCATGCACTGATCTGTGAGAAAGCCCGATGCAAGAGCTGGTTTGACAAGCACGTCACGCAGCGCGAGTTTGAACAGGGTGACTTAGTGCTCCTCTACTCAGTTAAAGGGCATAAGCAAAAGATGAAATTTAGATGTCTTGGACCATTCAAGGTTCGTGCAGTCAGCCAAACAGGCAACGTGGAACGTGAGACCCTAAACGGTGAAGGAATAGGCTTCTTCAATGGCAGCCATGTCAAGAAGTACTACCCTCCTACGCATCCTTTACATGAACCACCGATGTTAGAACCGCCTGTCAAGGTCCGAGTAGCCACAATCACTGAAATGGACGACGAGGACGAGGAAGCCATGGAACCCGCATACCTTCGTATCATGGTCACGGCCAAACAAACATGTGCTTTCACCGCCTTGATCGATGAGGGAGCAGACTTCAATGTCCTGACCTACGATCATTGGACTCAACTTGGCCAGCCACAACTTCAACCCACCACTGCAAAATTAAGCCCATATGGGGCTCATTCCTATGCACTACTTGGAAAGTGCAAGGCAGCCGTTTCTATCAAGTCTGAGACTGTTCCAATGCTTTTCTACATGCTGCCAAATGCTAAAAACGCAGGCAAAGAGTCACTACTAGGGCGCACCTTCAAAAAGCAGACCCACTGCAATGTCGACTATGCATCGCAGCGCATCCACCTAGCAATAGGCAACATTCGCATTGTTACAGCTTTCAGCAAGGGCTGTGTAACCTCATCCTGGGCCACCCAGCCCCCACCGATAGAAACACCTGTAGGCAATTCTAAGGAGGGGGTAGTGTGCGGCCGCCACTCCCGGAGTCTCATTGCCTATAACCCATACCAGCCAAACCTAAGGCCCCACAACCTCGCCTCCAATGGGTACCTAAACAACTGCAACAGCCGCCTAGGAGTCAAGGCTCCTACCCTCATAAGGCCAGAAACTCTAAACCTAGGAGGCCCAAACGCAATCACAAGAATAGACGTGTACTCAATCAAAGATGGGTCCCCAAGGCTCTCTTACGCACACAAGGCTACTATGAGGACAATGCTTGGCTATGGATACCTAAGTCCCACACGGCCAAAGGCACCACTCGTACGCCAACCTCAAGCTCGATCATCCCAAAAACCATAGGACCTCGAAACCACAAGCCGCCGAGCTCCCCCGACCCGCAACCATCGAGTTCATCCATGCGCGAACCTATGCGAATCGCCCAAGCCTGTCGGACCAATCAACAACTGCCAACTCAAACATCATCACAAGCAGAAAATGATCCGACTTTCCAAATCCATCTTGAAAGCAATAGGCCATCACTCGAGGCCACTGCTAACCTAGCCTCCGTCCTAACGACCCAATCGCAAGCTCTTGAAGTCCTACCACAGCAACTCTCCGTCATCAAAGGCTCAAGTCCTACCACACCCCAACCACCCGCAAGCCTTAGGCCCTCTTACGAGAGGAAATCCTTTCTCTCACTAGCAATTACTTTAGTTGAGGAAATAGGGGATGATGTGGTGGATTGCATTAAGCGACTGGACGCTACTTTTGTGTCACTAGCTCTGAGCTACGATCGCCTCAACTTAGGCCTATTGGATGAATCCTTTGCAGCCAAAGTTCAAACGATGCCTTGTTCTTGGGAAACATTTGAATTTGCATTTACAAAAGCCCCTACCTCCGCTGCTAAGTTGCTCAGCGGCGGTGCGATCTCAAAAGAGCAAGCAATCAAACAATGCCTCATCACATCGAATGATCAATGAACCACCTCTGCCATCACTGACCAAGAAGTGGCAGAGCTGTCAAAACTTACTGAGACGAAATCCAAGTTCTTAAGGCATTGGTACGACCTAGACTACAATGGGAAGTTGAGGGATGCCGAGTAATGATCAATGCTGAGCAGCGATCCGCTATCAAATGGCAGAGTACAACCCCACATACATCGCGTCGACATCATATTGAGTGTTAACCACGCTGCGGGGCCGCCCTATAGAAGACCACATCAAGGGACACCCCTACGTCGATCGCCTGTTGACCAAAGAGGAGTTACACATTGCTAGCCGAGTCAACTCGGGCGACTGATGTTCTCACATACATCACCCAAGTGGGGATTAAACCCTCCGATCTGGACCGCAAAGCCCATTTGGAATATAACCCCAATTTCTATACTTGTCTCCTTCACAAGTAGCCATCCATGCCGAAAGACCTACACCTTCTAACCCTCATCCTAGGAAGGATTCTTCTCAAATTGAAAGGGGAGGGGGTAAGGTGAATCAGATCAAAAGTAATAAAGCAAATCAAAGTCAATGAAGTATGTAGACATACATTGTGAAAAACGGATGGGGTAGGAAAGAGGGCACAAAAGCTTCTAATTAAAAGGCAAAAGTCAAAGTCTGAAAAGCAAACCTGTACTAGACTTTAATGAATTCATTCAAAAGCATAATTTTTTTTCTGTTTTAGTGACTACTATGTCGTAAGCACTAACAAAAATTACGGTTATGACAATAACAAAAAATGTCGCAGCAGGACCAAGCTCACCGACTCCCCTTCACAGAGGAAGAGAGAATGCGGTACAACATCAACCTAGAGAGCTGCGCCTGTAATCAGTTAAAATTCCGAACTATCCACAATTTGGAAGAATTAGTGGCCAAGGAAGAGGTGGCCAGGAGCATCGTGGAAAGCTACAACCTCAAGAAGTACCTGTAAAGTTTAGCATGAGAACCAGAGCACACGAGCTGTGTGGAATTTCTCAGGTCCTACAATCCCGACAGCGAATGTGGCACTGTCACAGTGGGAAGAGGACAAAAATGCTAAACATGTAGTGGTTCGTCTAACCCCGTCCTTGGTGGAGAAGGCGCTGGGGCTGAAACCGAAGGTGGAAAAAAAGCAAAAGAGGGACGTGTATGCCATGCTGAGGATCAGCATCTAGGACATCCCCAACGCAGAGACCAGGCGAAGCTCATACATGTGCTCTTCTCCAGCCAATTCTATAATGCATTGATGCACCGGATCAGTGTACCAATCGTGGAAAATGTAGTGGCCCAGACCCTGCACGAAGTCAACTGGAACGACTACGTGTGCAAGACTATCGACCAGGCAGCCCAAGCGCTAGCCTTAGGAAGCCTGCCAGCAGGAGGAGAATCACCAATGTCGAAGGCCGCAGAAAGAAAAAGGGCTTCTTCCAAAGCCTCGTTCATCGCATACGGGGGCATTTTAACGGTGCTCATCCAGGAG
The DNA here is from genome assembly GCF_053477565.2 of Lygodium microphyllum. Taxonomy (NCBI): domain Eukaryota; kingdom Viridiplantae; phylum Streptophyta; class Polypodiopsida; order Schizaeales; family Lygodiaceae; genus Lygodium; species Lygodium microphyllum. The sequence goes on from NC_141135.1 coordinate 24,922,418, forward strand.
GCCGTGAAGGAAGCAGAAGAGGGGGAGGGAGAAACACCCGACCGATCACCTCCCCATCAACACCAAGACAGGTCTAGTGATAGGACAGAGATAGAGGAAGAAGGGGAAGAGCAGAAGAGCAAAAAGTAGGTTAAGGAGACTAAGAAAAAAGCAGCGCAAAAGAAGAAGAAACAGAATGAAGGCCGTAGAAAGGAGAGGGAGGACTTGGAGAAAGCGAAACGACAATCCCTCAGGGAGGCAGAGGAGAGAGAAAGGAAGAGGAAGCAGGAAGAAGAAGAGACAACGGAACAAGTCAGGCAGGCTAAAAAGGCGTCCAAGCGAGAGACTGAAAGGAGAAGAAAAGAAGAGCAGGAGGAAAAAGAAAAACTAGAGGAAGAATGCAAAAAGGCCGAGGAGGAAAGGAAAAGAAGAGTCGCAGAGGAGGACGAGGAGTTAAGAAGAAAAGAGGAGGAGGACTTGGCCGAAGCTACACACCGGTCCATCGAGCAGCAGTGCAGGGCAGATGACCCAGAAGCATGGAATCAGCCCAGGGAAGAGAGGCCTAGCTCCAGCATGCAGGCCCCAGAACCCGCGCCCCCCGCAGTTCCAGAAGGAAAAGGCAAAGCACCCCTACATCCCATCCCCACCCTCATGGCACCCCCCACTCAACCCACTACGCCCACCCCTAGCATCCCCACCAGCTTGGAAGTGTCCAACCTGGTGGCCTGGATGCAATACTTCATCAGCAAGGAAATGGCCCAAGGGAAAAGCACAGAAACCATGACCACCGGACCAAAAAGGCCAGCTGCAGATGCTGAATCAAGGCAGGATCAAAAGTGCCTATGCATGGAGGCCTCAACCACCCCCACCCACACAACAATGATGCCACCAGCCGGTTACGACAAATACGTCACTGCGCTACTCTCCCAACTGGAGAGAGCGAAGGAGGAGAAAAGGATGGCTATGGCTGAGTTGATGACAGAAAAAGAGTCAGTGGCGGCTTTCCAATTGGAAAAAACCCGCATCATCGCCATGCAGCAACGCCAAATATTTGAATTCAAGCAAGAGTTGAAAGCCAAAGAGGATAAGAAAGAAAGTTACAAGCAATGGCTGGAGGACAAGAATCAGGAACTCGTACAGACAAGAGTACAAGATCCTCCTGATGCAATATAAGGAACTGGAGTCAAAGCATAAGGAACTGGAGTCAAAGACTGCCACCATTGAGCTGATGATGGAGGAGCTAAACGCCAAGGAAGAGGAGAGGAGCCAAGAGAGGGAGCAACAATGAAAGAAGATCAAGTCTATGACCGATCAGCTACGTCTCGGGAAGAAAGAACAAGACAACATGAGCAAAGAGCTCAAGGCCCAAGAGCAAAAGCTCGTAACCCTAGCTCAAAAGTAGGGGGAGAGCATGGAAGGAATGAGCAAAAGGGTCGAGGAATGGGCTACGCAGAACGAGGCATGGGTGAAGGCTCTAGCGCGGCGCCTCGCCTTGGTGGAGAAGGAAAAAATCTTGGCAGAAAGCAAAATGGGACAGCCTTCACTGCCCAACAACAAGCCTTCCTCAATACGTTGTTGGATACAACTCAACCAGAGGGAACGAAGCCGTTGGAGGTGGTGAAGAAGAAATTAAGCATCGTACACAGAGCTCTGCACACGGGGCTGTAGATGCCACCCCAACCTGCAGAGGTAAGGCCGGTCCTAGAGGAGCAACGAAAGTATCTACTACTGGCCAGCCTAACCCCCCAGGAGGCAGATGCCCTCGACTTTGAAGAAAGAGCACTACAAGAAAACCGGCAGGGGGAGGAAGTCAAATTCGAAATTGACATGAACAGATTCAAAGAAGATGTAATCCCACAACCCCCTCGCCGCACAAATAAGATCAGCAACAACCCACCCGCCCCTAGACAGATAGGCCATCCTTAAAGAGCGGCAGAAAAAGCTGGTGGAAGAGGCTACAGCTGCAGGCCAAGCCAATCATGCAGCCATCCGCTCCCCTCCCACCCTGCCTCGAAGACCTACCAATGTAATTCCACACAGAACTAGTGGTCTAGGAATGGCAAGAACTAGAAAAGGACCCTTTCTCATTTAGTTTCCTTATGCCTGATAGCCTGAGAAGGGTCCTGCTGATCAAGATGATGGAGGAGGTGATCGCGGCTGGAAACCGACTAGGCCAAAGATGGTTGGAGGACAGGGCAAGGACCCCCACCTTGTGGGGCATGAAAGAGGCAGAATTCTGGCAAGACAAAATATACAAGGTGCCACACACAGTAAGGGGCTACGACTACCAATTCCTCTAGAGGAGGTGAATATGTAATACCAACATGCTCACCTGGATGGCTTTTTGTAACACCCTACCCTACGAGCAGAACGACCCCACGTTTATGGTGTATCCCCGTAGGGTAGGCGTGGATTTTGTCACCACCCTCCATGGGAGGCATGACTTTCCCATCATCTACAATGCTAATGCCACTTCCTTTGAGAACACTCTACTTTTTGATCTAGGAAGCCTGCTCACCTCCATGACGTGTTTCCTTGCTGAGTTCTCCTCCTGCCTAGATCCTGCATTCAAAACCACATGTAATTACCTTAGGCTCCTTAAACTCCTACTTAAGCAAGATCCGGCATCGCAAGAAAGCGGCTTGCCTCCCCTCTTTTTTTATCCTAACGCTATCAATAGTTGCACTATGACCCGCTTAATGATGTGGGCTAGCCTACTACCTTCATTTTGCCTAGCGCTCGTAGAGGATATGAGCGACAGCCAATTCACTAGGTGCAATCACCCCTTCCTATCCATCACCTCTCTCCATGTCCACATGAACCTGAAAGGGTACATGCAGAGCCATCAATTTTTACGCAAATCCATCCACCCGCCCTCCCCCCCTCATTCCAATGACGAGAACTAGACTTGGCTATCCTGCTCCTCATGTAATACTATCCCAAAATGTATCCAAAAAAAAAAACGCACGATCACTGCACCTAGGGGTCCTTAAGTTAGACGTGTCCAGTGACCTTGGTCGGCTGGCTCCACTCCTAACCCCCTAGCCCTTTTTAATCCCCCACGTCACGCTTAGGGCACATCAATGGCAGGACACACCTAGGGAGGTAACACTCACCTATGGTTTGACCTGTCACCCTAAGCCACTAGCACCACTCCCCCTTGGCACAAATGGGGTCCTCAAGTGTGGGACATCACCCGGCTTTGCCTGCGGTTAGACCCACTTCCCCATTTCACTAGCCCGAGCACATTGCACCAACACGCTGAGGACAACACCCCCCTAGATAGCGCACCTCACCTTCTTCTTCAGGTACACCACAAACGCCCAACCACCAACTTCGGAGGCCCTCGTCCACGCATGCAATCCACTGAGCTGCTCCGACAACCATCTTTCTTGAGCTTCCACAAACACCTGAGTCTACATGTGGCCCTTACCCTTATACCCACGCCAAAAGTGCCATGGGACTGGCACCCGTCTAGAAGGGGGGTAATGTTAACCCCAAGTCAAGACGGCGAAGTCAAGATGGCGAAAGATAGAGAAAAAGCAAAGGAAGATGAAAAAAGAGTGAAGACATGCAAGCGGCCCCTAAAGATGGACAGTGTTGAGAAATAGACAAATGATGTATGCTCCAAGAGGAGCTGTCCTGAATCCCATATGCACAGTGAGGAGAGTGGAACAACTCAAAGCCTATAAAGCATTGTACTTGACTATGAAATGAACACAATATCATGATGCTTTGTACTTTCAGTTAAGTGTCTGTCATTGTCGATTCTACACAAGATTGTGTTTATGAATCCAAGCTAATCTATCTTGGAACCTAATTCACTTGTGTAATAGTTTGTCTCTACTTGTCCATGTCATTATGAACTTGGTTTACATCTTTGATCCACCATAGCTTGTGTCATGTCCTAGATCCACATCATTTAACATGGTATCAGAGCCCAGTTGGGCATGGCACAGCTCACACTTTGAATCTCTAGTCTCGCTTCATCTCTGGTGATCTCTAACCAGCCCACATTTAGCTCATATCTTCAGTTTCAACTTCAAATCTCAGTTGGACCTTATGGCAGCCATAACCAGCAGCACCCTGTCATCTTGAAGCTCCTGTATCTCACTCCACATACCAAATCTCTCTGAGATTCCTTCTTGAAAGTTGTTCTCCACCTCACAAAGCTTCCTTGTATCACATCAATCCATGAGATTTGGCTATCTGGACCTCAGCATTGTCACTATTGTCTGTTGCTGCCATAGCCCCAGTTTGTGGCCTGCAGGACATACCTCACTTTGAGCTCTCATATCTCTCAAACCAGGGAATATTTCAATGTGCTTTCTTCACGATTATTGTTCTTCTACTCAAGGAGCTTCTGCCTATCACATCTAAGCCCGACATTGGATACCTACAAGCCTGGCATTGCTGAAATTCGACGACGCTGCCATATGTGCGCTTGCTTACGTTTCATTGATCTGCGCACATACTGTTGTATCCGATCTTGACAATTATCATGGGCTCTTGTAGAGCATGGAGTAAGCTACATTTTCATTTAAAAAAATTTCAAAATGATCAACTCTAGCTCTAGATATCTGAAAAAAACCAAGCCTGGGTCAAAACCCTAATCCAGGAAGCCATAGCCATCAAGGTGCAAGCTCATTTTTTCTTCAATTTCTCATTCCCTTCAACTTAGGGCACACATTTCCACTCTTATCTGAGTTTGAACTCAGTTCCCAGCAAGATTAACACTTCAAATCAACAAGCAAGAAGAAGATCAAGCACCGACATTCAATACTAAGCTCAAGAATAGTATCTATTGTGAGAGCGGAATTTAGGTGACCGGAAGTGCTTAAAAATAGCTAAAAATTATGAATATCAAGGGAAAAATACTCACTGTCAAAGGCGGCGGCTCGATCTAGGACGATTTTAAGCGTCAAAGTGCTTTAAAGGCGCCCCAGCGACACTTGTTGATTTTTCATAATTTTTCAGACAGTCGTGCAGGTTGGTAAGAGCTACTGGCCAATGCGAGATGCTAAGCCGGACGCCTAGGATTTTTTAGAGCTCGATTCCGAGTCCGGACGGGGAAATGGCCAAGAAACCGGTCAAGATACGAAGAGGTGGACTTATTTCTGGCCAAAGTGGGCATGACCCTTGGGAGCCCAAGAATTTTATGCCACATGAAAAGTTAGCATCAAATCGTGGTGAGAGAAAGGGGAGGATGAAGGCGCCATACTGCGCCCGAAATTTGCGCTCCATGGATGATGATGCCATCTCCAGCCTGCAAGTAACCCCTATCAATGATCATTGCCCCTCATTCCCTCCTGGATGCCAATCATTTCACCACCCTTCGCCCGTCAAATGATGCTCTCTTTGAAGATCTCTGATTTCAGTCTTTCTCTCTCCTCCCTCTCTCTCTTCTAAAGGCAAGTTCATGTGGGAAGAAGAAGGAAAAAGAAAGAATGATGGAGGCTTGTCCGGCATGGATCGGATTGCTCCACGGGCTGGAAATGGTGATTGGTGATTGTGCTGGACATGAAGTGCTGCTGATTTCCAGATTTGCAGCCATGGACATGAAACCCGAAACACGCAAATAAGCGGTAATTCAAAATTTTCAAAGGAAATTTGAGATTTCATGGCTTTTGATTGATAAAATGTTGTTCATGTGGGCTAAAAATTGTTTATGTTGTTGTTTTCCATGAGTTATTGCTGGTCATAATCAGATAATTAGAAAAATATGCATCTTGTGGTTCAAAATAATATGCTAAAACACGTAAAATATGGAAAATCAAGGGAAAATGATGGTTTGGGCATAAAAATGGAAAAATGAATAGGAACACCAACTAACTTTTCATTTTTGCTACAAGAAGGAACTAAGGGCCACAGCCCATAACCTATCTTGAATTTTTAGTAATAAAATAATGCAAAAAATAAAGGAAAATACAAGGAAAATAGAGAAAAATCACTAAAAATAGAAGAAAAATGCATTTTGGGTTTCAAAAAATAAGGATAAATAAGAACAATGTTCGTGAATGTTTGTGGGGACTGAAGCATGAGGATTTGCCTTAGTTCAACCCCACCTTCTTGTTCTAGTGTGTCTTTTTCCGCTTTCTACACATAAAATGATGTCAAAATACCCTATAAACCTATCCAACAATGCAATACTCAAACGGGGAAGGGTAGAGGAGTTGAAATATGTCTAAATGCCGTGTGAGATGATGGGAAAGTTGCTGATTTCTATGCATATCATTTAGGATGGATGATAATTAAAATTAAGAGCTTAGTAGCACGAGGATCACCTCAGTGCTAGGCCCATGCAACGAAGCACGAACAGTAGTTGGAAACCATTAAAAGAATGTTTTCGCACTTGTGCATGATACTGTTTTGCTAAATGTTTGAGCACTAGGCATCCACCAAATGCATGGAGCATGAAAAAGAATTTAAAAGTATCAGTGATCAGCTCCTGGACATGCATTGCAATGGGTTTATTAGGACATGACCTACGTTGAGAGGCAGTGAGGTACCCATGTTGTAGGCTAGTCGTGGGGTCTAGGGAAAGGAGAAGTAAGGACAATGGTACATTCCTGTATACGACTAAATGGTACCTTGAGTGGATTTTTGTGCGAAATGTTTATATGTTGAGAGACGCACTGAGGGGCCAATCCCCAAGGTGTAGGAGAGTCGCAGAGGGTTGACGGCATTCAGCCGTAGGAGGAACCCCATGTGTATGTGATTCGAGCCGTTTGGCTATGTGAAAGGGACTCCCTTTGAGGAGTAATATCGGGTTAGGATCAGTTGGACTACAACGTATTACAAACGCAATGTTTAGGAAGGCAAAGATTTTGATAGACGCTCCTGGCCGCGAGGCCGAGGGGTTGTCTTGTGCATAGTGATGAGGCCCGGCTAGTGCATGAGCTAGTGCCGGCCCGTTTTTAGGTCCATCAGTGGTGCATCTGCCGGGAGCCGCTTAAAAGTGGCGGTCCTCGAATCCTGGTTGTCTAGGGACCAACTAGCAATTTATGCCAAAGGATACTAAGATTGATCTGTTATTTATTGATAAGCATCGTTTAGCAGAAATCCAAAAGCAAGAAAGAGACAAAAGAGCTAGGCGACGTGCTGAAATTTTTAGGAGATATTCCCCTAAGCGTAGCGGTGCTGAACCCTTACGAGGGAGTGGATCTAGTGGTCTTGGGGCCACAAGCAGTAAGTTAGGAGAAGGTGGAAGCTCTAGTGCTCCCCTTCCTGCCATAAGCCAGTCCACGTCAATTGTGGGAGGTGTAACCCCACCGTCCCCTATTCCTAGTGCAAATCCAATCCACGTCATGGCGCAGCCTATTGCAATTCCAGTAGGAACGATGGATTTACCGGCTCTAGGTTACCCGCTACCCATTTTTAATGGGCTAGTTGAGGAAGATGCGGAACTCCACATTAGGGAGTTTCAAAAGCTGATGTTTAACTGTCGCATTCAAGAAGAAGGACATTTAATGATGTTCTTCAATATGACTCTCAAAGGGAGAGCTGCTATATGGTATCATGGTTTAGAAGCCGGAACCATATTGAACATTGATGCATTTTATGGAGTTTTTCGAAGGGAGTTTGCCCTTGAAAGGGGTGGGCAATATTGGTTGCGTGTACTCAACGTGACCCGCCAAGAACCACACGAGGATATTTGTGCTTATGCAAAGAAAATAAAAGAGGTTTTCCGTAAATTGGACACCTCTATTCCTATCCCCACAGCTGCCCAATTGCAATATTTCCTACATGGTTTGGACTTTAATATCCAATTGCAGTTGAGTAGTGTCCCCTTGGGGGATATAGATACTACCATTACACGAGCACAAGAGGTGGAATCCCGACTACAAGCAGCCTATGCTTCTCGAGGCAATTCAAATATGGGTTTAGTATTGGGAAACAATATGGCAATGGCCAATGGCAGTAGTGGTCAAGGTATAGCAATGGCTAACCCTAATGGGAGAGGGAACATGATACAGAATGTGCCTTTATTACCAGCTCCCCCTAGCATATCGATGCCTACGGGCAGTCAAATGGCTCCAAGTGGTGGAGGCCAGGCGGTCAATTCTAACACCATGCCTGTGGTTCAACAACCTATGCCTAATCGAATTGTTAGGCCGATGGAACGACATGGTAATGACCAAGGCTATGAGTCGAGTTCTTCCAATGTTCTTGGTGAGGTTAAGGACATGATGAAGCATTATACTGATATGATTACGGAGCAGTATCGACAAATAGCCATGGATGTCAACTTCCTTAAAAAACAACAAAATTTGATAGGAAGTAGATACCCAGAGGAGGGTGCACCGTCGAGATTTAGTTGCAAATGGTGTGGCGGACAGCACTATCCAAGAAATTGCCCAAATGTTAAGTGCGACATTTGTGGAAAATCTGGCCATTTAGCAGCTACTTGCTGGAGTAAGATCAGTTCCCTCCAGTGAGGTAGTCGGCAACCAGGGCCTGTTAATCATCGTGCCCAAGGAAATGATTCCCAGCGAGAGGACGGGCCTAAACAAATACTTCAACAACCAAAGACTACAGTGGAGGAGCTACCAAGTGGTAGTGGGGTTCGTTTGATTGAGGCTGTACGCGTTAATGATGCTGAAACCTCTAATTTACGAGCTGTTCTTACAAGAGGTCAAAAGGGTAGAGAAGCCGACAAGGATAAGCCTGTCGACGGAAACCCTAAACAAGGCGACAAAGGAACGCAAGTTTTGGATCCTTCCATGGAAGGGGGACCTTTGAAGCCCGTGGAAAGTAAAGCCGATAAGGAACCACCAAAGAAGAAGGTGAAAGTTAAAAGGAGGCATTGAAGCCAGTTCAGCGACCTAAAGAGCGGATGGTTTGGCGTGAAAAGCGAGCTCTATCAAACTATCATGAATTCGATTTGGTGATCTCTCTTTGCAAAGTCAAGCCGGATGTGAATCTTTTACAGCTTATTAAGCTTTCCCTAGGAATACGTAAGGAATTTAGAAAGATTCTACGTACCGGGTATATCGTAGAACATTTGGGTATTGCGCGAGTTGGTGATGACTGGTTCGAGCATGATGAGAAGCATTGCCCAAGGGTTGCAGCCTATGTCGATGGGATATTAGTAGATTATGCCATTGTCGACACGGAATCATCTGTTAACATTATGAGTTCTGAACTGATGGAAAGGTTGGGTCTTGCGATCCATAAAGATACCTCCACAATTCTTAGAATGGCAGATGATAGTTTGAGACAGCCGAAAGGCTGCATTACTAAGGTCCATGTCACTGTTGCAAATGTAGAATGCATGTTGGACTTTAGGGTGATTCGTTTTGCAGGCCGTCCAAGTTACCAAGTATTACTCGGACGACCTTGGATCTTGCAAGCGAACTGCCAAGTGGATATACCCGCCGGTTGGCTAATATTCGGCAGAGGTGCCCAATGTGTGGTGGTTGATGCTTATCCTGAGTCCCCGCAAAGTGAGAGAGCTCCTCTATCTTCTACAGAATTGGAGACATTAGAAGATTTATCTGCCAGTGAGACATCATCGAGTGATGAGTCCAAAGAGGGATCCACCACGGAGGACATCTATCAGATCACTTTGAACGAGCCGATAGAGGGCCAAGATCGTATAAGAGATGCAGATGTTATCGAGCTAGACCTTGGTACGCCTGATGATTCGCGGCCAATCAAATTAGGTTCTATGCTCAGTTCAGCAGAAAGGGAGGACTATGTGGCCTTGATCTAGGAATTCCGTGATATCTTTGCCTGGAGTTATGATGAGTTGAGAGGCATCCCTCCTAGTCTTGTTGTTCATACAATTCCGTTGAAAGAGGGCAGTCGTCCTGTATGGCAGAAAGTAAGGCGTATGCCTTTCAAACTGAGGGACGGCCTGTTTGAAGAGTTACAGAAGCTTCGAAAAGCGGGTTTGATTTTTCCTGTGCAACACACGGAATGGTGTTCGCCGGTTGTGATAAGAAAGAAGAATAATAATCAAATCCGTTTATGTGTAGACTTTAGGGAGCTGAATAAGCAGACAGTTAAGGACTACTACCCGTTGCCATTTATTGACCAGATTTTGGATCAATTAGCGGGTAGGGAGATATATTCGTTTATGGATTGCTTTGCAGGATACAACCAAATGGCAATTGCAGAAGAGGATAAGTTGAAAACAACTTTTATCACTGTATTTGGTACTTTTGCGTACCATGTGATGGCCTTTGGTTTATGCAATGCGCCTGGTTCGTGGCAACGAACAGCAGATAAGACATTCGGTGACATACCCCCTGAAGAGTTGAATGTGTTTATTGATGACTTAGGGGCTGCCACCGTGAGAGAAAGGCAGTTGATCATTTTAAGAAAATGCTTTGAGCGCTGTAGACAATTTTGCATCGCCCTAAACCCAAGGAAGTGTGTTTTTGGAGTACCTTATGGGTTGTTGCTGGGTCATGTGGTCAGTTCAGTAGGAATTGCGACAGACCCCGAGAAGGTTAAAGTTATAGTTGCCATGAGTCCACCACGCACTCCAAAAGAAGTTCACAGCTTTCTGTCTTCGGTTGGTTACTACCGTAGATTTATCAACACCTTAGCAGAAAGAACGTTGCCGCTTACAAATTTATTGTCCTTTAGCTGTTCGTTTGTATGGGGTGACCCTTGTAAGGTAGCATTCGAGGATGTGAAACAAGAGCTAGCAAGAGCGCCCATTTTAAAAGCACCTAAAAGAGGTGAGGTGTTCTATATATTCTCAACAGCCACTATGTATAGTATCAGCTGTTGTTTAGCCCAAATTTGGGAAGAGAAGTGGTACCACCCGATTGCTTTTGCTAGTTGGAAGCTAGGGGTCTCCGAAATCAATTATACTTACATGGAGAAATTGTGTCTAGCGATGGTCTTTGGGACCAAGAAATTCAGGCATTATATTCTCTATGAGAAAGTCGTGCTCTATACGAAGGCGGAGGGACTTCGATTATTGATGAATAAGCTACAGCCGCCTGATCGTCTAGCAAAGTGGTTGATCACTTTGCAGGAATTTGATTATGAAATCAGGAGTAAGCCACCAAGGTTGCAAGGCATCATGGAATGTCTTGTGGACTTTGGGGAGCCGAAAGAATCTAGGGCTGAAGGTAGTGACATGGAGTTGTTATTTAAAATAGATACGGCATCTATTCCCTCCTGGTATACTGCAATAACGCATTATTTATCAACAGGAGAGGCGGGATCCGAATTATCTAAAGCTGAGAGAAGGAAAATTAAGCAGCAAGCGTTAAAGTTTGCTTTGATCGCAGGTACATTATATCGGCAAGGGGTTGATGATATCTATCGCCGGTGTGTGATGCCTGACAAGGTGCCATTCATTTTGGAAGAGTGCCATGATTCTGCTTGCGGTGTCCATTTTGCTGGACGGCTTACAGCACAAAAGGCTTTAAGAGCAGGTTATTGGTGGCCTGCCATCTTCCAGGATGCGTTTGCGTATGTCAAGAGATGCAATATTTGCCAACGACATGATAGTCGAGAGAATAGGAAACGACCACTCACCCCTATTATGGCGATACTTCCATTCGAGAAGTGGGGAATAGACTTTGTGGGTCCTATTACTCCGTCGTCGACTACACAAAAGAGGTACATCATTGTAGCAACTGACTACTTCACAAAGTGGTCAGAAGCACGTGCAACAAGGAAAGATGATGCTAAAGAAATTGCTAGTTTCCTTTTAGAGCAGATAATATGCTGGTTTGGTCCGCCGAAAGAATTAGTGTCGGACCGCGAAACCCATTTCCTGAATAAGGTGATTAAAGGTTTGACAGAGTTGTGGCAAATCAAGCATAACAAGACAACCCCATATAATCCGCAAGCCAATGGGCAAGTCGAAAGCACCAACAAGCAGCTTGTGGGCATCCTGTCCAAAATTGTGTCAGAAAAGAAACGGGATTGGGATAAAAAGTTATATGTGGCTGTGTGGGCCTATAATACGACATTCAAACGAGCCACTGGCCATACCCCATTCAAGTTAGTATATGGGGAGGAGTGTGTCTTGCCTTTAGAAATTGAGCTGCCGACTATTCGGTTTGCCATCAATCATTCTTTGAGCGATGAAGATGCACTTTTTGAGCGCTTGACGACACTGGCACATTTAGATGAGCTTAAGTTGCAGAGCTTATTGCACCAAGAAGTGGCGAAGCGCCAAATGAAGCAGCTACACGACCTCAAAGCCAAGAAATACACCTTCAGGAAAGGACAGCTTGTTCTGTATTATGACGCACGACGTGAATTATTTCCAGGCAAGCTATAGCCCAAATGGGATGGGCCCTATAGGATCGTTAGAATAGGAAAGAATAAATCCACAGTCTTGTTAGCTGACCTTGAGGGGATAGAATTTAAAAATAAGGTTAATCTTAATAAGGTTAAACCTTATTATTTATGATTGCACTAATGCTATGACTGCCTTGCAGGTCTAGGCAAGATTGATCAAACATCTGCAAGGAAATCGTGATAGAGGTTGATGGGTCGTCTGATCCCTTATTTAGAACACCCATATTTGGAACAGAGGTATCATCAGGGAAAGCTCATTTGGTGGAGCAAAGGATACAAGGTGATTGAGCAAGAAGGCGGGACATTTATTTGGGAGATCAAGGTCTTTTGCCATCACTGCCTACAAATTTTGACGAGCATCCCTGTTGAATTCAATGATGATGGAGGGATGGAGCCTACAGTCCACCCGTTGAATATGTTGAGTTTCGATTACCATAATTACGAGTAGAGTTCCGGATGGCGCAATATGTAAACCCTTTATGGACGTACACCTTGTACTTTGATGGGGCGTTCAGGGGTCCATGCAAAAAAGGAAGTGTAGGAGTTTGTTGAGTGTTGAAATGACTTGTTTTTTGGCTGATTTTTGTTGTTTTTGAGAGCTGAATGGTTGATTTTATGAGATGAT